>NC_080109.1:26256500-26567000 GCF_950005125.1 Chionomys nivalis | reverse complement strand
AGGCAGATCTTAGGTAGGCAGGGAAAGCTAGTCTGAATGCTGAGAGAAAGAAAGGCAGAGTCAGAGAGTATCCATGGAGTCACTGGAGATAGATGCTGGGAACTTTAGCCAGGAGATAGGTGCTGGGAACTTTAGCTGGTTAGCCACAGCCATGTGGTCTGATACAGATTAATAGAAATGTGTTAAATTCAGATGTAAAAGTTAGCCAATAAGAAGTTGAGCTAGTGGGCTAGGCAGTGATTTAATTAAAACAGTTTCTGTGTGGTTATTTAGGGTCTAAGCTAGTCGGGCATCTGAGAACCAATAAGTAGTTCCCTTCTCCAACAGGATTCCCCTCTGTATGCTGTGATTATCATTGATTAATAAAGAACTGTCTTGGTCCTGTACAGAGCAGAATAGAGGTAGGTGGGGAAAACTAATCTGTATGCTGGGAGAAAGAAGGCAGAGTCAGGAGAAGCTATGGAGCTGCCAGAGACAGAAGGATGGGTACTGCTTTCGTATCTATTCTCTTAGCCTGTTTCTTTTTATAGGTGGATGAGTCCATTGATATTAAGAGATAATAAATATCTCTGATGGTTAATTCCTGTTATTTTTCGGTGGTGGTGTTTGTGTGTTTCCCTTCTTTGGAGTTTGCTGGTGTGAGGTTTTCTGTTGCCTGTGTTTTTGTGAGTGCAGTTAGCTTCCTTGGATTGGAGTTTTCCTTAAAGTACTTTCTATAGGGCTGGTTTTATGGATAGCACAGAGATGAGAGCGAGGAAAGAGATATTTTGATTGAGGAAGCCATTATGGGTCCAGCAATAAACCTAGCACTAAAGAAATTCTCAGAAATTCACAAGGTTGACACCACCTAAGACCCTAAGCAATAGAGGAGAGGGTGCGCGATCTGGCCTTGCTCTGTGGTCAGACTGATGAATATCTTAAATATCATCATAGAACCTTTGTACAGCAACTGATGGAAACAGAGGCAGAGACCTGTAGCAGAGCACTGGGCTGAGCTCCCAAAGTTCAGTTGAAGAGTGGGAGGAGTCAGAATATCAACAAAGAGGTTGAGACCATATGGGGACATTCACTGAAACAGTTTACCTGAGCTAATGGGAGTTCACCAACTCCAGCCAGACAGGGAAGGAACCAGCATTGGACCAAACTAGACCATCTGAATGTGGGTGACAGGTGTATGACTGGGGCAGGCTATGGGACCACTGGCAGTAGCACCAGAATTTATCCCTACTGCTTGTAGTGGTTTTTTGGGAACCCATTATTCTTAGATTGATACCTTGCTCAGCCTAGATACAGTAGGTAGAGTCTTGGACTTTCCCCAAAGCAATGTGCCTTACCCTCTCTAAGGAGTGGATGGGTGGGTGAGGTGGAGGGTTAGGTGTTGGGAAGGGAAGGAGGAGAGGGAGTGAGAACTGGGATTAGTGTTTATGGAAAAAGATACTTTGTTTGTTTGATTTTTTTTTTTTTTTTTTTTTTGAGACAGGGTTTCTCTGTGTTGCTTTCGGAGCCAGTCCTGGAACTAGCAATTGCAGACCAGACTGGCCTCAAACTCACAGAGATCCATCTGCCTCTGCCTCCTGAGTGCTGGGATTAAAGGCATGCACCACCATTGCCCAGCGTTGTTTGCTTTTTTAAAAGAAATAAAATAAAATAAATTATAAAAAACAGGTAAATTTTAAAAAGAAGTATACACCACCATACCCTGCTTTAAGCTTTTCTCTAATTCCTCTTCATAAATTAGTAAATTAGCTGGGTGGGTCTTACCCTGAGTTCACCACTCCCTTTACTGAATTTCTTAATCCATTTGTCTTCTTGAACACAGAATTTAGCTCCATTCACTTTCTGGTGCTCTTTTTCTTCTTAAATATTTTCCTTTCTCAGCTTGCTCCTTTTTATTGTAAATTTTCATCCGAGTTATCACTAATATCTACAGGATAGAGTCTATACTGGGCTATTTTGAGATTTCTTCTGTCAACAGAACTAATTCAAAACTCTTCACTTTAGCCTCAGCTAGATTATTTAGACAAGAGCAAAAGGCAGCCACTTTCTTTACCAAAATATCACAAGAGCAATCTCTAGGCAACATACTAAAATTCTACTCTGAAACCTCTTGAGTGACTATCCTTCCCCATATTTCAAATAACTCTTAGCACCTCTGTCTTCCATACCTCTACTAATATGGCCCATTTGTCAGGGCCTAAAGTATTCCACTGCTTTATAAACACAAAGTACCAAAGTCTAAATTCTTCCAAACAGACACATGGTCAGGCCTACCACAGAAATACCTTGGGACCAACTTCTGTCTTAGTTAGGGTTTACATTACTGTGAAGAGACACCATGACTGTGGTAACTCTTCTAAAGAAAATATTTAATTGGGTGCATTCCTTACAGTTTGAGTCAGGTCTATTATCATCATGATGGGGAACATGGCAACACACGGGCAGATATGGTGTTGGAACTGAGAGAGCCACATCTCGTAGGCAATAGAAATTCAACTGAAACACTGGGTCATGTCCAAAGCGTAGGAAACCCCAAAGCCCACACCCACAGTTACATACTTCCTCCAACAAAGCCATACCCACTCCAACAAAGCCACACTTCTTAATAGTACCATTCTTTGTGAGATTATGGGAGCCAATTATGTTAAAGCAGCCACATCATTCTTACCTTTATTAATGTTTTACACACAGAGCTACATACACGCAGAAAAAAGTATGTATGGATTCAACTAGCTGAGTCCACTTTTTATTTTTTTTGTTTGTGTGTCTATGGTTTCAAGGTTGGCCACTTGGTATTGAATAACCAATCAACTTTCAACAGTTTGCAGGAAACATATATATTTGTGTGTTTACATATATATAAAGTTTATATGTACAACCACATATATATATATATGTATACTTTATATATGTGTGTGTAAATATAAAAAGTGGTATATAATCTATTGCTTGTTGACCATTTTCATTTCCTCATTTAAGAAGTGCCTGGTCAGATCATATGCCCATTTTTTATTGGCTTGATTGTTTTTATTACATTTTTACTTTTAAAAATGTAATTGTTGTATTATCACCCTTTCACAAGAATAATGACAATTGTTTATTCATGTCCTGTAAGTTATCTCCTCAGTATTGATTGTTTCCTTTGCACTGTATAAGCTTCCTAATTGAATTTAATCCAATTTCTCAATATTTCATTCTTTCCTGTACTGCTTGGGTTCCTATCTAGAAATCAGTTTTCTTCACTAATATCATAAAGAGCATCCTGTGTGTTTTCTTCTTACAGTTTCATAATTCAGGAGTTATATTTAGACATTAGATGGATTTTTTTGTAAAAAGTGAGAATTATGAGTCAAGTATGAATTTTCTGCAATTGAATGTCCAGTTCTCTATCCACCAAATTTTGGATAAGTGTTCTTTCTACAGTGTGCGTGTGGCTGACATTTTGTCAGGAAACTTTTGACTGTGATTTTCTGCTTCTTCTTAGGCTCTTTGTCATGTTTTATTTGTTCATATCTTTATTTTTATCCAATATTACCCTATGGTAACCCATACATTGCATCTTCTAGTCTGGTATTTTGAAAACTTCTGTTCTGTTCCTTTTGGTTAAGATTGCTTTTGCCTTCTGGTATTTGCTATATTATCCAGAAAACAAGCCTTTGCTCAATATCTTGTTGTGTTTCCTCTGTACCTCCTGCTAATGTCCTGAAGATTTCAGTGCTACCAGTGTTTGATGGTGATTTCATCAAATTTCTAGATAGTTTTGTGTAGTCTCAGGATTTTGATAATATTAACTCTTCCTACCTAATGAATATGGGAGGTAATGAACTATTTTAGTGTTTTTTATACAGGAATTTTACTTTTGTGGAATAATTTTTTCTAGGTATTTATAACTTTGTATCTCTTGAGAATAGGATTGCTTTCACAGTTTATGAACAAATTCAGATGCATAGAAAAGTTACTAATGAGAATATTGATAGTATATTTTCCTATATCTTTTTAACAAATTGGTTATTAGTTCTACTAGTGATTCCATGGAATTTTTGAGTGTTTTATGTACAAAATCATCTTATGTACTCACAAGGACTAGAGTTATAGCTCAGTGCGGGAGAACTTCTGTAGACTGTGTGGGACCCTGATTTCATTCTACAGAAAATTTAAAGGGAGAGAATATTTAGGGTTTTCAATATAATTAGATAATTGTCATAGAAGAAAAATAGAAAGTAAATAAACAGAAATATAGCAGTAAGCTTGACTAATAACAAAGATTAAACACAGTGCATGCACAAATGGGATAATTTTGAAATTGTAGTTGGGTCTGAGGACCATGAAGGTGCAGTAGAATAGATTAATATTTTTCTGTAATCATATCTCTATTTTTATTTGGGAATTAAACGTAGAGAAGCATGGAGTTAAGTTGATTTAGTAGCAATATGCGGGATAGCAAAAATAAAGATAGGAGTAGCACAGCCTCCAGGCACTCACCGGAAGACAGAGTCATTGAACATGAAGGATGGTTGGTGTCCTTAATCCAAACACTGATGATTTTGTTGTATGAAAACAGTCCTTTCAGCAGAAGCAAGGGGAACAAGAGGACATTGTTGGGAGCAGTGAGACCCCAGATCCTGAATTTCTTGTAATCCCCTGATCTGAGTGCCTACAGCTGCTCTGAGCGCGAGACCTTCAGGAGTTCCTGACAGCAGGAGAATAGTTTCTGGTGGGTTTGGCTGGGGCGTGGCTATCTCTATATAATCTGCCCCTGAACACAATAAAGGGGGCATTCTTTGGGAATTCAAGGATGACCCGTGTCGCTGTCTTTCTGTCTGTGTGTGTCTGTGTATTTTAACCTCCAGCCCCCCTGTCCGAAGCTTGAAAACTGGGTGCCAGCGCACAGAGCGCAGACACAGAGGTGCGGTGCGCGGCAGAACATTAGAATGCTGTCCTTAGCAAACTGTATGTTCAAACTGAGTGGACTAGATCCTGATCAACAGTCAAATGCAGGTGGGTTGGCAAACAGAATCCACCGCATTGGCTTCCCTGCTTGTCAAGTCTGTTGGTTTTGCTCATACAGCATTAAGCCAGCATTTTAAACAAGTTAAATAATGGAGCTATAAGTAGAAAAGCAACAGTCTTTTTATGCTCAATTAATCAATTAAGATGTGTATATTTCATAACATGTAAATTATTTATTGTATTGTTTTATGAAGCAGATAAGCAAGAATAGATATATTGGGGAAATATAGCATGAGTTTGTTAAGCATTGCCTATCTGCTGTCAGGAAGGCTTCATGCTACTATATAAGAGGATGAAAAGTCAGATGTCAACAGAGAGTAATTAGACATCAATATCCTGATTCATATTTGAGAAGAATCAAATTGTAGTTAAAGATTAGTTGCCAGGATTTAACACTGATATTAAACTAAATTTGACATGCTTGCACTGTGGTGACAGATGCTATTTAAAATGTTTAGAAAACAACTTTCAAATAAAATTTCAAGCTACAGCAGATCACCAACAGTGTATTAAGCAAGCAAACAAAATTAATATAAGCTAAAGTAAGATCTAAAAAATCATATCTTATTTCAGAATCTGAAACTCTTATGTAGATGAAAATGATGATTAGTGTGTATTTATACCTAGAATTACTTATTTGAAAAAAAATCTCACTTAAATAACACAAGATAGATATGTTTTAAAATCAGCCTAATTTTAATGAAAGAAAATAGAAAGAAAAAGGTATTAAAAATAACTAAATGGAATAATCTTCCTTATCTACCCTGAACTTACTTGGTTTGTTTCTTTCAAATATGACATTGTTTTGTGAGTCTTTGTCTATTCAGGTACAAAGAACTCATTACAAAATTGTGAGACAGGAAAAGCAAGGGGTCTTTCATGTGCAATGCTGAGGATCTCTGCGTCAAGCATTTGACTCAAGCTGAGACTGATGCAGGAAGGTGGAGAGTCTGAGGATGTGCACTATAAAGGACACAATTCTTAAAAATAATTTTGCCAACAGAAGAGAGTCTTAGATAGAATAGCCAGATAAGTTGCTTGCTTGCACCAAATGATCTGCTGTAACAGAGTCTAGTCTTTTATCTTTAACACACTTGGTTGAAAGAATCAACCACTTCTAAAAATATGATAACTATTTTTAGATAAGTTATAGAAGGAAAGAATTTTCAAGTGGCTAAACTCACTTTCTGCCAAGTGCACAGATTTTATCTTTGTATTTGATAACTTTGTGTCTCCGTTTTTTTATGATTGGGGTTTAATTTTCTGCCTTTCTATGTTTTTCAAAGTTGTTACTGTGTAGTGTGATGTGTGAAAAATGAAAGTTACAACTAAATTATATTTTCTTCTTGGCATCTTTGGAAATGGTGACTATAAAAACATGGCTTTTGTAATTATGATTATGTTCATTTTTCTATTATTGGTAGGAATATATGAATTGAATGTTACCAAAACATTATGTAAAAGAGTGGCCGCAAAAATTTTAATATTAATATTTAAAGATAGCACTTTATATTTTCTGTTACTTGGAATTATTTAATATTTTGACTTTCAAATAAAATGTATATACTATATTCATTTACGCCACGTTTTATTATTGTTTTAGAATTATATATGGCTTTAATAGTCCATTAGTAGCATGCAAAAGAGAAACAGTGAGTAAGGAACATTCTAAAACAGTTTAAAGCACTTGTCTCTTTAAACTCGGAGATACTAATCTAATTATCAAGATTATTTTATTGAGTTTATTCTGGAAATAGTCCCTGATATGTGGGCACATCTTTCTTTTCTCTTGATAGTACATTTCAATTCCAGACAGAATCGTCCTAAGCAGCCTTACAAAGGTGTCCAGTAGAGGTCTCTCTTGGACTCATCCAATCAATGCATTCTGTTGCTCTCTCAAGCCTGAGTGGGAACCAAGTCCCTTCTGCCTTGAGGTGCTATCAGTGTGGACACAGGTGATAATCAGCAGTTCTCACTTTCTCTTCCTTTTTCATCTTTGCAGGTGTGCTCAAGAGCTGGCTGTTAAAGAAGAAAAACATATAAGAACTGAGGACTTACAGATAATACCACCAAAACATAAATTGAGTAATTAGATTTGGGGGGTATTGTTTTGTTTTGATCTTTTTGATTGGTTTGGTTTGGGTTTTTGTTTACTTTGGTCTTTGGTTTTAGGTTTAATGATACAGGGTCTCACTATGTGGCTCTGAACGTCCTGGAACTCACTATGTAGAATGTGGCCTTGAACTCAAAATATCTGCCTGGTTCCCAAGTGCTGTAATTAATGGTATGTGCCATCATACGTAGCCATGATTTGTTTTTTAAGTAACAAGCAATAAAATAATTGACGTAGTACATCATCAATGCCAACCACATTACAACACTATCAGCTGCATCTCCACAAACTCATTCCTTCTAACTGCTCACTTAACACATACCTTAAAATCTGCTGTTAAACACACAGACACCCCAGAAACAGGAATAATTCTTCACAGTAAACACCATAGCTGCCTCCAAACTGACACCAATGTCTAGAGTTGAATTTAATAAATCAGCTTTTTGGGTCAGGTGTTATTTTTAGTCATTTTTGCAAAGTAAAATATACATCCCTTAAACATTTCGACTTTTCTATGAAATTTTGCATTGATTTTCTAAACAAATTTGTTGCACCCAGATATGCCAACTCATACTAAATTTTTTAGGATCATATGTATACAGAAAGTAGTCTATAAATTGAGTAGATAATAGAGTGGCTTAAAATTGCATGTATATATGTTTTAAATATTTACTATGCATAATGTATGTTCCTATCAAAGAACAGAAGTTCAAGAAGTATTGGTGATGGATGACTCAGCTCAGAATGGAGCAGCATCTTCATCCTTATCATTTATTCTACTCAGTACCCCAACATAATTAATGGTACATTTTGTATTCATAAAGTAACTTTTTTTTACCAATTCATGAAAATGTTCACCAAGACAGAGTTAAATTCAAATAGACATCTGGGTACTCACTGAATATGTAAACATAAGAAAATTGAACATCATGCCATGTAACCTGCATTAAGGATGCCATTAATACATCAGACCATCACCTTTCTAAAGTAATGGCAATATCCCCACCGCATGTTAGGACCTATTGTGCTGTAATATCCTGTGTTTTACTTTACTTTTATAACATTGACATTACACAATTAAGCATTAATAGTGAGTGTGTCCGTGATATGTGATCCTCATGTATGTACAAACATTAGGGGTGACTATGATAGGCTCAAGTTCTTCTAGCAGGAAGTTTG
Source organism: Chionomys nivalis (assembly GCF_950005125.1). Lineage (NCBI taxonomy): Eukaryota > Metazoa > Chordata > Mammalia > Rodentia > Cricetidae > Chionomys > Chionomys nivalis. The sequence continues at coordinate 26,558,701 of NC_080109.1, read as the reverse complement.
TCATTCAGCTGGATCATTCCATCTGTGCTCATTGTGTTCTCATAGGTTTCATGTATCACCTCTGAGAGTTCTCAGTTAGCAGCCAGATAAGCTTTTTGCTTGTTCATTCGTTTGTTTTTGTTTTTCCAAGCATGCTCTTCTCAGAATCTTAATTCAGCATCAGAACCCAGCAAGTCATGTGAAATGGTTAGAATCAGCTCTCAAAGAAGCCACGAGGGAAACTTATCAAACCTCCTAGCATACATTCTACACGTGTGCACTCAAGAATATCAAAAAGCATCCCATCAGAGAGTAAGTGTGGTTCGATTATCTTGTCCATAAGACCTCCATAGATCTGTGCGAGTTCACCAAGAACCCATGAAGAATCGTTCTTCCACAGTTCCTCAACCAAAACACCAGCAAATACTTATGACTATTCTTTTCATTTTGCGATCTACAAGAATATCTCACCTAACGAGCAATGAAAGAGCAATCAGAGTAACACCCGTGTCTTATTCTTGTCACATTGCTATCATGCGTCTTGTCGACAGTGAAATATTATTAGCATCAGTTCATCTTGTCTATTCTCATTGGCTACAGAGCAGCCATGCTCACTGTTCAGATCACGGGTTTCCTGGAGTGTATCTGATCATTGAACTACACTTGCAGCTCACATAGTCAATCAATCTTAATTTCTCACAGGAATCCTCTGCCCATTCATCACTGATACTCACAACACTCGCCCTCAAATAAAATTTCTAAAAACATCTAGAGAAATTCCAATTTGCTATGTTTCTCTCTGCACTGTTTTGAGCTAATCTTCTTACTGAGCATTTTATTTTCTGCCCCCTTTTAAAGAAACAAGCAGCCTTTGCAGTATTTATAGTAGAATTCATAATTGATTACTTATCATAGATTTTTCATGCCTGGTCATCTGGTAATTGCTGTTACATTTTGGAAAGGCTGAAAAACTAAATTAAAACTTGAACCATGCAATTATGAAAAGTGCAAAGTGTAAGGACCGCAAAAGGACTCTATCATTTACCAGCACCAGCTGTTCCTCGTCATAAATACTCCTCACAGGCTCAAGCCACACTGTCAACCAAAATGAAAGCAGAAAGTTAGGGGCCAATAGTAAAGCAATATAAACATTCTCTTCTGCTTATAAAATGTGGATCACTTCATAACGTACAAATAAGAGCCACTAATTAATTCTACTATATATGATAGAAATGTGCATACTGATTTCAGAAAAGGGAGAGAGAAGAGAGAATAATAGATGGTGAAGGAGACAAATGGCAATCACAGAAGGAAGAAAAACAGGCCGTGAGTTGCATAGGAGAGGATCAACAGAAAGTAAAAGTGAGAAAGAGGAAAAAGAGTCCAAAAGGGAAGAAACAAGGAATAAAGATGAGGAAGAAAGTCTAACTAACTGTAAGAAAATTATTCATCTTTGATGCTGCTTAAACACAGCATTTACATTATTTGTTTTTAAGAGCAGAATACTATTAGTAAAGTTATTTTTAATGGAAAGAGAAATCTGCTTGGATGTCTTTATAATCACTATCATTTTTACTTCAATAAAATCAGCATTGTTCTTAGAGCATGATATTAATGGTCTTATTTCATTACAATTCCTGCATTAATAATGTTTTATTTCTAATTTATTTTAGAATTGTGCAAATAATTAAACAAAACATATTAACATTAGAATTATACAAAAATGCAAATAAAAAAGAAATTATATTATTTTAATGTATACTGATACGCTTTAATTATTTTTCTTCTTCTCTAATAATTTTTGGCTTTCCTTGTCTCAGAAACTATTGAGCAAATTGTACGAAATCCAGGTGATGAATAGATTTTCTGGGCTAGAGTTAGCAATTCTATATAGCTGAGCTTTATTATCCACAGCACATGACTTAAACAACTTAACATTATTCTATTTCTATACTTAATAACTATAGGAGTTTTTTTCTGTTGTATAATATATTTCCTTCCTTAGACTCATTTATATATTTGTATTTCTGTGATGATTATTGATAAATCAAAATTTGTGCATTTTAAAATTACACTCAAACTCTAAAAAGCAAGCAAGTCAGAATGACATAAAAAATTCAAAGAAATGCAGGTTACATTTTTTAATTGAGCCTAATGAGTCTCAAAATTTAAAAAATGTATTGAATAGACCACCAAAGGTTCAACAAGAAAGCAGTCAGAGCTGGGACGTTTTCCATAATCAACGATCAAAAGGCATGTTTTCTTTCCCCCAAAGACAGAAATTCCCTAATTAAAATATTGGGTGTCACACTGATGAGAAAACTAAATATATATAGTTGAGAATGACCAGTTACTCTGGGGAATTTCTTCATAAGAGTTGAATTAATGACAATATAGTTAACTTTAAGCAGAATCCCTACATAAAGAATTACTATTTCAGAAACTATCAGAATATCAAGATGCATTCCTCCACAAAATAAAGCGTTTCATCCTGAGAATGAATGTTAATTACTGAAGTAAATTGAGTAAGTCAACCAGTGGGTGTATTTGACATAAAACACTTAAAAATTCCAGAAAGATATGAGGCGTGGCTAGAGAGAAGGGAAACAAAACTATATATTAATTATAAATGTATTCCAAGAAAAACACCAAAAGAATTCAGATGTTTAAATAAATGTAAGTAAAATACCATAAACACACAACATCCAAAAAGAAAGTTTTTAAATGTGTTTTATGTATACAAATCAGGAAACAAGAAGTCTGAGAGAAAGTGAAAAGATAAGCCAAGTTGATAAAGAAAGACACTCAGAAAAAAATATGTGTCCTGGATACTGCAATACATAAATCAAGACTTTTCTGCTATAGGAAATTATTACCAGATGTGGTAGCACATGTGGTGGGAGTGTGGGGGTTTAGAGAGTAAGAGACACTATAGGAAAAAGAGTACAGAAAAATCATAAATTACAGAAGCAAAGTGTATACACGTCTGTGCTTGTGTGTGTTTGTATGTGTGTGGGTGCACGCATGTATAAGAGATTCTCAATCAAATAAAAGCTCTGGTAAATGTAATAACAGGAAACAGATTTATAAAGTCACTTGAAATGGCCTAAGAGCAAAAAAGGAAAATGGTTTCCCACACTGAATATGAGACAGCAAATATAGCAACACCACAAGAAGGAAAACAAAGGGGAGTTTCCACAACACCCAGCCTCAGCTCTGCCTTGGGGGAAAGTCTCGAACTGTGGCACAGTACCCTAAAATCACACTGAATTGAGGAAATTGAGTACATGCTTTAGGGAGAACTAGGGGCTGGATTTGCAAGTCCTTGACTAGAAAGATTTTTTGCAAAGTCTAGCTCTCTGTATACAGCCCCAATTTAGTGTTCAGTGAAGTCCTGAGCGATACATGCTTGTCAAGGAATGAGTTGAGAAGAGAGAGGTTTGAAAGAGACAGCATTGGAGCCTGGAACAGAACTCACTCATATGGAAGAAGATGAAGTAATTCAAAAGGTGTTACCTCTGCAGGGTGTGGAACAATTCACTCTGTACAGTGTGCTGCAGAGCCTGCTTCTGGTGCTCCCAGTAGTCATCCTCTTTTGAAATCCTTTTATCTAAGTGTGCGTGTAATTACATTCTTCAAGGATGGAGCATTCCATTCTTTTTGTTGGTAACTCCTGCCAGACAATGATGTCTTTTACTTTTTTATCATTTCTCTTAAATATCGTTTTTTTTTTCATACAATATATTTTGATTATGGTTTCCCCTCCCCCCACTCCTCCCAGATTCTCCTCCTTTGCCACACACTCCAATACCCACCTATCTTTCTCTTTCTCTCCCACTAGAATGCAAATAAGCATCTAAAAACAATAATAAAAAGATAAAAATAGAAACTAGTAAACCAGACTAGGACAAAGCAAACAAGTAAACAAAAAGATCCCAAGTTAAAACGCAACAGACGTATATGGATGCAGGAAAACACTCATTTACACACAGAGAAATCCCATAAAACAAATGAGAAGCCATAGTTTATAAGCAAAAGACCAGTGAAGGGGAAGTTCAGTGAGACCGAAAGCCTCCAAGAATATCGCTGAGTTTGTTTCGAATAGGCCATCTACTGCTAGGCATGAGGCCCAGGCCTTAAATGTGGACTCACTGAAAACCAACTGGGAAATAAAGAGTTTTTCTTTTGAAAGCATTTATCTTTAGTAAGCATTTATTTTTTTTCAAACTGTGAGGTTTTGTTTTCTTTTGCTCTACAGATCCTAAGCTGAAATTAAAATTTTCTTTTATAACATCTTTTCCATAGTTCTGTAAATTTTTGATGCAAGTCACAAGCTTTTATTAAATCTTTTCCATCCATTTTATATATGGAATAGGGACATATAAAACATATAGTAACTGAGTGAGTTCTGCCTTTGGCTCCACTTTAGGTCACCACTTAGCAAACATTGCACCAGTTTTTCTCCACCTACTTTTCTTAGCTCCTCCCACCTATTCCCTCTGTGGGTATACCTTCTTTGTCAAAAGTTATCCTCTTTGAGCATTAAGCAAATCTTTTTCTGGTTTAAATATGGTATAATTTTTCTATTATTCCCAAAAATAATTATGCAAGGGATGACAATGACTGGCTCTGAGTATTTCTTTGATTTTTCAATGTGCTGATTAACTTTTGTCAACTTGACACAAGCTAGAGCCATCTGGGAAGAGAAAACCTCAACTGAGAAAATACCTCCATCAGATTGGCCTCAATTCAAACCTTTGGACGTTTTCTTAATTGATAATTAATATCAGAGAGCCTAGTTTACTGTGGGAGGTACCACCTATGGGCAAACTGTCCTGAGATGTATAACAAAGCAGACTGAGCAAGCCATGAAGGAAGCCAATAAACAGAACTCTTCTATGGTCTCTGCTTCAGTTCCTGCCTCCAGGTTACTGCTTGAGTTCCTGTTCAGACTTCTGTCAATGATAGACTGGAATAGGGACATGTAAGTCAAATAAACCAGTTCCTTTCAAAACTATTGATTATGATGTTTATAACAAAATAGAATGCAAAATATGGCAATTGTTGACTAATCACCTTAATCTGTAATAAGGTAATTTTATTAAAATTTATTTAAGATTACCTTTATTTAAGATTTATTTATATAGATATAAACATTTTTGGTTGATTCTTTTTCATATTTTAAATATTAAACCTTGTCATTATGCTTTATATTATTATTCTTTTCAAGAAAATGATTTATTTCATCAAAAATAAATTTCCTGTATTCAACATATAGGTGTATATCTGACTTAATTCAACCGTGTCATTTATATTCTAAATTTCTAATTGTTTTACTTTATGCTTTCAATCCATTTGTTACTTCTTTAAAGTTAATAGAAAATGTCAGGTTATCTTCCCCTATTTACGATTTTGAATAGTATTCTTACACTATATTGGGTTTGTAGCTAATAGCTTTTACTACTTTATGGCCATAACCTTTCTTAATCACAAGATTAATCGGTAGTAACAGGAACACGTGACCATCTCAAAGTCACCAAACACTGTAGATTACCAGCAGATCGCTGGGCCCCTCCCTGACAATCTCTTAATCTGAGTGCTGCGCTAAGCAGTTTCCTGAATACATGTCTATTTTCACTGGGTCTCTGTTAGTGTGTTTCTAATCTTCCAGGCCTATAACGTTACTACAAATTTTAATTCTGTGTTTCTTCGTGAAAGTATCACAGGGTTCTAATATTGCCCAAGATTTCTGGGTTAGCTCTGAATATTTGGTCATAAAATTTTCATTTGAATTGGTGACTGGAGGGAGCTGCACGGTCCTCTCCCACACTGTTCAACAGAAGCCCATATGGACCCAAGACGGAGGAAGAATTCATTTCCTTTTGCTACCTTGTTAGAACTTCTTATCTCATATCTTCTGCTCTTGAACTGTAATACACCCTGACGTCCTTGCTTCTCTGGATCTCCAGACAGACATGATATAGACATTTTACCAGCAGATAACTAACCTGGGATCCCCCATGCTCAGTGATCATATGAGGGTATTTTCAGTTTGTTCCATATAATTGATGAATATCTTCAACTAATACATCATATGCAAGCTTTCACATCAGTTTATAAATTTTAGCTAAACTATTTGGAATGGAGATTCTTGGACTATTCCTCTTGTAGATTAATTATACATAAGTATCTATATGTGAATGGTATGTGCATGTATGCCATGTGTGTGTCTGTAGAACTGTGGAGGACAGGAGAGGGCCCTGGAGGTGGAGATACAGATTGTTGCAAGCAGCCTGATATGGATGCTGGAACTAAACTTGCTTCTCTAGAAACCAGAAGCATGGAAACTGCTCTTATTCACTCAATCATCTTCCTCCACACCTGCAGTCTAAAAAATTGAATTCAGGGCCTCATGCAAATGCTCTACAGCCGTACACAACTCCTACCCTTTTCTTATAAACGTTAACACCAATCATGCTTATTTGCAACTAGCTAATCTCTTGGAATCACTATTATAATAGTTTCTGATAAAGCGTTTTAAATCTCTGCAGTTTTTTTTCTTTGTTTCCTATAAGCAGAGACTGCCTTTTTATTTCCAGTCACACAGACCCAAATAATCTCATAGAAACTTTATTAATTACAGCACTGTATTAGAGGAAGGTGCTGCTTGTTTGTTCCCAGCTGCTCAGTTCCGGAAATAATCACGCACAAACTGTATTAATTAAAACACTGCTTGACCCATTAGCTCTAGCTTCTTATTGGCTGACTCTTTATATTACTTTAAACCATTTCTATTAATCTATATATCGCCATGTGGCTGTGGCATATTGGGTAACATTCCCAGCATCTGTTTCCGGGGTCTCTTTGGCATTTCTCTCTCTCTCTCTTCTCAGCATTCTGTTTAGATTTCCCTGCCTAGCTCTGTTCCCCTATAGCGCTGCTATAGGCCCAAAGCCATTCCTTTATTAACCAGTGAAAGCAACACATAGAGAGGGACCTTCCACAACACTGTTTGGTCTATTAGCTCAGACTTCTTATTAACTAACTCTTACACCTTAAATTAATCCATTTTTATTAATTTATGTATTACCACGAGGCTGTGCCATACTGGTAAGGTTCCAGTATTGCTTCTCCTTCAGTAGATACAAGGTATTTCCCCGACTCTGCCTTCTTTCTCTCTGCGTTCAGTTTAGTTTTCCTGACTTGCTCTATTCAGCCATACCATAGACCAAGTCAACTCCTTTTTATTAACCAATGGTAGTAAAACGTATTTAATACATAGAGAGGGGAATTTTACATCAGTTTCCTTCTTTGTGGCATGGTCGCATGGGTGAAATGAGTTCAGCAGATCTGTTAGGCAGACATTGCAAATACGAAACTTACCTGTGTGCGTGTTGGTGGGGTCCTAAAACTCTGATGTCCTTTCACAACTTGCTTCTGTTCTCTTGCCCTATACCTTTACACACAAAATGGACATTCAATGTTGCATCTCTTTGTATGTAGAATTTCCTGTTCTCTTTTGAATAAATGAAGAATCTCCAAGTGAAAATATTCATATATATTCTCAGACAAGATTAGATAGCCCAGTTGCTCACATGCAAGGAGCCTGCATCAACTTCATTCCCTTTAGTGTGGTTTAGAAAGTGAATCCCCAACCTTTCAAGCCTCGACCTGAACGAAAACCATCCCTGGCTGCAGATTTCTTGGCCTCAACATGTCTGTTTTCATCAACCTTTGTTCTCCTAGGAATCTTGCTTTTACTCCTTAGTTTGGACTTAGGGCTCAGTTTTATAGTTCCATTTCATCTGTAGTCTGCTCTTCCTAAGAACTTCCTGAGCTAAGTTCTCATGGATTTGAATAACAGAAAAGAGTGTACATAGTCAATCAGATCTCCTAGCAGCAGCTGCACTCTGCATGTCTGGGTATGTTCTGATTCATAGTCTTCTCTTGTCCGTTCTCTCTTTTCCATAGCTTTTGGGTTGTTTTGTTGGGTTTTGGTTCTTCCCCCTCCCCATGTTTTCTCTTAAAACATTCAAACAGGATTAAATGGCTCTTATTGGTCATGGATGAAAGATTTTCCTTTTCACTGTTTTTTGTTTCTACTCACTAAAATCCTTCCTTAAGATTACAATTTTTTAAAAAAATTAAATTTTGTGTGTCTCAAGAGAGGGCCGAGTGTTTCAAAGTACTAGCTGTTATTAATGTTTGGATCACAGCACCCACACTTCATTCACAACCTCCTGTAATTCCATGTCCACAGAATTTGACATCTTCTTCTGCCCCCCAAAGGTTCCTATGCATTTGGGGAACTCATAAACTCACATAGATGAACACATAGTAACAATAATAAAATAAATTAATATTTAAAAATTACTGTCAATTTTAATTGAAAGTTAGAGAAATTTCTTGTCACTATTTAAAGTACTCACACTCTCTGTTTTGCTTACCGTGACAGAGTTTGGAAATAGTCTTGCTTGATCATATTCTAGCTATACATTGTGAACTGGCCTTAGACTGTCATCATTACCCCTACTTCAGCCTCCTGAGTTCTATGATTACAAGTGTAGACCAATAGACCCATATCAAAATTGTTTATTTAAATGCAGACTGTCTACAATTTCCTTTGAAAGATATATTTGCTTTATTACAGATAAGAGAGGGGAGGGGAGAGAAGGACAGGGGAGTATATGGGAGTATCTTTATCTACTGTATATAAATACAAGGATACAATTCTTTTATAGAAAACTCATCTTCACCATAGCCTTACTTGAGTGGAGCAGTCATTTTTGTGCTTCCTGAAAAATTGGGTGTTTGCTACAAGATGGAGGTGTCGCTCATTGGATATCCTGGACCACATTAAAAGCAGCAGTTGGCTAGCATTAGCATCATTTCAGTAACTGTTTGAATTTTATAATTTGATTATATTTCTAGACACACAGTAACAGTGAAATTTTTTGCTATGTCATAGAACAACTGTAACAAAGCCACCTGCTTGTGCCATCAGAATGGTTAGTTCTGTGTGGAGTGAATCTTAACACTGTAAAAATCAGAATGACAACAAACTTGGAGGCACATCTCTTGCCACTTAAGGCAGACCCATTCCTCTTATCTAGCAGCGAAGCTGGCCCTCTTCTTGCATTTCCTGATGTTCCTGCTGGTGTCCACTCTGCTCCTCTGGAGGGTAGGTATCTTCTGCACCCCAAAGATCGCCCTGAGCACTCTGCTCTTTCCCAAGCTTCCATGCCCTGTGCTTTCCGGGTTTCAGCGTGTCTCCATTCTAACTTTGATCTCTTGATGCTCCAGGAATAGCACTCCCTCCCACTGTCTGAAATTCAGAGGGATATTTTTTACCTTAAGGTTTCTGTAGCATCTGCAATAAACGTTACAATCTTCTTGCACAACTCTGTGATTTTGTTTGTATTGAAGTCTTCTCTATTTTTCCTTTAACCTTTCTGACTACATGTCCTGGTTGTGATTTTCTACCTGTTCTTTAGATATTGAAATGTCACATTTGAGTCACCAGTCTTCTCTTATAGTTCTCTCTAGGTTTTTTTTTTTTTCAACTAAGTTCACTCAAAACTTTAAGGGATATCTACTGTTTTGTTAATCCTGAAATGAATGCAGTAAATTGTATGTACTTTTTAGTGGACCGAGATTAAATCTCTTCATTTTGAAGAGTGCCAATTACAGGTTTTCAGCCTCAACTGGGCTCTGTGCATCATTTCTGTTTCTCTCATATCACATCTTTAAGCATTCCTTTTGAGAAGTTTTAAATAAGGTAAATTTCATAAGAATAACATGAGCATTTATATACCTACATTAACTTAGTAAATTAAAAAAATCTGTACTTTAGCCCATATTTTTCACCTACATTTAAATTTAGCACAACACAAATATTGTCTATTTTATAACCCTTACATATTGTTAGAGAACTAATTGTGTGTATATAATGGTTTATAGAGACAATATTTAAAATTTATTTTAAAATATAAGCATTTCTTTCCCATGCTTTTTTCAGAAAGCATTAACTGCAATATAGTTTAATTAGTACTCAAAATTATTTCTAGAAAAGTCCCTTAAGTAAACGTTTTACTTTCTCTTACTTTAGCACAATTTCTTTCTAAGTAAAATTACACCCATTAAACCTATGGTTGATGAATGAAGAAATGCTGTAATCAGTTCTGGGAATTAAATTAAGTAATGTACAATAATAGTATTCATTTTAAAGAAAATTATTTGTACCTACATATTTTCATTTTACCAAGTTAAAATGTTTTAAAGGTGTATGAGATGATTAAAATGCATTCTACCTCAGTAAAATATCCTAAGTATGTAATTATTAAATAGTCAAATGAGATTTCCGTTAATTCAGAAATAGCAAATGCCAAATATTTCATACAATGTCCTGGCTAAATGACCCTCTCTATATAATAAACAACCATATCTGTGTAGCATCAAGATGGTGACACTATTTCTATCTCTTCTTCATTCATATAAATTTGATTATCTTTGTGTGGGGAACTTTGGAAAATAATTTAGTATACTAATATTTTTATTTTACTTGACCTTCTGTTATTTTTATGCTGAGTCAGGAAAGATTTCTTTCTCCTATGAGCCAAGTGTTTGCTTGCTCCTGCTAATTGAAATATTTTATCTTTACCTACATGGTTATCTACATGTTTCTCAGTTCCACTGCTCTCTCCATAGACTCATGACATTAATATTTAAAAAGGTAACTATGCTTATCTTTTTTTCAATCTTCATTGACTACAGGCTGATGTTTTGCTCTTTGGCTTCTGCAATACATCATACGAAAGAGGTACCAGAACAGCAAAAAGAAAATTTCTTCCCAGCAATGTTTTCTCTTCAAATTTTAAACTTCCCAATCCAAGTCATTGAGGAAACTCACCTCATCACTGAACTATTTCAATACAATGACTATTTAGGTGAAAAAAAAAACATTATTTTGCAATTTAGAACAAGTATAAAAGATACATTTTAATATAAAAATGCGTTAAAATCAATTCATCGTTTCTATTTTACAAAGTCAATGTTTACCCAACCTTTCACAGATATTTAGAAAAATAACAGTGGCTGATTCATCTCACTCTTGATGTTCCACATATGTGGAGCTGTATAAAAGTTTCTTTTGTCTGTTGGACCACTTTTGCATATAAATTAAACCAGGTGTTTCTAACCTAGTCTAGCACATAAATTGGATTATATTATACCTTCTATGGTTTCAGATGGTTTTACCTTCCATGTCATCAGTACTAAAAACACATTTTCAATTTATTTTCATTAAGTTAGTTTTACTAACAAGATAATTCTGTCCAAACACACATTGATACTGAAAATATCAATGTCCACGTCTGGAGAAAAAAACAATTGAAAGGACATTCAGATTAATTTTTTTCCTTCTGCATTTACCATGAGAATAAATCTTTTACCTCAAAAATTACAGTGTCTTTTTTTTAAGTTTTTTGTAAGTTTAAGTTTTTTTTTAAGTTTGTCCAACCTACATTTAATATTATACAAAATGTATAGCCTATTTCTGTCCGATTATGCATCTCATATCATATGAGAAGAAAAAAACACAGCAACTAAGTAACTTTATCTATACATTGAGAATGGTGTCGCATACCTTACCCTTTTTCTCTAAAAGCAGGGAGGCTATGATGCATAGCCTATATGTGATCCATGTAAATTGCTTTTTTATAAAGTGTATTTACAAAAGTATCATGAAGTATCACAACTCCACAGTATATTTCCAGTATTTTAAATTATGGTTATTTAGCAGACCACCTTAAAATCAATTGATCTGTTCCTCATGCCATTTGGCTGAAACCTAAAAACAGCACCAAAATCTTTGGCCTAATCCATTTTAGTATCAATATAAGTCTGCATGTCTGAGACTACCTACCTTTCATGGGATATGAAAAATTAATAATTAACTGTTTCACAACACTTATTACTCTGTAAATTTGTTTGGTTTTTAGTTCCATTTTCTGGTATAGACAGAAAGGCTCAAATGAAACATGCCAAACATCACTTAAGTTACTCAACAATTCCCTCAGCAAAGTACTTCACTATTAGCATGCCGTTGCTCTCTCTTGGTTTTTTTTTTTTTTTAGAATATTTTATACTAGAGACAATATGACACACACCATAGAGAATTGAAGAAAAAAAAAATTTCACTGAAGACAAATTTAATTTCACCTGGCCAAAAGAAAGTCAAAGGGAAGACACCACACAAGATCAGTGGAGTTACCCAGAGTCCTTTGTAGTCATAAATTGTCTTTCAAAGGTGTAAGATTGAAAGAGCTTCAGTTATGGGCTCCGGTTTGTAGCATTTGTTCTCAATTGTCAGAAATTCTATTTGATTCCGTGCTACGCACTGACATGGAGTTGATGGTTTTAAGTTTTCTTTTGTCATTGTCCCACAGCATTTTTCCTTATCAGCACTTGGCAGGTTGGGACCATTTAAGGAAAAACTTCTTTACTGGTTTATCAACCTTATTTTCATAGCTTCTTATTTCGCAGTGACAAAATGTATTACATACATAAAAAAGTGCAGTCATCCATGCCAGGCAGTTGTAAATAGAATTGTATTTTAAGTGATACAGCAGAAGAAATTGACCTTGGTGAGCCTCAAGAATTGCCAGAAATGCAGGCAGTCCTTATATCTCAGTTTTATTAACAGAATGCAAGTGCTAAGCTTAAAGAAAATGGTCTCTTTTAGGAAGAGAAGGGCAGAGCTGCTTCTTAAACACAATGCCAAGTGTGGCCCTCAGCAAACGGCAGCTCAGTATTTTATTTGAATGAAACGTTTGGAATATTTTCATCAGTACATATGTAGGCAATTTTACAGGGTTGTTCGCTTGGTAACACTAGTGGCATCACCAGGCATCAAGCTAGATATGTAAATTCACTGTTGACGTCTAGAGATTCCAAATGAGCACATATAGAGTGGAGTCTGGATGTCTCATAGGTTTTCAACAAACAAAAAATCGTTTGACGATCTGTTGTACACATAAGTAAGCTGTGAGTTATAGTTGAAAACACAATGAGTGCATCTTTCTTATATTTTGACTTTTTCATACATGTAGGTAATATATGTTTGTCAATCAGATGTCCCACTTCTGTTCCCATCTCTTCTTCTTAATGATTTCCTCTCACCCTGTCTATTATTTTGTTTTGTTTGTCATTGGTTCATTGTATTTTGCGACCCACTCAAGTTTTTAACTACAGCTACTCACAAGGGAATGGATGTGGATCTGTCCTCTGGCATATGAACAAATTGCCAGGGACTACGCCACTGAAGACAAACACTTTCCTTCCCATCAGTATCCATCAAGTGCCAATGACTTCCCAAGGGAAGTCTAGGCCCCCAAAAGCCCCTCCTCCATCATGCCGTGAGGTTCACAAACCTAAACTTGTACATGCCCTGTGCAGGTAACACAGCTGCTGTGAGACCGGGAGAGCATTGGGTTTGTCTTGCACACAAAGCTTTGCTGCCTTTGTCTCTCTCCACTGTCTCTTACATACCTTCCACAATCACTGCCTCAATGTTGCTGAACCTTAAAAGGGGCAAAGTGGATGTCCACTGTAGGCTGAGCATTTGTCTTGCATATTAAATTAATCATGTAATAAGTCATAAATCAATAGTAGCCCAGTGAAAGATATTAGCTTAGCAAGAGAAAATTAGGAAACAGAAACCCTGGAAACCTGTGAACTCAATTTATGTTAAAATATGCACACCAAAGAGCATAAAATATCTGAATGAAAATGTCACCCAGCACACACACACACACACAAAAAGGTATTAGAAGTTAGGAAAAAAGGAAACCTTGATCTCGAACTTTGTAGTATTCCCCGAGGCTCACAAAGAGTCACCAACGTCTAGAAATAAACACCAAGCAGGCTGTTTTAGTCTCTACAATGTTATACATAAGAGTATGAACTACCTTACCTTAGCACAAAAGAAGGTACTTTCAAGTAGAAAATATTGCCAGTATAAATAGCATCTTTATGAATGAGACTGCAAAGTGTAGGGCTCTATGAGTTTAAACAGTATAAATAGCATCTTTATGAATGAGACTGCAAAGTGTAGGGCTCTATGAGTTTAACAGTCACAGCGGACAAGGGAATGGGAAAACAAACAAACAATGGCACTTCTTTGGCTCAGTCATTTGTATAGCAACCTGAAGTTAGACATGATCCAAATAAAACAGCAAGAATCTGTGTTTAGAAATGCGTAGAAGGGTTAAAAAAAAAAAAAAAGGCCAACAGATCCTCCAGATGTATCTCCTCATCATTGGGAAAATAGGTTATGGAGAACTTGGGCTTGAGTCTCAGACAACAACCATAGGTGGGGAAATGGCTGAAAGCTAAGGATTCTAGTCCAGGCCCATCACTACGAACAGAGAGAGCAAATTTGCAAAATGAAAGCTTTGAGTCACCAAAAACTGCAGACAGTCCTGGTAGAGCAAAGAAGGGTTGAACTTTCTTCCTAAACATGTGCTATGCAGGGTGATATGTTATTCTCACATGTATAAAACATCAAATATGCATGTTAATAATAGCATTGCCCTGTAAAATTTTAATGAAAAATAATAATTCAAATTATATTCAACCATATAAGTTTTTCTAAGTTGTTTTATGTTACAGTGTGTGCTTTTAAGTGTTACATTCCCAGACTTTAAGATAGATTAATCTGGAAAACAAGTTTTAACAATGTGTCTCACACATTATTACTTCCAGTAACAGTATTTAAAATATAAAGTAGCATTTAAAATCCTCAGATTTTACTTCAGCCCTATATGAATCTTAAAGGGTAAACCATCCCAAACTTTCAATTTGATTTAGCAGTTATATAAAATAAAAGTGCATGTTTTGCTACTGGCTATTGAATTTTATTGCCATTGATAATGTTTTTCTATCAGCCTTTTTAAAAATGATTTTATTGAGCTATATATGTTTCTCTGCTCCCCTACTTGCCTCTCCCCTTCCTTTCAAACCTCCCAATGGTCCCCATGCTCTCAATTTACTCAGGAGATTTTGTCTTTTTCTACATCCCATGTAGATTAGATCTTATCTTATATCTTAGACTCTTCATTGTTGTCTATGTTCTCTGGGATCATAATTTATAGGTTGATATTTTTGCTTTAGTTTTAAAAACCACTTATGAGTGAGTGCATATGATAATTGTCTTTCTGGATGTGAGTCATCTCATTTTATATGAAGTTTTCTAGCTCCATCCATTTGTCTGCAAATATCAAGATTATTTTTCTCTGCTGTGTAGTACTCCATTGTATAAATGTACCACATTTTCCTTATCCATTCTTTGGTTGAAGGGCATTTAGGTTGTTTACAGTTTCTGGTTATGGCAAACAATGCTGCTATGAACATAGTTGAGCACATGTCCTTGTGGTGCAATTGAGCATCCTTTGGATATATACTCAAAAGTAGTATTGCTGGGTATTGAAGAAGATTGTTTCCTAATTTTCTGAGAAATCACCGTACTGCTATCCCAAGGGGCTGTACCAGTTTGCACTCCTACCAGCAATGCAGGAGTGTTCCCTTTACCCATTACCTCTCCAGCACAAGCTGTCATGAGGTTTTTTGTTTGTTTGTTTGTTTGTTGTTTGTTTGTTTTGATCTTCACCATTTTTACAGGTATAAGATGGGATCTCAGAGTTGCATTTCTCTGATGACTAAGGATGTTGAGCATTTCCTTAAGTGTCTTTCAGCTATTTTAGATTCCTCTGTTGACAGTTCTCTGTTTAGGTCTATACTCTATTTTATTAATTGGATTATTTGTTCTTTTGATGACCAATTTCTTGAGTTCTTTTTATATTTTGGACATCAGACCTCTGTCTGATATGGGGTTGGTGAAGATCTTTTCCCATTCTGTAGGCTGCTATTTTGTCTTGTGACAGTGTCCTTTGCTTTACAGAAACCTTTCAGTTTCAGGAGGTCCCATTTATTAATTGTTTCTCTCAGTGTCTGTGCTGCTGGGATTATATATAGGAAGTGGTCTCTTGTGCCAATGCATTCAAGTGTACTTCCCATTTTCTTTTCTTTCTTTTTTCTTTTTTCTTTTTTTTTTTTTTTTTTGGTTTTTTTTTTTTTTTTTTTTTTTTTTTGGTTTTTCGAGACAGGGTTTCTCTGCGGTTTTGGAGCCTGTCCTGGAACTAGCTCTTGTAGACCCCATTTTCTTTTCTATGAGGTTCAGTGTGGCTGGCTTTATGTTGAGGTCTTTGATCTATTTATACTTGAGTTTTGTACATGGTGATAGATACAGATCTATTTTTATTCTTCTACATGCCAGCACCATTTGTTGAATATGCTTTCATTTTTCCATTTTATATTTTTTGCTTCTTTGTCAAAAATCAGGTGTTTGAAGGTGTGT
This sequence comes from Chionomys nivalis, assembly GCF_950005125.1. Lineage (NCBI taxonomy): Eukaryota > Metazoa > Chordata > Mammalia > Rodentia > Cricetidae > Chionomys > Chionomys nivalis. The sequence continues at coordinate 26,542,308 of NC_080109.1, read as the reverse complement.
GGATTAATATCTGGATCTTCAATTCGGTTCAACTGGCCCTCCTGTCTGTTTTTATGGCACTATCAGTCTGTTTTCAGTACTGTAGCTCTGTAGTAGAGTTTGAAGTCAAAGATTGTGATGCCTCCAGTTCTTTTATTGTACAGAATTGTTTTGGCTATCCTGTTTTTTGTTTGTTTGTTTTTGTTTTTCTCTATGAAGTTGATCACTGTTCTTTTGAGGTCTGTGAATAATTTTGATGGGATTTTGACAGGCATTGCATTGAATCTGTAGATTGATTTTGGTAAGATTGCCATTTTTATGATGTTAATTCTACCTACCCAAGAGGATAAGAGATTTTTCCACTTTCTGGTGTCTTCTTCAATTTCTTTCATCAAAGATTTGAAAGTCTTGTCATACAAGTCTTTCACTTGTTTGGTTAGAGTTACTCAGAGTAATTTATGTTACTTGTGGCTAATGTGAAGGGCAATGTTTCTCTGATTTATAAGTCCATTTATCATCTGTGTAAAGGAGGGCTACTCATGATGCAGTGAATGCCATGGTTCTAGTCACTCCATTGATCACTCTGGGTTCCTGGAGGTCACTCAGCACTCCCCGGGGTGAAATAAGATCCCCTTCTAAATTCTGTGAATAACATTGGTTAATAAAGAAATTAAATTTTTTTTTGGCCTGTGCAGATCAGAATAGCGATAGGTGGACAAAACTAATCTGAATGAATACGGGGGGAAAAATGCAGAGTGAGTGGGCAGCCATGTAGCACTGCTGGACAGGTGCCAGAAGTTTATCTGGTAAGCCATAGCCATGTGGTGCTACTCAGATTAATGGAGATTGGCTAGTTTAAGATATAAGAGTCAGCCAGAAATATGCTTAAGCTATTGGCCAAATAGTATTGCAAATAATATCATATCTGTGTGATAATTTCAGGAGTCTGGGCAGCTGGAAAACAAACAAGCAAACAAGAAGTGTCCCACAACACTGGGGTTTTCTCTACTACCTTGGAGTTTACTGTCTTACCCTGCTCTGGCCTAGGTTGTCGGCTCAGACCTGTTTCTGTAAAGGTCCCTAGTCTGGATCTGCTCCTGTAGATGTCCCTGACTTGGGTTTGGTCCTGCAAAGATCTCTGACTCCAATCTACTCCCTCAGAGTTCTCAGACTTGGGTGCACCCAGACTGCAGAGGTCCTGCCTCAGACCTACTCCATCAGAGGTACCAGACTCATGTCCGACTGGCAGAGGCCCTGGCTCAGGCCTAGTTCATCGGAGGTCCCAGACTCATGCCGTACCCGCAAAGGTCTCTGGTTCCTGCCCATACCCTTGTAGTTCCCAGACTTATGCCTCAGCAGTTGCTACCCTGTACCTACTCCTGCGGAGTTTGTTATCTCAGGTCTGCTCCAGCCTATGTCGCAGGCTCTGTCCCGTTTCTGTAAATGTTTCTGGTATGGGTCTGCACCGACTCTGGGGAGCTCACTGTCTCATGCCCACTTGGGCCTAGTTAGCATGCTCAGTCCCACTCTGGAGGAACTTGGCGCCTCAGGCCTGCTCTGGTCTAGGTCACTGGCCCAATCCTGCTTCCCCAAATATCCCTGGACTAGATCTGCTCCTGCTTCTGTGGAGTTCAGTGTCCCAGGCCCACTCTGGCCCAGGTCGTTGGCTCATCCTGCTCCTTTCTATCAGTCTTTGATGTTAGTTTTTTTATTATTCTTAAGGTAATTTATCTGTGATTCTGGATAAGGGAAATATTTAGAACCCATTTCTTAAATGCAAGCCATTAATGACTGATTTCTTATTAGGCAAAATATCATTGTAAATAATTTATCCATTCTTGCCAGTTGGGTAAAAATGTCTATATACAAAGAGCCTTAGAATAGTAACAATTTAGAACAAGACAAATCGTGCTGAAATAATATCTAGTACAATATTCTTTTTATGGACGAGAAAACCAAACTTCAAATTACAATAATTTGCCTGACAACATATAGTGACAGTGTCCAAGCCTGACTAATTTTTGTAGAAACTGACAACACTTTGGGAAATGACAGGTTTTAGATCTTTAATATTATATTTCATACATAGTACAGTGATATAAACATACCTTCTCTAGAACATATTTATGAATTTACCTGCTTTGGGACTTTAATAAAATGTAAGGATAATCTGTTCCTGTCAACAAATAAACATATACAGTTCTTATCCATTAAAATTCAGCATCTCCAGTGAATAGTAGCAAATTCACGACTGCTTGTGCAACTTCTGGTTTATTTTGACTTACAATCCACGATTACAATCTATCACTGTGAGGAAGTGATAGATGCAAGAGTCTAAGACAGTGTGTCATGTCATATTCCTGATCAAAAGCAGAGAGAAGACGAATATGTACATGCTTAGTGTTCGGCTAACTTTCTCTACTCCTCCACAGTCCAAGCACCAGAACAAGACCACTCATATTCAGTCTTTGTACTTCCATCTCACATATAACAATCCAAACAATCCTCCACAGACATTCCCACAGGCCAACTGGATCTAGACATTTCCCAAAGCAACTGTCTTTCCAGGTCATACTTGGCTGCAGTTAATTCACAAATAAACACAAGCATCACAAACACTAAGCCAGGATTCGCTGTGAAGGTATTTTATTGTACTTACCATCTACAATGGACTTTACGTAAAGTGTGTAAACCTAGATAGCATGGCTGACTCTTAAGCAATTTGTTGAAGAAGTTTGGAGCAAAAGAAGACTTTGCAGAGGAGGGAAATCCTACCTCTTCTTAATGTAAGAACTCTGTAAATTCTCTGACTACCCTCAGGTCTGTTTTGATGTTTCATTTGTTATCTTGTGGCTTATATGGGTCTATTACTCAGAGTAGCACATTTCCATCAAATGGAAGCATTCACTGAAACAACACTAAAGGGTGCATGTATACCATTGTTTATTTCTCTGGCAAACCCTCCTACACAGCGCAGCTATGAAAGCAGCTTGAGCAACATCTGGCAACTGCTGCAGTATCATGGCTGTTTCTCATATTAGCTGAATTATTTGTTAATACATGACCAGAAAACATGAAATATTTTAATTGGTTACTCATTAATTGGCTAAAATATCTGTAACTCCAGCTCTTTACTTTCTGTGTCCTGGACAAAGTACTTAGATTCTCAGCCAGAGTTTGTGATTAAGTCATGATTTCATAAAAGTGTTAAGTTCATTCACAAAACGAATATGATTTGAAATAGCTCTAGCCTTTGACATACTTTCGAAATCCAATCTCTTGAATATAAGTATTTGCTTTTCTGTTGTATTTGCCCAAACCTCCCACAGATAGGAAAATAAGCCCTATAACATAGCCCACCAATGTGCTGAAATGTCTTAGATATACTTGACTTCAATTTAAAAACATTCTGAAACAATGAAATGTGTAAAGCCCAAGGATCTAAGACGTTCATTTAATCCTTGGTGAATGTGTGTTTACAAAATGTTTAAATGAAACCATCTGTTGATGATTCAGCCTCTCTTGAGTCATCTAAAATATTTATTTTCTACAATACAGGAAAGCTCAACAAAATGCCTTTCAAATATTCTAAATTATTTTTTCCCATTAAAAAACTAAAAGAAAGTCAACTGAAAAAGTATGTGAACAATGAATAGCATTCGTGAATTTTTCAATGTCACGAAGTCTGAATGATGCAGTGATTCATGGTAGCTGATGATCTTGCACAGTTGTTCTAAGAGTTGTAAGAGCTTAACTTTTGAGTGTGCACTGTGCTTACAGGATGGATGAGCCTGCCAAGCCAAACCCTATCCACAGTGCTAATTATCAAACCCTGTATAGCAAATGGATCACCACGAAGTAAAAAACACAAACAGTGTTTGTTGTATGAATATGATTTAGCTGAATGTTTGTTCATTGTCTTCAAAGGCTACTGTTGCATGCCAAGCATGGAATAGACTCACTACTACCATGAAACTTCTATATTATTTTGCCACATTGTTTTCCTGAAACTGTTTGATAAACTTCACTAAGCAAACAAGGTAAACTCTTTTTCTATGCTGCTGATGCAGACTCTTTTATGGGATGCTGTAATGACAGGATTGGCAACCATCACCTTGATTATATTTATTTCTTCGTTGTGCATATGAATATTGGCATGGTGCATACTTCACATTCCACACACACTCAACAGAAAGAATCACACAAAGGTATGATCACCAGGAGTGAGGAACCTCTGGAATCTCCCCTAGTGGCTCCTGTCACACCCAAATTCAGTGTATATTTTTGCTGAGAAACTTGCAATGTTCTCAGAGCTGCAAAGTTTGTATTCACAGTTAATATTTGTGAACTACTTTAAATGATAGCCATAATTGCTCAAAGCAAAAGCCAAGATACCCGATTCTGTGGTTTTAAAATTCTGCTTTTAATTTAAAATTTTGTATTTTTGATTTGTCTTAGAAGAATAATTATTTTCTTACCACCCAAACATGAAATATTTAATAATTTTTGATCCATAATAAATCTTGGAATACCATCACTCATTAAACTATGTATAATTACCCATGGAATCTGATGGAGTTTATTTTTCCATTGGAAAACAAATATCATATAAATTTATATTTTAAGAAACACAATTCATGACCCTTCACACACTGTAATTTGTCGTAGCCTTCAATTCAGGAGTCTTGACCTTCTGAAAGCAACCAATAGAAACTAACATCTCTTAATGAAGACTGTGATTGTATATGTGTCTATACAATTGCATATACAAATAGTATTATGTGTAGATGTGCCTTTGTGTGTGTGTGTGTGTGTGTGTGAACATTGTGAGAGACCAAAATTACCCAACTGTTTCAGTACACTTGCTTTTACATGGGTGTCAGAGTCAATTCAGTATGTCTGTGGAGGTCATTATCTAAACGTCTAGTCTGTTCTGATCCAGATTGACCTGAGAGTCAGATGATGACTTAATAGCAGATAAAGCAGTATCACAGGTTCATCTTTACCAAAATTGCTGTTTTCCCATAACCTGTGCCTCTCATAGAAATTTAATATTAGCTAGTCAATATCTACAAAGTCATTGCTTAGAATTTCTTGGGAATCGTCTTAGACTAATACATCAGCTGGGAGAAAATCAAATATTCACTGCATCCAGTTTACTTCCATGGATGAATACAGTCTCCTGCTTTTGTTGCTTCTGCAGTGTAGGGTGCTGATTTCAACACTGGTTCAAGAATTTCCATCACACAGGTTTTATGTGTATACAATTACATGAGTATATAATTACTTTATTCTCTTTAGGGCAAGCGAAAATATCCCTTGAGTTTGAATTAGCTTTCTAGTAATTCTTTGTTAGTGTATCAAGGATAGGATTAATTTTCTCATTCTCACTCCGTGTCTTTCTATTTTACTCCTCTCACTTGCTAGTTGCAGGACTTTTCTAAAGATATTTCTGTTTACTTTTCTGCTTGCTTGTTTTGTTTTGTTATTTGTAGACAGACATTAATAATATGTAGTGTTTCCAGTTTATTTGTAGTTTATTAATTTTTCTTTGTCTATTGATATGGATTAGATGCAGAATATATTTTATGAAAATCATCAAAGCAGAAAAACTTTGCATTTTGCCAATATTAGGGAGAAGTATCCAATAAATCTCCATAATATGTAAAATATAATTTAAACAATATGCTTATCAAGTATAGGTACTGCTTGTCTAATTTCAGTTTTCATGGCTTTTATAAAGTTATGAGTGGGTGTAGATTTGTCAGACTTTTCTGTGCCACCTGCTGTAGCTATGTGAGTGACCTCATGGGTTTGTTAACATGATAACTTATAGCTACTCATTTTTTAAATGTTAAACTGCCCTGCTACATCAGGAATAAATCTTACCAATCGTGTTCAGTCATTTTTATATGCATTGCTGTACTTCCAGTGTTCATATTTTATTGAGGATTTTATGTCCAAATCCATGAAAAATTTTGCCCCACAGTTTTTATTTTTGTATTTTATATAAGTTTACTACCCTTGTAATTTTCAGAAGTAATTCTTATTGTATTTTTTTCAAAGATGTGTAAATCTGGTTTTGTTTATTTAAGTATTGATGAATTTAGAATTCTTCAGTCAAAGAATCTAAACCAAGGTTGACGGGAAGGAGGAGGTTCTAGTTAAAAAATTCATTAATTAATCATTATGTAGCTTTCCTGATTACGTCTACTTTATTTTTTTATTTATTTTTTTGGTTTTTTGAGACAGGGTTTCTCTGTGGCTTTGGAGCATGTCCTAGAACTAGCTCTGTAGACCAGGCTGGTCTCGAACTCACAGAGATTCGCCTGCCGCTGCCTCCCGAGTACTGGGATTAAAGGCGTGCGCCACCATGGCCTGGGAACGTCTTCTTTATTAATGTAGGTTTTAATTTCAAAGAGATTTCCGTTGATGTCTATTTCACCAAATGTGTGGACATTCCATTATTTCAGTGTTGTTCATCCAATAAAGATTGCAGGACATAGAAGCATGCATTTTATTAATAATGTACAAAATGTGTGCTATCTTCTCTTATTTTCTTAATCTTGTTAAAATGTTATGCATTTTATTATATTTTCCAAGGGCTAGCTTTTACCTCAATTGCTTGTCTATCATCATTTCTATTGATTTGTGACTTCTTTCTTCCCTTATAATTTTTATTTTACTTTATTGTTCTCTGTTTTTCTCGTTTCCTTACTTTGCGTCTTAAATTAGTTCAAATAGAATCATTTGTCAATATAAATTTCTCACTAGCACTATTCACCAACACTGTCTAGAGGGTGCAATTCCGACATCAGAATTCCAGTGGAGCAACACCTTCTGGGTGCTCCTCTTCTCAGCTCATGTGCCAGCCTGCAATATGATGCCGGCGTTTCTTACTTCAATGGGATCTCTTTGAACTTTGCTTCCTTTATTTTGACATTCTCATTATGTGTCTGTGTCCCACATTCTCTGTTGTTCTAAGGATGTCTATTGAATTTAGATCAATTGGAGAGAACATCTCCACATGATTAAATCTATACATAACTGCATTTTCTGATACCAGAGTATATAATTTCACATATATTTTCTAAAAAAAAGTTGCTAAATTAAACATATATTAGGACTGTTACTGTTTCTCTCTATAGACATTTGTCATTTGATGTATGATGGACTGGTAGCTGTTACTTCAGATAAGTTCTTTTCTCCCTACGCTATTTTCAGATGTTTGGATTCTTTGAAGTGTTTTGAACCAAGTATTAACACACACACACACACACACACACATATGCCTTGTAGATACTTTATAGGATTAGATGGCAAAGTGCAGTCTTCAAGTTTCCTAAAAGCAGCAAGTTACTGACCTTGCTTTTAAGAGTCTTTATGCTTCTCTGTTCTTCAGAAGTTTAATTATGATGTTCTTTAGCATGATCTTTAGCTGAGCATTTATAACTTAATTTTTTGAATAAATGTTTTTATTATCTTTCACCAGATCTGAAGGATTTTGGTCATCCTACCTTTAAATATTCAGTCATCTTTGCTTCATGCTTTTCTTCTGCCTCTGAACAGTGTGAGCTGAACACTTGACTTTGTTTTATTCTCACAAGTGCTTCAAGCATCTCTTCATTTATTACAGTCCATTTTCCCTATTCAATTATTTTGATTTTAAATCCAGTGATTCTATTCTGTTTGGTCTTGTCTCTACTATAGAGTTCAGTATATTGTTTGTTAGTGTTCATATTATGTTGGCTTTCAGACATATCATCTATGTTTGGTTAAGAACTTTGGCTGTTTTGATTTTTATTTCTATTGAAATTTGCTATGACAAAGTATATATTAAACAATATACAGGAATTTCAAGTTACTGAGATGGTTAGGAAGGCAAGTACAAACACTTTAGAACAAGCAATGTCTCATCACAGAAATAGCAGTAACACAGAATAACAAAGTAAAACATTTGAAAAGGCAAGCTAAACCTATTTGTGTAGCTAAATAAAAGAATGGAAATGTATAGGAAAGAGTCTTAAAATAAGTTGATGTAAATTATGTTTTTGCGAACAAAAGTAAAAGTTTCATACCAGTGGACAGGAGGAAATCTCTCACTGGGCTCCACCCTAGATAAAGAGCTGTATGCAGTTAAAAAGTGCTGGGCCAGAGAATTACACTTTCCCAGAGATGAGCCCCTTGATTGGTTAGACCAGAAAACATGATCATTGCAGGAAATGCCCATGCAGAAAACATTAACCAGGCTCAACAACCTGCATTTTTATGTTTATTTACATAACAAAAATAGTTTAAAAGAAGGAGCCCATCAATTTGGGAGCAAGAGAAAGGCGAGGAAAGAGGGACATAATATAATTACATTTTAGTTAAAAAATTTTAAGTGTCTCTCTGTTCTGCCAACAGATAAAGTAATTTAGGCCTGTCCCAAGTGCTACAACAGCACACCAGTAGAAGCCTCTTTCTACCCCATCCATGCCTTCTAAGAATCCCACAGACAATGCCCTCGACCTCTCTCACTCAACTGTCTCTATGTCCCAGCTCCTATCTCAGGAGGACACCTCTTGCACAACCACAGGTATATCAGCCAGAAGACCAGGTAGCCTATCTATAGACTTTTTTGGCTCTCTGTTACATCAGCAGACATAATCCCTGAGGTTTTCTTCTGTAACCTCCTTTCTCCCGTATCCATGTTTCCAGTGGATCCCACGGACCATAATTTACTGATTTCCTAGGAATCAGCACCTTGATCTTTAATCACCACAAGCCCGGATACCTAGAAGTCACTAAAACTACAACAGACCATCTCACTATGGCATTCCCTTCCCTGAGTCTCCAGCCCAAGCAAGCATTGCCCTTGAACACACCAGCTGAGCAGGCCAATTAAACAGGCAACAGAGTTAACACGCTCCCTGAAAATCCAGAGAGGAAATAGAAGCCAAGGAACAAACCACCCTCTCAAAGAAGACAAACCCAGAAGCCAGCACCTAGAACTGTAATTGCCCCAAACCAAGATGCCTAGATGCCAGCCTAAGAACACAATCAATAATAGCCAGGGCAATCTGCCTCCATCAGAGCCCAATAATATGATCACAGCAGGCAATGAATATTCAAACATAGCTGAGGCACATACAAATACCTTAAAACCAACTGTGTGAAGATAATAAAGGTCCTTAAAGAGTAAGTGAATAAATCACTTACAGAAATCCAGGAAAACCTAAACATACAATTGGAGAAAATGAATACTTCCCTAAGAAAGCCAGAGAAAAAACAAACAGTTAAAGGAAAATGAACACAGGAACTTTCAACTGGCGATAGATCGAGAGAGAGACAGAGACCCAAATTGGAGCAACGGTCTGAGCTCTTAAGGTCCAAATGAGGAGCAGAAGGAGGGAGAACATGAGCAAGGAAATCAGGACCACGAGGCGTGCACCCACCCACTGTGACAGTGGAACTGATCTATTGGGAGCTCTTCAAGGCCAGCTGGACTGGGACTGAATAAGCATGGGTTGAAACTGGACTCTCTGAACATGGCGGACAATGAAGGCTGATGAGAAGCCAAGGACAATGGCACTAGGTTTCGATCCTAATACATGAACTGGCTTTGTGGGAGCTTAGCCTGTTTTGATGCTCACCTTCCTGGGCCTGGATGGAAGTGGGAGGACCTTGGTCTTCCTGTAGGGCAGGGAATTTGGACTGCTCTTCAGTATCGAGAGGGAGGGGGAATGGACTGGGGGGAGGAGAAGAGGAGTGGGGATGGGGGAGGGGAGTGGGGGGAGGGGGCAATGTGTGGGAGGAGGGGGGGGAAATGGGAAACGGGGAGCAGTTGGAAATTTTAATTAAAAAAGAATAAAAAAAAAGGAAAATGAACAAAACTGTTCAATATCTGAAAATTGACATAGACACCATAAGGAAAACATAAATTGAGAAAATTCTGAAAATGTAAAATTTAGGAATTTGAACAAGAACTTAGGAGGCAAGCTTCAACAGAGTATAAGAGACGAAAGTGAGAATCCCAGGCACTGAAGATAAAAAACAAGATATTCATACCTTGATCAAAGAAAGTGTTAAATACAAAAATTTCATGACACAAAACATCCATGAAATCTAAAACTGTGTGACAAAAACCACACTAAAAAATAATGAATAGAGAAAGAAATTAAACCCAACTCAAAGGCCTAGAAAATATTTCAACAAAATCATTGAAGAAAATTTCCTTACCCAAAAATGGAGATGCCTATAAAGGTACAAAAAGCATACAGAACACAAAATAGATTAGACTAGAAAAAAAATCCCTTTGCCACATAATAATCAACGCACTAAACACACACACAAAAATAAACAATCTTAAAAGCTGAAAAGGAAAAAAGACAAATAAAACATAATGGCAGACCTATTAATATTATACCAGACGTCTCAATGAAAACACTAAAAGCCAGAAGGTCTAGAGAGATGTTCTACAGACTCTAAGAGACCAAAGATACTAGTCCAGACAATCACACTCTCCAAAACTTTCAATTATAATAGATGGAGAAAAAAAGATAATCTATGATAAAATCATATTTAAATAATATCTGTCTACAAATCCAGTTCTACAGAAGGTGCTAGATTGAAAACTCTAACACAAGGAAATGACACATGGTATTTTAGGAGGTGATAACTCTACCCATGAAAACACAGGAAATAATCTCACACCAGAAAAACCAAAGGAAGGGAAAAGGACACACACACCACTAACACCATCTGTAGGTGGAAGTTTCCTATCTCTGAGTGGCATGATTCCAAATACCCTGCAACCACTTCTGAAATTACTGCAGAGGTTTAATATTGTTTATAAGTGCTCTACAAATTTCAGGCTTATTATTACCTACTTCTCACATTTTAAGTTAACTTTTTTTTTTTAATTTATGTTCTGCCACATGGCGGTACCTTTTCTCAGTATTGTGTGCCCATCTTCTCTCTGTGTCTCACCAGAGTCTCCTGACTTTGCCCTTCCCTTTCCCATCATCATTAGTTTGTTAGCCCTGCCTATACTTCCTGCCTGGCTACGGATCAATCAGCATTTTATTAAACCAATTTGAGTGATGAATTTTTACAGTGTACAAATGGATTATTCCACAGCAACCACAACTACCACCACCAACAACAAAATAAGAATTAACGATCATTAATCATTGACATTGCTCAATATCAACAGTCTTAATTGTCCATTAAAAAGAGAGACTAACAGAGTGGCTGTGAAGACAAGATCTATTCTCTACTGTATTCAAGAAACACACCTCTGAGGTGATATTTTATTTGTAATCTAACAAATAAAGCTTGTCTGAAGATCAGAATACAGAGCTAAGCCTCTAGTTAGCCACAGAGGTCAAGAAGTGGTGGCACACATCTTTAATTCCAGCAATTGGGAGACAGAGGCATAAGTGAGTTTATCTCTGTGAGTTCAGGGCCACCCTGGGCTACACGAGATTGAATCTGTCTAAAAGTGAAAGAGCTCACACAAAGATGATTCCAGCACTTGGGATTGCATGCTTTTAATTCCAGCACTAGGGAAGGGGAGTCAGGAGTGATTTGGCTAGGCTGAGAGAGAAATATAAGGTGAGAGGAGTCAGGAGCCAAGATTCAGTCTGAGGTTTCATAGTTTGAGGATTCATAGGGAAAGGGTCACCTTTTAGTCTAATGATTCAGTAGAGGTAAGGACTAGTAGCTGGCCTCTCTGTTTCTCTGACATTTTAGCACTAAACTGTATATCTGACTGTTGGCTTTTATTATTAAGACTAATTATAATTTATGCAACATACCTCAACATCAAGGATAGACATTACATCAGGGTAAAATGTTAAAAAAGATATCCCTAAAAAATTAACCGATGAAACGACCTTGAATGGTGATGGTAGTATGTCACAAAATAGATTTAAATTGTAATTAATCAAAAAAGAATGGGGAAAGACATTTCATACTCATCAAAGGAAAGACCCATCAAGGTTACATTTAAATTTGTAACCTGTATGCCAGAAACACATGGGTTTCTACTTTTATAAAAAAAATAAATAAATAAACCCTACTACAGCTTAAATCACATATTGACCCTCAAACATTGAGAGTGAAGGATTCCAATACTACACTGAGATTAATGGATAGGTCAACCAGTCAAAAACAAAACAGAGAAATATTAGACTTAAAAGATATTGTAAAACAAATGAACCTAACAGATATAACATTTCACCCAAACAGAAAAGAATATATATTCTCTTCAGCACTTCCTATAAGTTTCTCCAAAACTGACCACATATTCAGAATGTCTCAACAGATATAAGAAAATTGGAATAACTCCCTGTATCCTATGAGACCACCAAGGATTAAAGTTAGATATCAACAACAGAAACAACAAAAAGTTTACAAACTCATGGAAAGTAAGCAAGTTTTGAAACTAAACAATAATAGGAAAAAATGGGTTAAGAAAGAAATTAAAGACCTTCCAGAATTCAAAAACTGAATATGCAGAATACACAAACTTATAGGGCACATTGAGAGTGATGCTAAGAGAAAAGTTCATATCACTAAGTGTTTTCATAAAGAAATTCATAAACACTTTCAGTAATGTAACAGGATACCAGATTAACTAAAAAAAAATCAGTAGCCCTCTTTACACAGATGATGAATGGGCTGAAAAAGATACCAGAGAAACACCACCCTTCACAATATCCACAAATAGCATAAAATATCTCAGAGTAACTCTAACCAAGCAAGTGGAAGACTTGTATGACAAGAAATTTAAATCTTTGAAGAAAGAAATTGAAGAAGACACCAGAAAGTGGAAAGATCACCCATGTTGTTGGGTAGGTAGAATTAACATCATGAAAATTGCAATCTTATCAAAAGCAATCTATAGATTCAATGCAATGCCGATCAAAATCCTACCAAAATTCTTCACAGATCTCAAAAGAATGGTACTCAACTTCATATGAAAAGGCAAAATAGAGAAAACAATCCTACACAATAAAAGAACTTCTGGAGGCATCACAATCCCTGACTTCAAACTTTATTACAGAGCTACAGTACTGAAAATAGCCTGGTACTGGCATGAAAACAGACAGGTGTACCCATGGAACCAAATTGAAGAACCAGGTATTCATCCACAAACCTACAAACCTCAAGACCTAGCAATACCACTTTTGGGTATACATCCAAAGGATGTTCAATCGTAGCACAAGGACATGTTCTCAACTATGTTCATAGCAGCATTGTTTGCCATAGCCAGAACCTAGGAACAACCTAAAGCCCCTCGACCACAGAATGAATAAGGAAAATGTGGTACATTTACACAATGGAGTAATATATAGCAGAGAAAAATAATGACATCTTGAAATTTGCAGACAAATGGATAAAGCTAGAAAACATCATATTGAGTGAGATGGCTCAAACCCAGAAAGACAATTAACATATGTATTCACTCATAAGTGATTTTTAAACATAATGCAAAGATAAACAGCCTATAAATGATAATCCCAGAGAACCTAGACACAATGAGGACCCTAAAAGAGACATACATGGATCTAATCTACATGGGAAGTAGAAAAAGACAAGATCTCCTGAATAAATTGGGAGCATAGGAACCATGGGAGAGGGTTGAAGGGGAGAGGAGAGGCAGGGAAGGGAGAAGAGAAAAATGTAGAGTTCAATAAAATCAATTAAAAAAATTAGAGATATATCATAATAGCAACTAAAAAGTACATTGAAAACTCCAGAACAAAAAGAAATAAGCTCACCTGAGAGGAGGTGATGGCAAAAATAATCAAAACAAGGGCTAATATCAATAAAATAATAATACTATAAATTAATGAAATAAAAGTTTTTTTTAGAAAATCTACAAGATATACACACCTTTATCCAAACAAACTAAAAAATGGAGAGAAAATCTTCAAATTAAAATAAAAAAATACAGAGGAGTAGCTTCACAATAGAGACCAAGGAAATTCAATAAACTATATAGATACTTTAAAAACTTGTACTCCATCAAATTTGAGTACAAATAAATAACTAAACCTAAAACTGATAGTTTTCTTGATAGGTGGCAGATACCAGTTAAATCAAGTTTCAATAAACAATTTAAATAGATATTAACCCCTAGGGAAATAGAAGCAGTCAGTAAAAGTTTCCCAATGGTAAAAAAAAAAAAAAAACATGACCAGACAGTTTTAGCACAGAATTCTACCACACTTTCAAAGAAGAATTAATGTCAATATTCCTGAAATTATTTCAGAAAATAGAAACTGAGGGAATATTGCCAAATTCAATTCATGATGTCACAGTTAAGCTTAAGCTGATATCCATAACACACAAACTCTTAATAAAAGAGAATTATAGACCTATTTCTCTTATTAATATAGATATAAAAATACTTGCAGACCAATTCCAAGAACAAGTCAAAAAGATCAACAACCATAACTGTGTTGGCTTCATCTCAGAGATGAAGGGATGGTTCAACATATGGAAATCAGTAAATGTAATCCAACATAAATAAACTGAAAGAAAAAACACATTATCATCTCATTAGATGTAGAAATGGCCTTGACAATATCCAGCATCACTTTATGATTAAAGTCTTGGAGAGATTAGGGATATAAGGAGCATACTAGCAAGCCTACAGTCAACATCTAATTAAAGAGAGAGAAACTCAAGACAATTCCACTAAAACTAGGAACAGGACAAGGTTGTCTACTCTCTCCATATCTATTCAATATTTAATATTTATTCAATATAATGTTTGAATATAGTACAAGGTTTTCTACTCTCCATATCTACTCAATATAGTACTTAGTAGGTAGAGTGATAAGACAGCTAAAGGAAATCAAGGGGACAGACAGTGCAAAGAAATAAGTAAAAGTATTGTTATCTACAGTTGATATGAAAGCATGCATAAGTGACTAAAATTCTGTCAGGGAACACCTACAGCTAAGAAACACTTTCAGCAAAGTGACTGGATACAAAATTAACTCAAAAAAAAAAAATCAGAAGCCCTCTTCTACACAAATGACAACAGAATTGAGAAAGAAATCAGGTAAACAGCACACTTCACAATAGCCTCAAAGAATATAAAATGTGTTGGGGTAACTCTAACTAAGCAAGTGAACAACTTGTATGACAAAACCTTCAAGTCTTTGAAAAAAACTGAAGATATCTAAAGATGGAAAGATCTCCCATGCTCATGCATCAGTAGGATTAACATAGTAAAATAACCGTTTTATCAAAAGCAATCTCCAGATTTAATACAAGCCCTATTAAATTTCCATCACAATTCTTTACAGACCTTGAAAGGACAATTCTAAACTTCATATGGAAAAAACAAAAACAAGCAAACAAATAGTAGAGCTAAAACAACGCTGAACATTAAAGAACTGCTGGCGGTATCATGCTGACTTCAAGTTGTACTACAGAGTTAATAGAAATTAAAAAAGCCTATGTGTTAATGGCATAACACATGCATATTGACCAATGGAATCAGCTGAAGAGTGATGACAGGACCGTAGGTATGGGTCCATTCTACTTTGACTAAAGGTCAGAGAGTAGGAACTCTCTACTGTTCCTTCAAGGTTAAGGTCAACAGTTCGAATAACAGGTCAGAAAGTTCTGCTTTCTCAAGGTTATTGTCAACTGGTATGGCTAACAGCCAGACTTGGTATTTCAGGAAATAAGAAGCAGATCTGTTTCTACCTCAAACAAAAGTCTAAGGCTCCAACTAGGTTCCTACCCCCCTAAAAGAGATAACTATAGATTCTAACAAGGGAGTGGTATGCCTACAGAATGCTTTGGTCAAGGGTGCGAGCATTATTTGTCTTGTTCTGGAAACAGAATGTTAAATTAAGAATGTAGCCTGTAATCCTTCAACTGGCCTGTTCATTCTTTGTATCACAAGGATGCAGTTTTTTTTCCTACTCCTACCTTTGTTGTTGGGGTATTCAAGCAAATGGGTATTAAATGCAGAAGACTTTCTGTACTCACTGAAATGCCCTCTCAAAACTATTCCACGTTTCAGTCTCTTATTTCTCCTATATCTATGTTCCTTTTGCCTAAGAATTCTAATTCTCTTGCTCCTACCCTGGAACGTTTGAGCCAGACGTGGCTAGAAGCCTGGCAGAAGTCACCCTAAAAAGGTAGCTTATGACAGGATGAGACATAAACTCACACACCTATAGACACGTGATTTTTTTATAGAGAAGACATGTATACTGGAGAAAAGTCAGAATAGCAATGGTATGTGATACATGTCAGTGTTGATATGAAGGTGGAATATTAAAGAAGCCTTCAGGTATATGTTTCAACATTTCAGCTAAAGTGTTAAAACTATTCAAAGCAGACAATAAAACATAAAGTGTTTATATTAAAATCTTTAGACAATAACAAAACTACAGAGTAGATCAAGCAAAGTATAATAATCAATTGTGCCAAAAATAGGAAATAAAATGAAAAGAGAAGCCCTAATAATGATGAGTTGAAAACTACATGGAATGAAAATTATATAAACACATCAGTTAAAAGATAGAGAAAGCACATATGAAATTACATCTAATGTTCTGCCATTTACAAGAAATTCAGTTTAAAATTAGATAAAATGTAACTAAGGTGTCTATGGCATCTGTATCATGTACAATTGGCTTCAGATCAGAGTAAATTACTAGGTATAAAGATGAATTTTACATAATGTTAAAATGGTCAGTGTGCCAAGAAGATAGTATCATTATGATTAAATTAACAATAGAACTGCAAAAACCATGAAACACTGAAGTCACAACTAAAAAGAAAATAAATCAAATTGACTATTATAGTTGGGAATTTCAAGGTCCATTTCTGGGTAATAGAATTGCTGCTGTTCAGAACATTATCTAGGGTACAGAAGAATGAGACCAAGCTCAGTGGACCTGGATGACAGCTACACAATACCATATACACCACCTGCAGGTTATAGGCACATGGAACTCTCACAAAGGCAGACATTTTGCAGAACCATAAAACAAATATGGGTCCTGATCAGAAAAGAACCAATATAGTTGTGCTAAAAGTCTATTGGAAAAGTGTTTTCAAACATTTGGAATTTAAAGAGCAAAGTTTTTAAATGAGTCATGTCTTAAGAACTAAGTAGCATTCCAAGGGAAATGAATAAATGTTTATAGAGAAATACCAGATTCCTCAAAGATGGTTAACATATTAGGAAACTAAAATGAGAAATTTATGAGAATGAAAATAAGTACAAATAAACAGGCTGTTATAAAAAAGCACAAGGAAGGAATCGTAATGCTACCAGACTGTGCCTATATTAACATAAGGAGACTAGAGAGTGACTCAGGTCAGATTTCTTGAGACGTCAGAAAGGGGAGACTTCAAAATATTTTGAAACTTGTCAAGAAATTTTAGCAGAAATACACTATTTTTAAATCTCAGTGCTCGAAAGAACAAGTGGAGCAATCAAAAATGGTGTATTAAGTGTGGACACTTGGGATTTAGTCCTGAAATTTGACTTAATGATGAAATCAAGGGGATTTAAAAAAAGTTTTTATTCAATTTCTTTTTTAGTTTTTACATTCTTAACTCAGTTTCCCCTCCCTCCTCTTCTCCCATTCCCCCTATCCCCCTGTCCCCATCTCAATCCACTCATCCTCTGTTTCTGTTCAGAAAGAGGCAGGCCTCCCATGGGTATCAACAAAACATGGCATATCAAGTTGCAGTAAGACTAAGCACCTTCCCTGGTATTAAGCCTGGGCAAGACGACCCAGTATGAGGAATAGGTTCCTAATAACCACTCAAAGCATTAGGGTCAAGCCTTGCTTCTTCCATTGTTAAGAGTCCTACAAGTAGGCTTATACTTCAATTATCTGACTGAGAAGAGATACAAAATATAGAGATAATTAAAACATGCCCAGGAATGTAGTGAGAGTCTAATCAGGGGTCATGATGAAAGTAGTCAGATAGTATACTACAACTAATGTTTGAAGTTTTTGAGAAAGAGCCACTGGAGAGATACAGAGCAGGGGATGAGTAAGAGATGAAAAAGATATGAAATAATAAGTGGGGATATTGGGTGAGACAGAGAATTCATGGCAGAAGTGTCCTGGCTGAAGTTGCTTAGAAAGTTCCTATAGAAATGAGACCGATATTTTGTATCCTTTTGAAAGAAGCCATTAGCAAATTCCTAAAGTGTTTGGAGGACTAATTTAATCCTTAGGTAGGAATGTTGAAGAGGAACCCTTCTCAGCTGTTGGCTGCTGAGAAAGGGAGAGACAGGTTTACTAAGGGAGCAGACTCTGGTTATATTGACCATGCATGCTCTGGTGGAAGGCCTCACAGGTAAGAATGTCTGGACAGCACAAATCAGTCTTGAAGGCTTTGAAAGGGAAATCAACGGAATTAGGTTGAATGGATAGGAAGGTGGGGTGGAACTTGGAAAACTCGGGGAAGGAATATCATCAAAATATTTTGTAAAAATTCGTAAAATAACTAATACAAGATTTTTTCTTTGATTTTTTTAAAGTTCTTTGTAGATTGATTCATTTTTAAATAAGAGTCAAATGAACTCACTTTAGCAGTCAAAGAGTAAAATGTCTTTAGCATTTATAGATAAGTAAACATTGCTGCAATGTGGAATGAAGGTAGGTATGGTGATTTGCTTTTTGCTAATAACTTTCAAGGCCAGGAGAGCCATGGTATCAGCATGAATTGTCAGGAAACAAAGCAGTATGGTAGCTTAATTTCCATAGCATCTTACTGACGAAGCTCTCCACCATTTTCAGGAGACCAGAATTAAAAGAACCAGGTCTCGTAGGGGAATTTCTCTAAGCCTTACACGATGAGCTCCAGAAATTTAACTCATTCCTCTTTTATTAACTAAATGTCCAAAGAACGCAGAACACAGATTTAGAAAAATAAATGATATTTGGATTTAAAATAACTTGAAAACTCCCTCCAGTTATACCCTGCCTTCTCCGTCATTTATGCTTCCTTTTGTGTTTCACTGGACCTCTTTCTCCCATCATCTGTCCTGCTGTTTAAAATAGTCTACATTGTCCACCTCTTGGCTTTCCTTTTATCATAGTGCATTTTCTGGCTTCTCATTACTCCTCCATTTTTTTGTGCTTTTGGACTATGGCACTGACCCATAAAGCATGAACTACTTCTCCATGATTTCCAAAAGAAAAGATATATTCTCTAAAAAAAAAAAAATCAAAAAAGTTATAATTTTAAAAAAGAAAATTTTTATGTTCATGCATCAAATTGTGTATTTAATGATTAAGTGTAACTGTGTAAGAAGTTTTATTTTTGGCACATCATTCACAATATTAAATAATACCCTGGTGCTTAATCTATGCAGAGATTTTCTTTGGAATCTAATGACATAACTAAACTCAAAAAATAGGAAAAACTGAATATTTTTAAAAGAAATGATGCTCCTTTTCTCCATGTATTTTCTTACTATTTTGATATGCTCATCCACACTTATTAATATTATTTTTATTAATTTTTCATTTAGTTTTGTTTTCATATTAGAGGACAAGTCTCATTACTTCACAGGCTTACGTGGAACTCAGTATGATCTTGAAATCCTGATGCTACTAAAGCAGCTCTTGGGGTGATAGAATTAAAGGTTTACAATGCCATGCCCCACTGTTATTGAACTTTCAGAAGTGTGTGAGAAAACCTTCTAATCTGAATTTGAAAATGTTCTCACCAATGCCATTTTAAAAAGCAAAAAGATTCAGTCTTTCCAAGAAGATGTGTCTTGCATCTGTGGATCTCAGAGGATTTCTGAATTTAGCCTTCTGAGGCACGGTGAATTTGAAGGCAGTCAGCATCCATCCAGAGCAAAGTTAATGCTTTGACTCAATGCTTTGACATGAACTCTAAATTTAATTAAAATTCCTCCCTGTATTTAGATGGGTTTCCTTTATGTCTGAAGTTAAATCCTTTTGTGTTCTCTGCCTATGGGCCTGAAGTAATTTATGTACTGCACTGGTAGACAGTTCAAAAACATGCTTCGAATAGTTTATTCTACTTTTGCTGGTTTGATTTAAATACATGCCTCAAACATCAAGGCCAATCACTTCCCAAGGCCCATAGGAAAACTGTATAATACTTTCTTCTACTTTCTTTAGTAATCGTGCCAGAAGCAGACTCACTAAAGTACAGCATGTGAGCACTACATTTAAAAGTAGATCTAAGCAGTTGCTTAGAATTATAACCAGGAAAACTTCAAACAGGCTGAAATTCAAGTGCAAACTCTGAGGTCTATTCTTCACAAACATACAGAGTCTGGGCTTGTAAAATATTACTAAAACAATTGGATGTGCATTTATTTAGGTTGAAACTGAGACATGAATAAAGAATATTTTAGAATACAGATTAGGATGCTAACTCTGTTAGTACTGCTAGGCAAAGAATTTACACACAAGAAAGTATTGCAAAAATAATTGTTGGTTTGTTAGTTTGTTTATTTTCTTTTTGAAGTTAAGTGCTGAATTAGTCATGATTTTTGCAATCAAATAGTTCTCCATATTCAAAAGACATAAATATAAAAACTTCAAAGAGTGACTTACATTGTGCTTGTGGGATACCTTCAATTTTCATATGCTAGAATAAAAAGTGTGTGTATTTAATGCAACAAAGCTAGTCAATAATGGACTCTTCAATACACAATCAATAAGTAGTTTTAGAGAGCTACTATATAAATTATATAGTAAGTCCCCTCATGTCAATTTCTGTAGTTAACAATTAAAATATCAGTGTGTCCCCATATTTTAATAGACACTCTGGTACATACATGAATACACAGCTCATCTATTGCCCACCACAATCATGTAAGTTATTCACTTTTTGTATCATAAAGAGAGAGGGGCTGAAGAACTTGCTCAAAGCAGTAAATATTAGAGCAAAACTGTAAAACAGATCTGCGACCGGATGCAAACTCACACATTCTATATATTGTGTGGCTGTTTTAACCCTGGCACTGTAACTTGCAACAACCAAGCCTGAACGTTGCAAAAATCTTCCCGTGTATTGTGGATTCAATAGAAAATGTGCTCCGTAGGTCTCTAGGGATGTTGCTCTTTGGAAAGGTTATAGAACATTTATGAGGCAGACCTTGCTGGAGGAAGTATGTTACCTTGGGTGGTTTTGAGTTTTATGGTCTGACTCCACTTCCTGCTCTCTTTCTCTCTGTTTCCTGTGTAAGAATGAAATGGGATCAATCCTTTTTCTGTCTCCCATTCAGGACTCTCTCTTCGGCTGCCATGTCTTCCGTGGAAAGATATCAGAAGCTAACCCTTTTTCCCCAACTTGCTTTGCCCTCAGAATATCCTATCATAGAAGCAGAAAAGTAACTAATATGACTAATATGAAGGATTATACTTAGTTGCCTTTCTTTATATAATAGGCATAAATATCAAATCCACATACCAATTTATTCTTTGTTCTCTCTTCCCCTCATCAACTTTACTCTTTTTTATTCCTTACTTTTTTACCCTTGCTTACTCCTTTAAGCTCTAGATAGAGTATTCAGATCAATGTGATTTGCATACCAGTGGCCACATCTTATTAAAGAGTACTCAGGTAGTTAACCTTATACAACCTTAATGCAAGACCTTTCTACTTTTATTTAAAATGACAGCTATGGGTAGTAAACAACAAGTGACATGAAAGGCAAACTACTATCCTAGGAATTGCAAAGCTTGTCATATAAAATGAGGAAGCTAAAAGGGAAGGCCAATGCTAATCTCTTTGTTAGGAAAGCATAATCTTCTTTCCAAGATTATCACAATACATTGAAGATGTCAGTTGGGCAATTGCTTAAGTGTTAGTGTGAAGATAATTCTAGAAAACATATCAATTAGGCAAGAGATAAGGTTTATTTATTCATCTCTGTAATTTTTAGGGCCAGACCTTTACAGCAAAGCAAAAAGGAAGAGAAATAAATTATTAACCTATCAGCAAGGTCATTGGAATTTAATATTTGGTAACAAGATATACAAATGGTGATATAGAATGAATTTTGTTTTCAAGAGAAAAGGGCTTTATTTTATCCTATAGTTGCAAAAGCAGAGTCATAAGAGTTGCAAAAGCAGAGTCATAAGAGTTGCAAAAGCAGAGGCATGTCATAGTGACAGGAGCAGGAAGCTGGCTGATTACATCTTATTATCACATAACAAGCAGATAGAGAAGTTAAATAGAGAACAGTGGTGTCAAATAGAAAACATTTAAAATGCAGTGACGTTAAATAGAGAAGCAGATTTAAAGGAAGATCCACAAGGATTCCATGAAACACAGCCCACAGAATCAACTAACCAGGGCTAACAGTGACTTACAAAGATGGAAGCAGCAATTGGAGAGCCTGTATGAGTCTATGCATATATGTTATGGTCCTCTGCATATATGTTATGATTGAGTACCTTGGTGTTCTTCAAGCATTCCTAACAGTGGGAGGGGTGGTGTCCCTCACTCTTTTACCCACTCTTGGGATCCTTTTCTTCCTACTGGATTGCCTCATCCAACCTAGATATGACAGCATGTACTTAGTGTTATGGTAACTTGTCATGCCACGTTTGGTAGGTATCCACGGGAGGTCTCATCTTTTCTGAAGGGTAACAGAGAAGTGCCTCTGGGAAAGAGGAAGAGGCAAGAGGAGGAGTGAAGGGAGGGGATACTGCAATTGGGGCATAATATATGAGAGAAGAATGAATAAAAAATAAAATTAAAAAATAAAAAATTGTTTTTAAAAAAGACCCTCATTATGGATAGACGTCATGGAGTCCCTGGATTATGATGAATGACTGAAGTCATCATAAATGATTATGTGTCTCATAAAGACAACATACATTAGAAAGAGAACATAATTTAATACCAGAATGTCCTGATATTAAAAGGGTGGGCTCCCAGAAACAAACTCAGATGAAATAGTAAAAACAAGTACACAACAACAAAGCCTGACAAATGAAGGGGATTGTTTTTTAGTACAGACAAAAAAATGGTTGTGAATAACAAGTAATAATAAATTAGCATGAGCGAGTGAAATAGGAATTATATGGCAAAAACAAAATCATTTTTGGTTATTGATTGGAGAAAGGAACTTTATAGTCATTGTCTCAGTAACTCCTCCACTGTTGTGGTAAAGCACAACAGCCAGGACAACTCATCAAAGGAAGTGTTTAATTGGACGTAGAGTTTCAGAGGGTCAGAGTCCCAGGTGGCTGAGCAAAATCATAATGACAGTCAGTGGGAGCAGCAGCTGAGAATGCACACCTCACAAACAGGAACTAGAGGACAGACTGCAAATTGTGAGGCTTTTGAGCCTCTAAGCCCATCCCAGCGACACAACTCCAATCTTTCAGAATCAGTTCTATCAACTGATGCCAAAGTCAAATATACTGTGTTTGGGGCTATTCTCATACAAAACACAGTATTTCAATATTTGGCCTTCATAGACTGATAATCTTATTATAAGGCAAAATTCAGCAAATTCAACTTCAAAAGTCCCCATAGTCTTTCATACTCTTATTCTTATAATGCTCAAAGCCTTCTTAGAGACTAAAATTATTCTCTTAATTGAAGTCCTCCATAAAAAAAGTCTTCTTGGAAACTAAAATCATTCTCTTAATTGAAGTCCTCCATAAAATCAAAATACAAACTATATACTTCCAACATAAAATGGCATAGAATAAACATAATCTTTCTAAAAGGGAGAAATGCAAACATAGTCAGGAGATACTGAACCAGAAACCTAGCAGGGCAAATTCCAAATCCTGTAGACAAGAAAACAGTAAATTGTTTTAAGCACTGGTTTTAAGTAGTCCGTGAGAGCCAGTAAACATGTGATTTTAATATAAATATCAATGAATTAAATAAGCATATAAATATTCATAACTATAGAGCTCTTCAATTAAGAAATTGTGTAATACCAGGTGCGATGGTGTATTCCTTTAATTCCAGGCAATGTCAGGTAGATCTCTGTGACTCTGAAGCCTGACTGGGTCTATTTAGTAAGAACTTGTGTAATCAATTTCAAAATCAATAAATAAAAATTAGCAGTTCCAAGGTTATTTTCTGTCTTCTACCTGCAGGACATTTCTCATCCTCAGAGATGACTACTAGTCTTACTTATAAAAAAATAAAGTTTAATATTAAAAATTTTTAACTTTGGGGCTGGAGAGATGGCTCAGTGGTTAAGAGCATTGCCTGCTCTTCCAAAGGTCCTGAGTTCAATTCCCGGCAACCACATGGTGGCTCACAACCATCTGTAATGAGGTCTAGTGCCCTCTTCTGGCCTGCATGCATACACACAGACAGAATATTGTATACATAATAAATAAATAAATATTTTTTTTAAAAATTTTAACTTTATTTTCATCAAGTTCATAGTAAAGTTAATGGCTGATAGTAATTTATTTGCATAAGCTTATTCTTCTTTCAAATCTTTTGCCTACTTTCTTATTTTTATATCTGTCCTTGACTACTTTGCTTTATTCTTTTTTTCCATCTATCATCATACCATTTGGTGTGCAAAGTCCTTCTGTCTATGTGTTGCTTATATTGGTTAGTGAATAAGGACACTGTCTTGGGCCCTTTCAGGATAGAATAGAGGTAGATGGGGAAAACTAAATTGAATACTTTCAGAAAGAAGGCAGAGTCAGGAGAAGCCATGTAGCCCCACCAGAGACAGGCACCTGACAGAAATTGATGGTAAGCCACAGCCATGTGGCAATACACAGATTAATAAAAATGGGTTAATTAAGATGTAAAAATTAGCCAATAAGTAGCTAGAGTAATAGGCCAAGCAGTGATTTCGGGAGTTTGGGCAGCCGAGAAACAAGCGGCCTTCAACAGCAACCACTGAGTTCTGCTTTGCACACTTTATACTGACATTTGAGTTTCTGCTTAATTGTTATTAAAGTATATATTTGTGTTCCCCTTTAAAAAATAACACAGATCTTCAGTTTTGGTCATCAACAACACTATTACAATATGTGTAAACATTTTTAAAGTCATTTGTTGGAATGTTCTGAACTCTTCACTCCTTTTACCTCTTTCCCTGTATTTTTACATTACATACACATGCGAGTAACTCTTTTTTATCATTACATTATTTAAAGAAGTGTCTTGTTCTTTTTTTCCATATTGATTATTGCTTTTTTCTTCCTCTGTCTCTTCCAAAAAAAACTTTTAAATTAAATTTCCATTCTGTTTGTTGACTGTTCTTCTCTGAATGTACAACTTTTATTTCTATGCTCTTGATGAATATAGAGTTTATCATTAAAATTTGATAGAAAACTCTATTATCTCAAGCTCTGTAGTCTTTTGATGGGGGAGAGGTTTGGATATTGACACAGAATCTTATGTAGCAGAATTTTCTGTTAAACTAAAGGTGACTTTGAACTCCTGCCCCTCAGGCTTAATCTGCCAAGGGGCAGGCACCACACCCAACTGGTGGCCTATTTTAATTTGTCTTGCTTTTCTTGTATCTTCTTCATGATGGAAAATATTCTATTACTCCAGTTGTTTTTATAGAATGTGCCAGAATTTCGACTTGAAATTTAGTTAAGTATTCAGGCCTAGGGCAATCCCGTCTCCCTCTATGAAGATTGATTTGTGCTAAAAGTTAGTACTAAACCTCTTTGAATAATTTTGCTAGTTTCTTGAAGTATAAAGTTTTTCCACAGCAATCTCTTCCCTTTGACCCCTTCCCACACCCCGTGGCCACGTGGAATGGAATACTTTGAAACTTGCTTCTTTCATTTTCAGAGTCTACGTGTTTCTTCTGGCATCAGCTAACACTGAAAGTAGAAAGTGCCTCCAGGTATCTATCCAGTTTCTCTGGATTTCCTCCCTGGGATTATCTTTAAATGACTCCTCATTATTTTAGTGGATCCTTGATACTTTAGAGGAAAAAAATAGCACTAAGTATTTACAAGATGCTTAATTTGCATAATGAGTAAACTGACCTGACTTTTAGATCTACCATGACTGGGAGAAATACACCCATATTCTATGCCTTGATTACTGGAAGGAATTTCCCTCTCCATTTGTACATTCTGTTCTTTCTTGGGTAATATTGATTGTCTAGAGAATTAAAATTGCTTCCTTATGCAAATCTTCTTTAAAAAATCAGTGCTGACCTTAAAAAAACAATAGGGGAATTTTATCTTTACTGACTTATGATCCATTTTCTTCACCTACTATAACAATATATATATATATATATATATGTATACACACACACACACACACACACACACACATATATATATATATATATATATATATATAGAGAGAGAGAGAGAGAGAGAGAGAATTTAGTTGTGTGCTCAGCATTAATCACCCTTCTTGGATGTTATTAACTTTCTATAACTAACTGACATTGAAAATATTTGAATATGTACTAATCAAGTTTTGTAATTACCCTTCAATTTATCTACAATTTTGACCTTTTTGATTGTCTCTATATGCATAATTATAATTTTAGGAATCATTTTGTTTCTTTGATCCAATGCATCTTTAATCAATATATAAGGATTTATTTATTGTTACTTTATGCATCCTTTCTTTCTGGCTTGAAGTCAATACAACTATTTGGTATATTTGTAAGAAATATTGATTTATTTCAAAACACATACCTCTGATGATTTTCCCTAAAGCATCTTTCTGGTACCTATAACTCTACTTTAGTAATGTGCTCTCTCTGCAGGGCCAGGGGCTGGAACACCCTGCTCAATGATAAAAGCTATTCAGATCTCATTTTGAAAGCCACACTAACCTTTTGATTGAGGGCTAAGCTAAAAAAAAATTTGACGTATTTTGTACATCATTTTCTTCATCTCCCTGAAACTAAATGGCTCTAGGAATACTTTATTTGATTTGTATAGAGTAGAATGTAAATCTATAGTTCTCAATAATGATTTTGAGAACCAATGATGTCAGGTAGGCTCCTGAGGCTAGAGCTTGACAGCTTCTCATAAACGCACTCGTTTTAATCTTTTGCTTATTCATTGTTTCAGCTTTTCATATCTGATGTCATCAGGACAGAGATCTGATGTAGCAGATTACTTATCTCTAATCTATTATTTTTCCATCAAAAAAGTCAATACTTTGTAAGGTTTTCCTTATCGTTTCTTATTCTGATATGTTTTTATGTAAACTTTGTCTATATTAATTATTTTACAACTTCTATTTACCTAAATTTATAGTATCAATGCTATGTTATTGACCACTTTCTGTCTCAGCTTTGATATTTCAATTTGCATCCAAACTCCAGGAAAATTGATTCCTTTTCCACAACATTCTTTCCCTCTCTCTCTTCCTTTACATCACTAGTGGAACAACTCTATTATAACTCCTATGTCTCTTGTTAAGACATTTCTAAAGTTTATTCTCTCTGATTCCAATCTCAACAGCACATATTCCATTCTATGCCACAATCTCCATATGCTTTGAACCAATATTTACAGTTCCTTCCTTTCTACCATGAAGGGTGAGTGTTCCCAGGTTGACTTTCCAAACTAACTGTTCATTTATTACAGTATGTACATTGATTTCTATCTGAAGGTTTTGGCTTTCCTGTAACTGCATGTTAATCTACTTCTGGCTCCAGATGTACTCCGTGTGTGTTTATTTGTATCATCTGGTTAATGTCTCAAAGGAAAGTATAATGGGCAGCTTCTTTTTCCAACCATATGAACTTTCACATGGTTACACTGATTCATTTGTCTCTGTACCCTTGTAATCTTGTGCTATACATGTTCCCATGCTACTTTACTGTCCTTGTCTGGAGGCTCTTAGAGCGGAAATGGAATTACTTGGCGTTGGCCACCCTGAGTGTCTGGCAAAATGCCTGGCCCACAACCAAGGCACAGTAATTTATGGAAATAAATTGGTAGGTGCATAAATAAATAGGCAAGCTGAGAATCATAAAACAACAGGAAAGTGACTACCCAGGCATCACTAAAATTTGCTTAGAAGATTGTAATGGGAGAAGTTGAGGGTAATGGAGAAACAAACAATATTATCTAAGAATTATTTTACGTTGATGAGAAAAATAAGTGTTATGTTTGCCTGCACTTCTACTTTGGTGGTCTCAGGCGCATAACCTTATCAAGTACAAACTCTGACAGAGGGTGTAGAGAGTTCTTTCTTATGATTAGTTAAGATTAATCTATTGTTTATAATATTTAAGTGAATGCATTCAAATGTAGACTATTGCGCTAGATAAGGCAAGAGATATTTTTAAGCAATATTATTCTGGAAAACAATGGTTATTCTCAAGATGAGGAAATGAATATTTAATGTATTTGTCTGTCAGACCATTTTCAAATGCAAATCACTAGTACATCTATATGGATTTAGAAACACGCTGGCATTTAGCTGGGCACTCACACTCAGAGCTAATCAGTTACATGTACTGAAAAATAGTTGTAAACCACTGAGAAAAGACAGTCTTCCTGCAAGGTCCTTTGGATCATTTCAGCTTTTTAAGGTTTGTGACTGTGTTAGGCTGTGTTCTGCCTTTGGCATTGGAGAGAAGAGCACACTCGTGGTGATCAAATGCAAATGGTTTTTTAAGAAGCCCCAAAATAGCAAGAGTTTTTATTTAAAATACTCAGCTTGACTTAAAGCTGAGAGAGATTTAAAAATTTAATATTTACGTTTCTGGGGAGAAAGGACTATTGTTGGCATTCAAAACCTGTTATTATTTGGCTAGATTTTAAGATTACATCTGTTTCACTTTCTACATCTTGTACAAGTCCCTATGAATCCACTTATTTCCCCAAACATTCTCTCTGGTTTGCAGTTTTTAGTTTTTGAAATTAAAATATAATTGCAATATCTTCCCGCTTTTCTTTTCTCCCTTTAACCACTTGGTGCACACCCTGCCTCCTCCTGGAGCCCTCTCAAATTCATGAGCACTATATTTCTTCAGTTGTTGTATGTATTATTGCATTTCGAGTTGGTGATCAAGCAACAGTTAAAATGGATAATGGTTGATAGATACTCATTCATTTCATGTTCAGATGCTGGCCAGAGGCAGCCATGCATTGCTTCTTTCTAGTTTTGCACCCCTTGAATTATCATTCTGCTCCTCCCCACTATCTCCCAGGTACCAATAATGGACTATGTTTGTTCCTTTTTCATCTTTTAGTATATGTTCCTATTAGTTTTCTGATAGATGAGAAGGTAAGGATCCTTGTGCTCAGCCTAGCACCCAGAATTCCACCCCCTGAATGCACACGGTAGAAATGGTAGAAGAGATAATTAACTCTACTAACAACTTATCCTTTGTCCTTCTGTGTAAATTTCTCCCTCTCTCCTCTCTCTCTTTCATATAATAACTTACTAATTGCTGTGAAATGCCTTTTTTAGCATGTTACCAAAATACAATTTATACTTATTCCCTCCATAAACAATACACCTGACAACTGACACTCCCTCTCTTCGTAGCTTTCAGTGGTCTGTAAATCTTCTCCTAGGGGTAGGAATCAATGCCTGCTTCCCCTCTTGCTGAGATACGGTGTGACTTGAGGTTGCATGGGACTTGTAACTGCTCTCATGTATACTTCTGTGTTTATTTGTAATTACCCTGTTGCATTACTGCTTTGGGTTATAAAGTTACCCTACCCCATAGTCCCCTCTTCTAGAATCATCCCTGTGGATTACGCTCTAGTGTGGTGCCATACATTTATGAATACATGTGCAGCACCTCTCTCTCTTTCTCTCTTTCTTTCTTTCTCTCTCTCTCTTTCTCTTTCTCTCTCTCTCTCTCTCGTATGTGTGTTTTGTTTTTATGTGCTCTACTTATTTGTAGCTGTGCAAACATCTAGAATGTGTCACATGATTACATCAAATGATGGTTCTCGGGTGTCTGAGAACTTAGTCTACTGGTTTAGTAGACTAATTAATAATGTACTTTTCTAAAAGGCACAGTAATACCTGGGTTGACAGATCCCATGGTTAAGAAGCTGGTTTTCTCAGGAAGAAGCACATCCATTACCCTTTAAATGTGCTGACACTGTGGTTTCCACTAGTGGAGAGAATTTAACTTCATAATTTGTGGTAGTAGGGTATGGTAATCATGCTCTATTCTTATAATACAAAAGGTAAGTTATACTAGGATTTTTGCTTTGAAGAAATAGAAACTTTCACAGAAATGAATTAGACTATAAAAGGAAGCTATTTTTAAAATTAGGTAGCTATAGTCTAAGAGAAAAATAGGTTTTTATGGATTTTTTTGTTTGTTTGTTTGGTTTTGGTTTCGGTTTTGGTTTGGTTTGGTTTTTCAAGACAGGGTTTCTCTGAGGCTTTCCAAACTGTTCTTGAACTAGCTCTTGTAGACCAGGATGGCCTCAAACTCACAGAGATTCGCCTTCCTCTGTTTCCCGAGTGCTGGGATTAAATGTGTGTGCCACTACTGCCCAGCCATAAAAATGGTTTTCAGAAAATTTGAAGACAAGAACAAAAAGGATTCCAGTAAGACTCTGCATCTTTTCTATAATTAAGCTTACTTAAAACTGTTACAACTGTACACCCATGCTAAAGAACAGAGTATGCCAGATAGAACTGCACTAGTTAGCAGGGGAAAGATGGGGAGGACTCAGAAGTGTGGTCCCATTTGAGCAGTATATTCACAGACAGATTTATCAAGAGGCTGTTCCAAAAATAAATGCTTGCAGGGATGATAAAATGAGCTGCTAGGTCCAATCAGGAACACCAAAGAGCGCACTTGGCCATCAGATAAATGGGACAGGAACGTACCTCTGCCAAACTACTACTTTACATCGTAACAATAAGCTTATTGGAAAGACTGACTCCATTGAGAATTAAATTTGGGCAATAATGCCAAACTCTTTTCTTGAATGAAGTGTCAACGTCCTCGTATTAAGTAAATATCTCTAAAACACTATAGCTCCCATTGATTCTTCTCAGCCTACTCTCCATCCCTTTGGAGAAGTAAATATTCCATGTGCCTTCTTTTACAGACATAAATAAGTGACGGTAATCCTTCTTCAATTTATTTAACCACCCAATCATGAATAGTATCTTGTTCTTTCTTTCTAAATATGCCTGTGTTTTTCTCATCACCTTTAGGTTCTCCACACAGTGTCCTATTGATACTGTAACCAACAAGGCTGAATCTCATGGTCCCAAGGGCAGCAATAGTAAAAAATGTATCTAAAACAAGGTGAGAAACTGGAGGCAGGAATATTAGGATTAACTGAGATTTGTTTAGAAATGAAAAGTCTAGTGCTTTATTATAGCTCTGCTTGTTAGAGTATAGATTCTAAAGAAATCTACTTGAAACAAAGGCATTTTTAATTAGAAAGTTTACTGATTATTCTTTGTGCATTAATATCAGATATCTGGAAAATACCTTCATAATCCTGACATAGAGATGATTTACATGTTTTAGACTTAATTGAATGAAAATATTCCGATAGTCTTTTTCAAGGCTGCAGCTCTTGAGAACCTGTTCATGGTCCATTTGATAGTGTGATACCCACAAACATTCTAGCAGAAATAAGAGAACTTTGTGAGAATTTTTAAAAGAATAGATAAAATTGGAAGGGAATAGTGTTCGTGAATATGGGAAAAGATGGCAAAAAGGAAAGGGAGACTTGAATTTATCAAAACAGAAGAAATTATATGCATATATAGAATTTAAATCTGAAACTAAAACATAAAAAAAATAAAGCCAGGTGATGGTAGTGTACATCTTTAAATCTAGCACTCGGGAGGCAGATACAGGCAGATCTCTGTGAGTTCAATGCCAGTCTGATCTAAAAGAATTAGTTTCAGGACAGTTTAAACTGTTGCACAGGGAAACCCTGTCTCAAAAAAACAAAGCAAAACAAAAACAACAACAACAAAAAAAAAAAACCACATAAAAATAAATAAATAAATGTTAAATGTCCTTATTGTAATATCTTTAGGCCCTCTGCCAGTACTCTTCAAAAGTCTACATGACTCTCACTCAGGTAAATCATAAGACAGAACCTGTCTCCAAAGAAAATGAAGAGCCTGTGATAATGCCAGGTGCCCAGGTGATAGATTTAGCATTTGACTAATATTTTTCCTCAAATAAGAACCGTCACCCTGCTCAGGTCATTAATGTGACCATGACAATAAAAACACTAGTGAGGAAATACTTTGTGGGGAGCTGGAAGCCGAACTGCAGACCAGTGAAATACACTGGCTGCATGGATGACCTTAATTTTAAACACAGGGTCACAGCTGTCCCTACTGACTCAGCACTGAGCTGATTGTTTTTGCTTATCACATAATACCAAAAGTGTTCTGAGAGGAAACTAAGGTGATTCTATTTTATTTCTCATGTTTCTTGTGTTATTATAGCAGAGCCTAAAATACCCAGCGGTGCAAGTCGAAGACCAGATATGCCCGGCTCAGCCAAGGTAAGCAACTTCTGCTTGTAGCTGAGATGAGGTTGACTCCATCACATCAGTGTGACTCAGCAATGACACTGTGAGTCCCCTTTCTAACCAGCACAGAACCCAAATCCACACTGTTTACTGCTACATCATTATGCATCACTGAGGGTCCTGTACAAGCATCACTGAAGTTACCTATTGAACCAAAGGTAGCTCATGTGCACCCCGTTTCAGCTGTGCTTCATTCAGGTATTTAACCAGTTTTTTTAAACTGATTTTTATGGCGCTCAACATATTTCTCTGCTTTTCCTTCCCTTCCTTTCACCTCTCCCTTCAACCCTCCCCCAAGGTCCCCATGCTCCCAATTTACTCAGGAGATCTTGTGTTTTTCTACTTCCCATGTAGATCTATGTAAGTCTCTTTTAGCATCCTCACGGTTGTCTAAGTTCTCTGGGGTTGTGGTTTGTAGGCTGGTTTTCTTTGCTTTATGTTTAAAAAGTTTTATGGTGCATCAACATTGAATGAAAAAATAGAGAACATACTCTCTGTGATGAATTGCATAAGAATTACACATCTTAATAATAAAATAGGAAAGCTCATGTTGTAGATATAAGAAACCTAAATTTAAGACTGTCTATATCTCTAGGGACTTAATTAAGCATTCTTATTTTATTCTAACTGTGCTATCCTTAGCTTTGGGTTCAGAAGGTCATATAAGACTACTTAATCACTAAGTAAAAGTTTCAGGAAATAAAATACGCATATAGATACACACACATTTATATGTGCATGTATATATGTATATATATATATGAAGTAGATGTTTCAAAAGCTTCTCACAGATAGACATGAAGCTTGTGCATAAGTAGATACTTCTAAGGAAAGAAAAACAGGTGGGTAAATGCTGTATAATGTCAACATTTCTCTTATCAAGTTTCATTATTTGTAATGAGGAAATATACTTCCAAGTGCACTTTTGTCTTATAATTCCAGAAAAATCACATTTAGTGTTTGAAAAGTCAGCCTGTGAGGAATCTATCAACTGTCGAATATCAAGAGATTAATTAGAGTACCCAAAGCTTAAAGAATACAATGATGAAGAAGGAGCCAAAGTTTTCCTGGTTGATGCTGCATACCAGTTCTGTTGAAAACTTTCAATAGCCATCACTCAAAGTCTAGAGGACAGTGGTAGAAGAAGGTAGGAGCCAACGCCCACAGCAGCTATGCAATGTGAAGACTCTATAGATGGTATAGCCAGGCAGAGGAAGGCTATCTTATTTCCTGTTATCAATCTGCAATGGTTTCCAAAAACAATTACATCTAATTGCTTAGCAAAAAAGCCACAATATTTCTCTCTGTGATATTAGGTTTTATAAATATGCATTTATCATTTTAAACTCTATTGAATCTAATTTCTTCCAAAATTAGATTATAGCAACAGTATCCTTAATCATCAAGAATTAAAATATCTTTTTTTCCTAATGAATATAAACTAAATTTCATTAGTGTTGCTATATATTTTTAGTTATACAGTTGCAAAAAGTTTCATTAATCTAGCAAATATTTTAACAGCCATTTCTTAAATTAAAAGATTGTGCTTCTCTTTCCTGAATGAGTCTCTGGCATGCCTCTGACAAAAGTTCAAAAATTAAAAAAAAAAAAAAGAACAGAAAAGCTGTGCTATATGGCTTCTGTTTTTATATCCCTGTGGGCCAGGATTTCTGTGCTTTTGTTAGTGTTGTTACATGTTGGGGAATAAACAGAGATTGACTGATTTTTTTTTGTTTTAACTGAAAAATGATTTCTCAAAGACATGCTGTAACTGTGGGACACTAGAACCCTTAATATTTCCTTAAGCAAAATATAGATGAAACCTAGAAACCATAAAATTATAGTATCAAAATCAATTGTATAACATCAGCTGGTATAATTACAACAAGTTATTTCTGTTAAATGAATTAATTTTACAGAAGCAGAATTAAAAGAAAAGATATATGTTTTTAATACTGTATAAAATTCAGTATTTCAGAAATGATTACTTTGTTCCAAATCAGTGGAAAATTACTACTGTTAAATTTTAATTCTGAGAAAACTTCTTTGAAAAAAAGTCAATATTTGCTACATTTAGGAATTTAATACTCTATATTACTTGATAATTTAATATTGTGCATGTAGTCTAGACCCAACCTTTAGAAATTTCTAATGTTCAGCCAACTTTAATAACTGAGGAAAACTAATAAAAATTTAGTCATTCTCCAGAAATTACACAATGTTATGAGGAAGGAAGGGAATAAAAAGGAGAAGAGAGAAGTAAGTCTAAGTCGGTGGCAGAGCCTTGACTTTAGAACTGGCCAGCTTAGTTACTGATGGCTAACTTCTTTACTAGTAGAATCTGTTAGGTAATATAACCACCACTCAGCATCATCAACACAGAAGCCAACCCTACCCAGCACACACACAAATAAATAGAACATGTTTGAAATATTAGTTTATTTTCCCCAGAATATATAGTTACAGATAGAAAGAGGAGAGCCTGGAGGGAAATTATTAAATGGAAATTGGAGAATAATGTAATTATGGGAGGGACACAGGGAGGGACAGTTAAAACTAAGGGCCATTTGACGGGTCATATGGAAACCTACTAGAAGAGAACATCTTGAAACATATAAATGTACAAAAATAACGATAAATCGAGTCAGCAAATAATGGGAGACACAATGTTTCAAGTTACTTCAATGTTAGTAATGAGTTAGTTCTAATTGAGTTGCTGGCCAAAGGGGTCCTATACTAAACCTCCAAACAACTCAAGCTAATGCTGGGCTATTTATTACAGAAAATGATGGTAAAGAGTTATTGATGAAGACAAAACTTACACATATTATTGAACATGGCAAAGTTGAGCTGATGCCCAGCTCGAGACTGTGCCCTCACTGACTACTATCCATGGTACTGGAAGATATTCTAAACACAGCCAAAAGGGAAAGGTAAATACCAACCCTGTTACAAACCCTATATTCTATGATAGTGAGATGCCTGCAGGATTTGCTGTGGCAATAATGGAACAAAAGTTGTGGGTGTAAGCAACCACTACCTGATTGGATTTAAGGCCTGTTTCATCTCCATGAGATAGAATTCATGCCTGACCCTGCTTGCATTGCCAAGACCTGAAACTAGGTAGATCGTGGGCCTAGGGAGAAACAAAATACTATACTGATAAAATGAATGCTAATGGCATTCTAATATACCTGTATAACATTGTCTGGCTCAGCCAGCATCAGAGAAGCTTCCTGAAGCAGGTGGGTACTAAATCAGAGCCTCACAACTGGATAATGTATAGAGAATGAGAGACTTTGAAACATTTAATCCTAAGTGAGATTTCTACACCAAAAACCTCCCCTCAGAGCACATGGGTCTACACATAAGAGGATAAATAAATATTTTAAGAGCCAAAGGAGGTGGAAGACATGAAGGAAAAACTTCTGGAGCAACAATTCTCTACCTGTGGGTCACAATCCCTTTGGAGGTCAAATTACCCTTTCACAGTGGTTGCAAACCAAATTCCCTGCATATAAGATATTTACATTACAATTCAAACCTGTAGCAAAATTACAGTAATGAAATAGCAGTGAAATAATTTTATGGTTGGAGGTCACCACATGAGGAACCGTATAAAAGTGTTGCAGCATTAGGAAGACTGGGGACCACCGTTCTAGACACAACAGGGCTGATGCACCTATGAACGCATGTAGTCGGTAGCAGCATGCACAAGCTGTACACAGATCAAAGAAAAAAGGGTGCCAGTGCTGAGATGGGGTAGGAGACGAGATATCCAGCCCTAGTCAAAAAGCTATCTGCAATTGACAACCACTTGCAAAGGGAAAATGAGTTTTCTCCAAAGAAGTGTTACTGGGTATATAAACCAGAGTTAAGGGTAGGTCACATACAAAAGAGTAAATGATCAGCATAAAAAGAACTCAGTGGAACTCAATGGTATTTTTGTAGATTTTTTTTTTTTTTCGAGACAGGGTTTCTCCGTAGCTCTTTTGGTTCCTGTCCTGGAACTAGCTCTTGTAAACCAGGCTGGCCTCGAACTCACAGAGATCCACTTGCCTCTGCCTCCCGAGTGCTGGGATTAAAGGCGTGCGCCACCACCGCCCAGCTAGATTTTTGTTTTTATATCTATTTGTGTGCTTGCTTGTTTGTTTCTGTTTTTTATACTGACATTTCATTCTATATGATAGTTTCTGATTTTGTGATTTTACGGGTTTTGTTTGGTGTGTATGTGTGTATGTTTCCTATGCTCCCTCCTTCTTTCCTTCTTTCTTTATTTCTTTCTAATTTTTTAAAAAATTAAAAAAGTATAACACATTTGTTTGGTTTTTTCTTTTTTTTTTTTTTTGCCTGTTTAAAGAAAGAGTGAAAAGTCTGGAGTTGCAACTGTAGGGAGTTGGAAAAGATCTGGGAGGTGAGGGGGTAAACCATGATCAGAATGCACTGTATTAAAAAATATATATTCAAAAAATAATACATTTATTTTCCCTTTTATGTTTTTAATATAAGTTATCAATTTTCAAGTTTATGCATCACTCCATTTAAACTGACAACAACATTGGTAGCATGCATGCTGCCTGCTCTTCTTTTCCTATTTAAGTCACTATGTAATTATCACAAATAAAGAATAACTTTGCAACATGTAAAACTTCTAAATATAAAATACTATTGCAATCATTAAGTGTTATATCTTACCACCTCAGAATCAGTTCAAATAGAAGATGTCAATAAAAATTTAATATTCAACACGTATAAATTGATAATTTATTAAAATCAGCTAGTGAAAATCACCAATATAAAGGTAATATAAACTTAACCTTTTGATCAAAATTGAACAGATTTCACTGCTCTTAATAAGGGGTTTTTAAAAATGCAGGAAAATATAATAGCGTGTCGTGCAAGTACCAACACTCAAAATATCTGTCCAGAGGTTTCATTTTGGTTTTTGTTTTTGATCTGAGAGAGCTAGAGGATTCAAAAGGTAATATTATCAAAATATATTCTAGGGCAAATTTTGCATAATAATAAAAACATTTTGACATGAAATTTGATTGACATGGAGCCACACATGCCAAATATACTCATGATTAGAACTTAATGTCTCTAAGCCTTAAATTCCTCATATCTAACATTAGTATTTGTAATAGAGGCTGCTCTGCAGTATTATTGAAAATATTAAGATTTAACAAATTGTTGTAGGCTTAATATGCACAATGCAAATCACAACATGGTGTTGCATATAAAAATATGAGGTTTATTCTATTCTACTCTATTCTATATGCAGTATCCTTGGTGCATTAATGTTATTTATTTTCGTTTATAGTGATTTAGTTTTTCGAGAATTTCATACAATGAATTTTAATCTTATTCATTTCTACTTATTCAATAAATGCCTTCCAATAATGTATAGTTTTAATTATATTACCATAGAATCACAATGAAATAAATGTGAAGGTTTGAAAACATTTTTTAAGTAAAATGAGATGTTTGGAACTCCTGCTATTCTCAAAAACAAAATGGGGGTTTGGTTAGTTGGGGGTCACAGTTGTTGAAAGACCCCTCTCCTTATCACACACTCAAGTCAAAATTTAAAAACAAGCAGAAAAAAAAAAAGAAGTTTCAAGACTTCATATCACACAAAACTTTTGAAACTTTTTTTTACCAGGAGTGTCATAGAATATTTTCCATAGGGTGAGTAATGACCAAGCAGTTGGAAGACAGCTCAAGCCTCCATTGTCTGATCTCAAAAATGTGTGGAGAGAAATTTGAATGGGCTTAAAGTTAAATGTGAGCCACGTGACATTGTGTGAACTCTAGGACCAGAAAGCATTATTCATGCACACATCTGTGCGAGACCATATGCTCTCCTGTGAGCCACGTGACATTTTGTGAACTCTGGGACCAGAAAACATTACACATGCGCACATCTGTGCGAGACCATATGCTCTCCAGAGCTTTGCTGCATAAGAATCTAAATTCTTTTGATGTGGGGGTACAAGTCTGGTTTCTTAGGATAGTCGCAGACTTAAGCATCTAGAAAATCTAAGGTTACAAAAAGCTGTGAATCACAATTGCATCCACCAAGACAAAGATCTGTTTTAAATGACCATACATTGTTTGAAGCAAATAAGTTTCTCCCAGACCCCCGTCATTTTGCTTAAGATAGTATAATCCATTCTCGGGTTTCACAGTTCTAAACCGCAGACTCAAATGCCATGTGGTCTTAATAAAAATAAGTCTGACTTTAAGCAAAATGAAAGAAGTCTTTTTCTTCGCTTTTAGGTTTATTTTCAACAGGATTTTTCCTAACTACTTTGAAGCAACTATTACTGGCTTAGCGAGACGTATTATTTAAATATGGGTAGCATGAATATGGCATGGCAGTAATCAAGACTTTAGTTTGCGATTTCAAAAATCTTTGTTTTATAGACAATTTAAAACATTTAATATACATGTAAATCACAGAAATTCACCAATAATATTTGTTCGTTCCTATCAAATGACCTTGAGATTCATCTTCCACTCCAAATTTGCAAGGTTGAGCTGCTCTGCAAGCAGCCATCTGATTGGTGCCTTGTATTCCTTACATTTGAAGCTTCACTTGTGGAACCTAAGACCATCGGTAGAAGCAGAGCAGAGAGGTGTGTCTGCACAGACATTAGTTCCAATGGTGAGGACCACTCAGCGAACCCAATCTCTCCCTTTACTAGAACATGCATTGGTGTCTCCAGTCACCCAGGAAGCTGCCTTGTCAAGCCGCTTGTAAATCATTTTCCTAGAATTTATAACACAGCATTACCAAGAAAATAAGAAACGCAGTGCAGGCTGGAAAAACGGCTCAGCCGTTAAGAGCACTGACTCCTTCAACAGAACCTGGGTTTAATTCCCAGCACACATAGCAGCTCACAACTATCTGTAACTCCATTTTCAGCGGATGCGAGATCCTCATACAGGCATATATGCCAAGAATATACACCAGTACACGTGAAATAAAAATAAATAAATTTTACAAAAACCAGTGTCATACACAAGGCCATAAAGTAATGGGTAAGAAAATCCCCACCCCTTCCTACATGAAAATTGAGAGTGAAATGTTTTGTCTGTTGCCAAAAGCAATAAAACAAACCTAAGTATTTTCCAAAAGCCAATCTTACATGTTGCACAATATACACAGAATTCACCTTGATGGTTTAGGTATTGGGGTTAAGAAAAAAGAAAATTGATAGAAATAGATTGTTTTGTAAGCTTCCTAAAATAATATGAAAAATAAGAAAGGTTAATATTAACAAAAAGAATGCATCATATTTAAAATTATAAAACTTACACACAAATTAATCATCCTGTATATCACCATTTCTAGCAAACAGAAGGGCCCTCATTTAAGTTTTCCTCCTCTATCATATTTCATGTACATATCTTTAATCTTTTATTGAGGCATCACACTTTTTTGTAAAGTAGAGCAGTGCTTCTCAACCTTCCTAATGCTGAGACCCTTTATTATCGTTCCAAATGTCATGGTGACCCCTAATCATAAAACTATTTTTGTTGCTACTTCATAACTGCAATTTTGCTGCTATTATGAATCATAATGGAATTATCTGTGTTTTCTGAAAGTCTTAGGTGACCCCGTAAAAGTGTCATCCACCCCTCAAGGGAGTCATGACTCACAGGTCGAGAACTGATGCCATCAAGAGTCCTAATACAAATAGAGGATTTTTCCAAACAAATGGAATGCTGAAAGCAAAATCATATAAGGAATTAAGTATATTTTCTGCATTACTCAGGATTCTCTAGAGTAATAGAACTTAAGGCATTTGTATAAATGATACAGGGGATGTTTTTAGATGAGTTCATGCAATAAGGTCTGTACTTTCCAAAAATTACTGCCTATACACTGGAGAGGCTGAGAGCCCAGTGGCTGCTCAGGACATGAAGCTGATGTTTTCATAGTCACCATGATGCTAAAGATCTGAAAGACTCATGGATAGTCACCAACATCCAGCCCATGTTGGAAGGCTGGAGAAGCTGCAGTCTGATGTTGGTGGAAGTAAGGGAAACAGACAATACTGTTTGGTTTTTGCTGGAACCTCTTTATAATTTCGCCAGACTCCTTATCTTCCTGAATATATTTATTAGCATAAAAAGCTAAAATTAAGAAGGAATAAAATGATAATAAGATAATTTAGAGGATGATTTCTTCCTCTGCAAACTTAAATTCAGTGAAAAACATTGTTCAAAA
Organism: Chionomys nivalis; assembly: GCF_950005125.1. Lineage (NCBI taxonomy): Eukaryota > Metazoa > Chordata > Mammalia > Rodentia > Cricetidae > Chionomys > Chionomys nivalis. The sequence goes on along the minus strand of NC_080109.1, from coordinate 26,501,628 downwards.
TTCACCTATTTTGCAAAGAATTACCAACCACCTCTTACCCACTGAACAAATAAGGAACTGAGCCCACTCCTCCAAAGTGACCAACATACAGTCTCCTCCGTGAATGTACACTCTCAGCTGAATAATTCAATTCTATAATGATATGTGTTTTCCAAAATTGTAGTCAGTTCCTGTAAAAATAGCTGGACTGGGAACACTCAGTGAGAGGAAGCAGCAGTGCCCAGTCTCAGGAAGAATTCAGACTCCTAAGGATTCCTCAGCCAGCAACAGTTTATCTCTTTTAACGTCTGGCCTCAGAACAGGAATTCTTACTTAGAAAAAGAAACATGTTTCTAAAAGAAATTTTAGAAGACTCTGAAGCATAAAACTTTTAAGGTATAGTCCGAGGTTTTTTTTTTTTTTATTTTTCTTGCTGATTTTTTTATTAATTAATTAATTTAATTATTAAAGATTTCTGCCTCTTCCCCGCCACCACCTCCCATTCCCTCCCCCTCCCCCAATCAAGTCTTCCTTCCTCCTCAGCCCAAAGAGCAAGCAGGTTTCTCTGCCCTGTGGGAGGTCCAAGGACCACCCACCTCCATCCAGGTCTATTAAGGTGAGCATCCAAACTACCTGGGCTCCCACAAAGCCATTACGTGCAATAGGATCAAGAACCCATTGCCATTGTTCTTCAGTTCTCAGTAGTCCTCATTGTCCATTATGTTCAGCGAGACCGGTTTTGTCCCATGCTTTTTCAGTCCCCGGCCAGCTGGCCTTGGTGCGTTCCCGATAGAACATCCCCATTGCCTCAGTGTGTGGGTGCACCCCTCGCAGTCCTGAGTTCCTTGCTCGTGCTCACTCTCCTTCTGCTCCTCCTTTGGATCGTGAGACTTCAGTCCAGTGCTCCAATGTTGGTCTCTGTCTCTGTCTTCTTTCATCGCCTGATGAAGTTTAATATTCAGGGGGATGCTTATATGTTTTTCTTTGGGTTCACCTTCTTATTTAGCTTCTCTAGAGTCACGAATTATAGTCTCAATGTCCTTTATTTATGGCTAGAAACCAAATATGAGTGAGTACATCCCATGTTCCTCTTTTTGGGTCTGGCTTACCTCACTCAGGATAGTGTTTTCAATTTCCGTCCATTTGTATGCAAAATTCAAGAAGTCATTGTTTTTTACTGCTGAGTAGTACTCTAATATGTATATATTCCATACTTTCTTCATCCTTTCTTCCATTGAAGGACATCTAGGTTGTTTCCAGGTTCTGGCAATTACAAACAATGCTGCTATGAACATAGTTGAGCATATACTTTTGTTGTATGTTTGGGCATCTCTTGGGTATATTCCCAATAGTGGTATTGCTGGGTCAAGAGGTAGGTTGAACCCGACTTTCCTGAGAAACCGCCACGCTGCTTTCCAAAGTGGTTGCACAAGTTTGCATTCCCACCAGCAATGGATGAGAGTGCCCCTTTCTCCACAACCTCTCCAGCAGAGGCTATCATTGGTGTTTTTGATTTTAGCCATTCTGACCGGTGTAAGATGGTATCTTAATGTTGTCTTGATTTGCATTTCCCTGATTGCTAAGGAAGTTGAGCATGATCTTAAGTGACTTTTGGCCATTTGAACTTCTTCTAAATGAATCCCCAAGGTCTGACAATCTATTAGTGATAAATAAAGCCAAACTCAGCTGCATGCAAAGTCATGTAGACCTCACACATGCAGCCAGCCTTCTGTGTGCTCTAATACTCCTAATCATAAAGAGCCTGTTAACTCTGCACAACTAATTGATATATTCCAACTTGTGATTAAAATAAACTTTAGAATCCAAGAATGGATGGCATAGTGATCATAACTCTTTACATAAAAATCAGAAATTCCCTAGAGTATACTATATATGCTTTAAGAAAATATAATTAAACACTACAGAGGAAATTAAAATTTTAAGTATTAGAGAATCAATAAAAGCAATTTGATTTCTGTACACGGGTCCTAACTATACTAATTGCATTTGTTATTTTAAATATCCAAATTGAAGCTATCGTCTTATATGACAATGTTCTAGAACTCCAATATCCTCTTTCTTAAAATTCCATGTGTCGATGTAACAATTTCTTCATATTACTTTTGCAAATGTGTTTCCTCACTTGCTTTCGCCCCCGGGGGGGGGGGAGGGGGGAGTTGTCAGTTTTCACAGATGACAAAACGTCTGTCTGAAACCCACTCTTCAAAGTGTTTGAGTAGCTTTTAGGGCAATTTGGTAGAGTGCTGGGACTGCCTGAGTTAAGAAGCTCGGCAGAAGGGAACTCTCTGTGCTTTCCAGTCTACAATGACTCGCAGAAGCTTTAAAACAAACCGGGTCCTAGAAGCCTGAGGTTTGAAGCATATTTTCAGGCTTTTCCATGTTTTGTCTAACTGAACTGGGTGCGCTGGAACAGCGGGCAGGCAGTTTGCCTGTGCGGGAACATTCCATCCCATTAAAGATGGATACAGTAGTTAAGTAAAACAATGAGGCCTCTATTTTCCACCACATGTTATTTTTTTTATGTATACAGAGCTGCTCCGACATATGAGCAGCCCACTTGCCTGCTCAGTGCAAGGTTTCAGATTTCTGAAAGGTTTGGTCCCCGGTACTAATGATGAAAATAAATCAATTTCATCTGTGGCTTGTTTCATTCCGAACGTTTCTTTTTTTACTTTTCCCCTTTTCTTCTCCCTTTTAAGACAGTTTTCACAGAGCCATATGGCAGCTGAGAGTAGCAAGAAAGGCGTTGTGTTCTCAGGTCTTCACAAAAGGGCTGTGATGTCACCATGGCCTATGAATGCATGAAACTCGCTCATGTGTACACAGGCCTTCAGGCCTGTCACTGAAGACTAAAGGGAAGTCTGCTGGGGAAGCCATTACCTGAACAGAGATTTTAGATGCTTTTCTGGACCTTGCCATTTGGTCCACAACTTCTCTCTACCCGTTTGTCCTATTCCTGCCCATGGACTTAATGACAAAACGCCATTGGCTGGGTAGATGATGTATGTTTGGAGAAGTGTGTGGGAGAACAACAAAAGAACAAATAGAGTTTTATTGTCTACATTAATGAAACTTGTGTCAGAAGGTGCAAGGACCCACACAGAGAAGGCAGCACCCCTATCTCCACAACTCAGAGTATTGCCGTGGAAGAGAAGCTGTAAACCCTGCAAATCACTTTTCACTGACTCTGAATGGCTTGTCTGTTCTCTATTAACAGAAAATCGGAGCTAGACCGCCAGGCATTTTCAACCTGTGGGTCACAACCCCTTTCTCCAAAACTATTCATAATATGATCCATCACAGTAGCGAAATTATAGTTATGATGTTGAAATGAAAATAATTTTATGGTTGGGGTCACCACGCCATGAGGAACTATATTAAAGGGTCACAGTGTTAGGAAGGTTGAGAACCACTGATTTAAACAATGTAATATACTGTTCATGTTTACCTTTCAGTGATATATTCTGATATAGACCTGCTGTGAAATTTTACACTCACAAAGTACAGACACAGAAGTTTATACTCATGCACCTATACACACATGTACACACATGCAGTCATACTGTCCTTTTGTATACTTAGGCTCAAAATTTATTTAAACATTTGCACATTTAATCTGCAAATAAATGAGTAAAGTGCAAAAGCTTCAAATCCTTGTGAAGCAATCACATAATTCAAAGAGATCAGTCAAATTTTCCAGAATATGTAAAATAACAGGGCATAATATGCATAAGGAGAGTGATCAAAATGCCTTAAAAAGTGTGAAAGTACAAACTTCTCCCGTAATTGACATCATAGCTTCACTTCATATGCAACCTTATTTTCCCATTGGCAGGTGATCAATAAGATGTGGAGATATAAACATAGATGCTTCTTCTGCATTTTATAGTAACAACTGGACCAGGAGAAATGAGAGAGAATAATTCCTGCCTTTAATCCCCACCCCTTTCAGAACTTTCTTCTCAGCCATGCCTTAGAATGTACCTTCGGAGGTATAATTGTTCGTAATCCTATAGGCTTCTTTGAATTCTTTGTTCAGTAATTGACTCTTAGAACAGCTATTTAAAGAAGTGCTACACACGTAGAATAAGTGGTAAGGATGCATAAGGGAGCCAAGGACTCATTTATCTACAAAAAGGAAAACAAAAATTGCTGCAGACAGGAGCTGCCCTGGAAATCTGAGCAATGATAATGATGGTTTCTATAAAATGAAGGCGGGAGGGGGAAGTCCATCTTAGGAAGCTGTGGTAGGTGAATTAATACACCAAGAGGCCACAAATACAGAAAAACAATTATATCTTCAACCATTGCTAATGCCTCTAAAAGAAAAGTTCATAAGCATGAACAATAATGCAAATGAAATTAGAGGAGAATTAAAAACCCTTGAGTAGTAAATATTTATAATTTCTGATAAAAATAAAGTAAAAGCTGTTTCTCACATAGATGATAATTATCAAAGCCTGTGAAGAATACAGTCAGAATGCTCGCGTGCGCGTGCAACACACACACACACACCCCACTGATTATACCTAGGTGATATGCAGCTATAGAATGAAAAAAGAATCACATAAAATGTTGGATAAAAACAATGAAATAAAATAGATAAAAACAAGGAAAATAACAAAGAACAGAAAAACAAAGAGAAAGCACTGACAAACACCAGAGTCATTAATGCCATCACATAAATAATTTGAAAAAAATCAATGATATACATGTACAACATAAATGCAAATTGTTTTTAAAATATATCAAAGCACAAGACTCAACTTTAGCTTTCCTATGAAAAATATTCTTTAATTATAGAGATAAATGAAGATTAAGGAGGCAAATGAAGCTGAATATCAACACTAACTCAAAATAGTAAAAATAACTGTAAGCATTTTAGGTCGAGGAACCACCAAGACAAAGAAAGTTGCCTAGAATAAAGAAGGACATTACACAATGATAAAGCAGTGAATTCTTGGATTGTGGAGGCAGCCTCATGGGTATAAGTGTTTGCCACGCAGACTTGAAGCTCTGAGTTCAAAACCTCATCATCCACACAAGAGCCAGGTGTGTGCCTGTAACTCCGGCACTCTGATTGATGGAGGAGGAGAATTGGTAATTGGTGCTTATTGGCTATTCAACATAGAGGGAAAGAAAGTGTGTTCTGGATACAGAGAGAGATCCTGATGCAAAGAACAAGATGAAGAGAGCTAGAAGGGGGTGCCTGGACTTGATACTGTAAGCAGATGTGCTCATGTGACTCCCACACACAAATGATCAATTCTGAAGTCTTATGATTTACATGTCTACAAGCACAGTGAGAAACAAGACAAAAAACTCAAGACAGTTTTACATGGAGAAATATATGACTCTGATATTACAGTTAGAAACTGCAATATCCTTATATCAGAAACAGAAAGATACAAAAAGAAAATCATTAAGAACCTATCTGAAGGCCAGGCGGTGGTGGTGCACGCCTTTAATCCCAGCACTCAGGAGGCAGAGGCAGGCGGATCTCTGTGAGTTCGAGGCCAGCGTGGTCTACAAGAGCTAGTTCCAGGACAGGAACCAAAAAAAGCTACAAAAAAAAAAAATTAAAAAAAAAAATCAGAGTTCAACAGTATCATCAATCAGCTGGATACATTGCTATCTATCAATTATTTCATCTAACAGTAGAATGGGCCTTCATCTCAAGCTCATATGGGACATCCACCAGCACAGATAAAGCATGTATAATTAAATACTTGTTCTTATGTCCACACAAAAAGGGTTGTCCTCACATCTCATCAAAGAAATTTCTCATTAAAATAGATGAATACTGCTACAGAACACCACAACCAATCAAAATGCAGAGTTGTGGAACATAGTCCCAGCAGATACATCTACAAAACACTCATCTACCTCAGGCTCAGGGAACATTGTGGGAGAAGGAGGTGGATTTTAAAGTCTAGAGGATCAGGTATTAATTTGGATGGACTGATAACTGGTGGAATTTTGTCCTTTCCCTCGCACAACACCCACACCTCATCCTCTTGCGTGGTGTAAAACACAAGGTTTAGAACTGGAACAGCCAGGAAACAAACAGGAAGAGATTGACAGCTGCCCAGGGGAAAGGAAAAATGTCAATACATTCTTAATCTCTGTTTACTCTGTATGTATACCATTCTTGATTTTACTTTTTCTCAGGAAAATAATTAATTTAGCACCTTTTTTTCCTGTCTAAATGTTTTTAAACTTAGAATGTCCTAATGTTTGTTTTTGTTTTTTTTTTAGCTGAAGATTTTTTTCTTAGTTTATTGCAGAAAGTGTAAAACAGCGAACAGAACCTACAACACTTCTCTGGAAAAGAGCTAACGGTCTGGTTCATTAAACGAAAATCTCTGTGCTAGCCACCATGGTGTTTTTTCATGCTAATACTGGTGACAAAGTTTCTTATAGCTCATAATAACCCTTTTATTATCCACCTTCAGGAACATTTGCCTTATTTGTCTTAATTTTATAACTTATTTTTATTATTGATAATTGTTATTGTCAGGCTTCTATTAATACTCTGTTATGCCTAGATGTAGTATATATATAGTACACGTTTATTTCAATCATTGGGAAGGCAGAATAAAGAAGGTCAACAATCTGAGGCCAGCATAAGTAGAATACAGAGACTATGTATCAAACTACATAGGTAATCAATAAAGAGGGATTTAACAGTTTCTTCATAACACTTGATAACTGTTATTACCCTTTTGCTTTGAAATGTTTCAACTTTTTGTTTTCTACCAGTCATTTGTGCACAAACCTATTCATGTGTTTGTGTACACATGGGTACGTGGGTTTGTGTCATACTGTCACATAGTCACCCATCAAGCAATGACCTTAAGTCTGGCTATGTTCTAGAGGTCTAATTAGCCTCTGCTTCATTCAGTGTGAGTTGGGGAGGTTTAAAAACTGAATGTGGGCCTCGAGAACACATGGACAATAATGCCTAGAGATAGGGTTATCAAACCTACTCATGGGAGTACAGAGGCTCTTTATCTCCAGGTTTTCACTGGTGTGTAAAATCAAAGATCCCAATATGATCAGACTGGAGCTAGATCTAGTTCGTTTAAAAATGGAGACTTAGAAGTTGATTTCTGCTAGGGATGAAATCCACTATAATCAAAAGAAAAAAAATAAAACAGTGCTTCTCAGTTGTAAACAAGCATTTAAAAAAGACAATATATGTAGTCATTTTGAAATATAATCAGTCATAAAAGCACCTTCTTAATGGGACCGAACAAATCCATGTTAGATCAAGACATAGGAATCAGCCAGCGCTCGGGAGGCAGAGGCAGGCGGATCTCTGTGAGTTCGAGGCCAACTTGGTCTACAAGAGCTAATTCCAGGACAGGAACCAAAAAGCAACGGAGAAACCCTGTCTCGAAAAAAAAAAAAAAAAGACATAAGAATCAAATTCCTGAAACATATCCTGCAATGGGTACATGGTATTTTCTTTGTTTTAATACGTATCTTTCGTTAAAATATAAATTTCATCAATGTTGTTTATATTGCACTCTCATTCAAATTGATGTTAATAAAATTTTCTTGAGGTGAATTAGTTGAACAGACACTAAAGAAATAGGAAAGTAAAACATGATGATCAGTTTGTTTGAGACTGAAGTCTGAGGTTGTTAGTTCCAGACCACAGGCACATTGGGACAAAACTTCAGGAGCATGATATGACCTTTAGGCCTGAAGATATGTTGTTGATCTAAAGAAGTGTGTGTGTGTGTGTGTGTGTGTGTGTGTGATAGAGAGAGAAAAAGTGAGAGAGAGGGGTGTGTGTGAGAGAGAGAGAGACGTTCATGCAAACACAAATAGTATGAAAATTAATTAAAAATGAAAACATAACACAATTCCCTAACAATAATTTTCAGAAATTTTATTGGCAAGATTTGCTTTCTCTCCGTTTTCCTGATGTAATACATTTTTAATATCCTTGAACTTGTGCTTCAGGGCAACTTGGAAGAGGTAAGAATGCTTTTAAATCAGGTAGTGTGTCATGAAATTAGTTTAATTTTGTACAAAAGATCATGAAAAAATATCCATATGAGAATCATTCAAATAATATATTCACAAAGCATACAAAATTCTAAAACATAGTGATTATAACCTTGGCCACATGATGCGCAATAAGCATAAGACAGAGAGCAACTACTATTGTACAATGTTCTCTATGATGTCATGCTTTTGGAGGACACTATACATATAATTGTACGTCTTCCAAAATATAAATTTAATGATACACAAAAGTATCTCACAGAAAAAGGACAATCTTTTTTCCTCCCCTATGACAGATACAATTACTTCATCGTCTAAGGAATGCATGTGGTAAATCCTGGATTTGTAGCAACACCTCAGATGATTACATCGTTTTAGGCAAACTGAGCAAAGAAAAACTTGCTGTTTGTCTGCACAATGCCCTCTTTCTCTCATGGTTTCATAAGAACGTGACAGGGGAAGCTACCTCTATGTAGTGGTCGTTTAGGAAAGCAAAGTTTATATTGTTTAAAGGGTAATAGTCTTATAATAGGCTGAACCAAGATGCAGCAAAGAAATAAAGCTTTATAAAAATTGGAATAACCGTCTTAAAGCCTCCATGTTATTTGAAACACAGTTTTACATGGTACATTTCTTGTCTGACTCTCGCATAACTCTGCAAATAGCTATTGAATTCAAGTTGTCTCAAGGGGGAAAGTATAAAGTTCAATGTTTCTGTTGGATTTACTTGAGCTCAAAGAGCGTCTGGATTTGTTGGTCATGGCATTCCCTCTTAAACCCTCAAGTGTCTGTCAAACCCAGTTACACCAGAACAATTCAGCAATTCAAGGTTTCCTTCTCTAGGCTGAAACATCTGTGTACATGGCTTAAATGGGAATTACTGAAAGCATATTGCCATTTGTTAAAAACAGTAACAAGGTAGTTGTACAACTTGTGTAGGAATTATCTATATCCTAATTGGTGCAAAGTTTTTAAAAACTGAGGAATATGGCATAACACATTTTGGCTTGATTATTTCCTAGTAAGGATTTCAAAAGCTATACTCTGCATTGTTCAGAGTCTACAGAGATGGCTCAGTGTGTGAACTGTCTACAGTATAAGCTTAAATATCTAAGTTGAGATGCCAATACATAATTGTGCCTACTTCTTACCAAGTGCTGTGGGAGGGGGTAGCAGAATTGAAGGGATCACCAGAAGTCACTCTTCTAGCTCAAGTGGAGAACTTCAGACTTAATGAGAAACCCATGCACACACATCTTGCAATACATTACAGAAGTTAGAACATCTCATACATGTGTATTCACCACAAACTTACAAAATATACTACACACACACACACACAAATATTATTCAAAAACTACACTTTGGTTGTACAGTTCATCCAATATTTAACAATGTATTAAAATGGTGATTCTCCTGTTAAATATTTTTAGCACACACACATACAAATAGAAGCAAGTCATATGCACTTGGCATTGATATTTAATATTGAATATAATGCTATAAATCATGGGTAATGATATCATTGGTTATATTTATGTCCAAACTCTAGAAAGCAAAATCATGGTCCTATGTATATAAACTCTATTTCAAGAAATATGCTTTAAGAAGCACTGCGATGAACACACAATTAAGTGCATCATTATCATTATATCCTTTTCAAGTACAGATTTTGTGAAACTCAAATAAAGAAAGATATCTGATAGGAGAAAGGGATATTTCCCTAGTTCTCTTGATCTACAGCATCCAAAACTAAGTAAGAAAATACATTATAACAAAGGAAACAGGCTATAAGGAAAAGGGGTGTGGCCTGGCTTTTTTCTCTAGGACCACATTAACTAAACATAGCAGCAAATACCTGTTCTCCTGGCAGTTGCCATGAGGAGGCTAAAAGATCACTAGTGAAATAACAGAGTGGGTCTGAGTCAGTCTAAGCTGATGACACCGTGTCTGAAGAGGAACTAGAATACTGTATTAGCCTGCCTTAGCACTCGCAGCTATGTGCTTGAAGGATTCACAGCCATAGTACCACAAAGACAATGGCACTATGATTTATTGTTTACTGTTGTGATATACACAATAGTGAAGATAAGCAATCAGCCTAGATGGCCATCAGCAGACGAATGGATAAAGAAAATCTGATAGATGCAGCATATTTTTAAACCATAAAAAAATTAAACCACACAAAATCATGACTTTTGTAGAAAAATGGTTGGGACTGGAAACCATTATGCTAAGTAAAACAAACCAGACTCTGAAATGTAGACATAGCATGCCTCTCTCATGCAGTGACTAGAAAAATATAAAGTATAGGTTTAAAAAAGATGCCTATGACAGAAATAACCATTGCTTTACATAAAGGTCCAAGGGGTAGCATATCTATATGGACATAAGAATACAGGAACTTCATGAAGCCTTTGTCTCTGGGAAATCATCATGTGTTCTTGAGAGGTCTTGCGGCACTGGTTCTGGCATGCCATTGTGTTATGCTTAGTTTCAGAACTTTTGGAACTGGCCAATGTCATTACAGGTTTATCCTTTGACGTGTGAAAAATTGATCAGTTCTTTAAACTGAACTATTTTCACTCAAGTATTTCACTAGGCAAAACTGTAGATAATCTTTGTCTTCTTTGGGAATGAAGTAATCATCTTATTTTTTTCTACCCTAAAGTTTTAAAGCGCATGTCAATTCGCTATGTAGGGGTTCCTTTCTTTTTATCACCAATCTGAGCGATGCTTATCCTTGATGAAGTCCAAGCCAGGGACCAAATCTCCTCTTGTTCACTTTGAAACCTCCTCTCTTCTTTCATCCATCTCCCATCCAGCCAGTGCCATGGGGATGAGATTATGACTGAGGGAAAAGATTTCTCTGAGGAAAGTCTCTACTTTCATTCAACAAATGCCTTTCCTAAATGGGAAAAGTTTTAAATCCACTTTATTTAGCCTGTGATTGCTAAGAAAATTGTTGTAGTTGATGATGAAAGTGTTGGGAGGAAAAGTCTGTATTTATAGCCTTCATGAATAAGTACAACCATTGCTTTACATTAAATTATGGTACATATTGTAGATAAAAGATTATAGTGAAGTGACTGATCCAAAATACTAGAAATGATGCACTGCTGAAGGGTCGAGAGGTGGAAAGAGACATCATCTGTGCCTTCCAAGGTATGCATATGGATACTGAGAGCATGTCGATAATGAGGAAGACCTATTGTACACGACTGAATATGGAAATAAAATTAAATTTCATTAAACAGCTATAGAAACATTTCCAGAATATCTATTAGAAGGCTATTTCTGTTTTATGCATTTCCAAGACAGCTTGATTTTACCTAACCAATAACAATAGATATTTGTTCTCTTTTTAATAAAGGTAACTGACAAATAAAACGTTAAATTCTATTGCCAAAATAAGATATTAAGCAAGGAAGTATTTTTTTTATTGTCAAGGGGTATTATGTAGGAGAAACTATTTTTTGGTCAAATAGTTTTGCTATCTTTTCACAGATTAAGAAGTTTTAAATTTGGTATTATCATAGTTGGAAAAAATTTAAACAATTCTATTGTTGATGTTGCCTGGACGTGTTTCCTCTAATGCCCATTTCATGCATCTGCCTTCTCCATGACCTTGGAAATACAAGCACATTAAACATTTTGGGCACAGGTATTTATGATTTCTGGAGATCAGACAGCCTGCAACTAGAAAAGGCAAGTTGGGAAAAGGGGAGAAACAAATATGAATTAAAATATTGCAAGTATTATACGGTAGGTTAATAAAAATTTTAAAACCTGGTGGCAAGCATTTTTTGGTTTGTAACCTAAAAATCAATGCTTGCAAATCACAAAATCACAGATAATGTGGTTGTCATTATCAAAAGTAAGTAAGAGGGACCATCTCTAGGCCTTGTACTCAGTTTTCTGTCTTTAGCTACCTTTGAGTCAAAACAGACATTCATAAAACTGTTAACTGTTTTTCAATGACTGAATCTTATTTAATCAACAGTTTTTGCTAGTGAACAGTAAAGAGGCAGTATAGTGAAATGCTTTCTTTAGTCGATGTTTTATTTGCCCAAAAATTACATAATTATTTTTAGCTTACTGTTACATATATAAAATAGGTATAGGATTTTTATAAAAGACTTTGGATATAAATTTCCATTTCTTTGTTTCTCCCACTGATGCTGTCGTGTTTTTCGGAGAAGGATTTAGATAATCAGTTCTCTGACACTCACATGTTGCCATGGATTCACTGATTTTTTTTTGTCTGCAGCAATTCCACCTGAATATAATTCGTTAAATATAAAGAAATCATAATTTATAGGTTGGTATCTTAAATGAACTATTGTTCAAGATAGATTCATATCAACTTAGTATGATCAATTGAACATCGATTTTTGTAAATTTATTCTTGGAGAACAAAGTTTTCCTGAACGATTAGAGTCTAAATGCTGTTTCCTTTTCATTCAGGTTAAAGGCAGAGGTATTACTGTGAATTGACACACAAGTGCACTTCAGTGCCAGGCTTAGTAATAACTGTTTTCTAAGTGTTTTATTGTAAAAAAAATAATAAATTAAAATAGTACAAGTCCCAGGCAGTTAAGATTCCATTTTTTTAAAATCCACTTTCAATATATTTCCCTTCTTCTGTGTCCTAATTTCATCATCATAGCAAAACTGCAAGGCTAGCATCTTAAGTCTCTTTGGCTAGAATGAATTATTCCCAGCAAGCTGCAGATTCATTTCTGCTAAAAATTCTATTACTCTAAGCTATTTCTCTCAAGGATTGCAACAATTTTTTACTGAAAACAGATCAGCAGCTTTCAGTATAATCTCACTTCACCTGACTGGAGCAAGGTCCATGTTTGGAAATCCCTGTCACAGAGTGTGAGAGACACAGAAAGCCTTCTTCAAGGAACAGGACAAAAGCCACCTGGAAATCATGGTTTCCTTCACCACTTTTTTTTGTTTGTTTCATGCACATCTGAGTCATATTTTATTTTATTCTAGATTACATTCATAAATTTTTAAATTATAGCTTTGATATTTTAAGTCAATTTAAATTAAAAGAGAATTATGTTTAAAATATCTATTGAAAACACGAAATAATAGAAACAAAGACATTTTGGTATCATTCTGAAATTGTTACATTGAAATCAAATAGATGCAAAAATAAACATTGAATTATATGTTGAACTACATGTATTAAGAATTTCATATACACAAAGACCATGCCCGCCTGAAGAAAAGGGAAGCTGCCAATGGCCTGAACGCTCAAGGTCATCCCTAGCACTAAAACAAAACCATCACGGCAGTTTCTGCTCTCCCTTTAGGTCAGGGTCCACTGTCTGAGAGAAATGTGTAAACACACGTACACACACAGAGAAAATGAGTGTGCTGACTTCAGATACTAACAATCCATGAGTATCAGCTTTTACTTGGTTTAATGTTTGAAGAATCAGACAACAAGGGAAGAGACGTTAAAGACCAAAGTAAAGAATCAGCCAAAAAGAAAGAAAGAAGAAAAAATGTCTCAAAGCATTTGAACTGTAATTACCTAAAAAAAGTTGACAAAATTACTTAACATTCAATTCAGTAACGAAAGTTAAATTAAAGAAAGTTGAATTGAAATTTTAATTGAAAATTTAATTTAAATGGGAAAAAATCACTTGGAGATCTATTTTCCCTAAAGAAAGTTAAACTTGTAGATTTATTAACTATCCCAATATAGGGCGTCTAAGTGATCTACCCAAAGCCTACAAAGCCAGCATTCAAAGCCAGAGAGTGATACCACAAGACTTTTGATCCCAAAATAAGGAAGAAAAGAAACAGTATATAGGGAGATAACATAAGTTTTCTGTTGATTGGCATTTACTTTATTAAAAACAAATGCTGGAAATGTTTACCAGTTCCTGCAATGTCATCGTTAGATGTAACTCCAATGATTTGTTGTAAAGTTCTGGTTGGTTTTAAGGACTATGAAACAGAATATATCCAGATGATGGGGAGGTTTCTTATCTTCCTTTTCTGTTGTGGAATAATCCCATTGTACACTGTGAAGATTTGTCACTGTGATTGGTTTAATAAACAAGCTGACTGGCCAGTAGCCAAACAGAATAAGGTTAGGAGAAGGAGAAGGGGTGAGTCAGGAGTTGCCAGGAGACTGAGAGGGAGCAAGATATGCTGGATAACAGGAAAAGCTATGAGTCACATGGCAATACATAGTAAAATAGTAATGGGTTAATTTAAGTTTTAAGCTAGTCAGTAATAAACCTGAGCTATCACCTGAGCATTTGTAATTAGTAAAATCCTGGGTGTATTTATTTGGGAGCTGCTGCTTGCAGGAGAGATACTTCTGCCTAAAACTGTGCCAATGAGGGGCATATATTCACATAAAACCTGAGAAAATTTTAAAAGGATTCTAAGCACAAAAGAACAGAGTCAAACATTACTTTTTAATAACAGCATTTTCTCAAGTAGGCACTGCTTGCTGGTGGTGATCAGAGCCAGGACTTCTTTAAGAGATGTCTTCCTGGCTCAATGCTAATAACGAAAACCTCACAACTCTTCCAGAGACCCTACCACCAAACACTTAGATGGGTTTATGAGCAGCAAATGGCATTCTACTCAGTGGTAGCGTAGGCACAAAGACTCCCAGGAGTTGGGGAAGTAAACCTGGCTCTCATAGATCCCTACACCATGAAGCTAAACTTTAACAGACCAGGAGTTTCCATTTATAAATGTTTTTATCTGGCCAGGCATGGTGTTGCTCATGCCCTTAATCCCAGCACCTGTAAAGCAGAGGCAGGCAGATCTTGGAGTTTGAGGCCAGCCTGCTCTATAGAGAGAGTTCAGTACAGCCAGGGCTACACAGAGAAATCCTGTCTCAAAAAAAAATATGCTTTTATAAAATTATAAAAAAATAATGTTTATTAACATGTTCATCTTTAAAAATGCAATTTTTTTTCTTCCAGGTTTGGATGATTAGTTTTTTTCAGTATTAAGTAGATATATCTTACTACCCATTGATCATTTTTATTCTTTATGCTTCAAACAAGACTAACTGCAAATGAAACACCGAACATGTCATTCAAATTATTCATGCAAGAAGTGATTTTTCCGAGGTGAATTCAGCCCAAACTTGATTTTTTTATTTTATTCTTATAGCATAAGATATCTGAGTTTGGGTTTTCTTTCTTTTATAATCTCTTTATTATTATCCATCTATTTATTTTACATCCTTGCTGAAACCTCTCTCTAACCCACATACTTCTCTCCCAGTCTGTCTTCCTGCCTCTCATTCCCCCAGTCTCCTCCTCTTCTTTTTCTGTCCAGGAAAGGGCAGGTCGCCAATGAGTATCAATAAAGCATGAATTATCAAGTAAGACTAAGCACCTCCTCATGTACTGAAGTTATGCAAGATGACCAAATATGAGAAATAAGATCCTAAAGGCCAGTAAAATGTCAGAGACAGACCCTATTCCCGCTGTTAGGAGTCCCCTAAGAGGACCAAGCTACACAACTGTAATATATAAGGAGAGGGCCTAGGTCAGTCTCATGCGTGGTCTCTAGTTGTCGGTTCAACCTCTAGGTGCCCCTATGAATTCATGGGGGGGGGACATGCACCCAGATCTCCCTGAGAAGGGGAAATAGAAGATATTTTGTGAGTTGACTAAGGGGAGGTGGAAATAGGAACAACAGCTATCAGTAAGGGGACCACATATAAGGGGAGAGTGCTGTATGGTATTGCTGTGGGTCGGGGCATTTTGGAGTCAAGCAGAAGACTAATTCAGGGAAATTTCCTAGGAGTCTATGGTAGGACCACAGCTTAGACTCATAGGAACAGTGGATACAGGCAATCTCCTGTAACTGGATTGGTTTATAGTCCAATTGTCATAAGAGAGTCATCATCCAGCAGCTGAGGGAGGCAGATGCAGAAATCCACAGCCAAACATTAGATGGGGTTTAGAAATTCTGCAGAGGAGGAGAAGAAAGGGGTGTTGGAGCCAGAGAGAACAAGAACACTACAAAAAAGCTCAATCAACTTTGGGTTTTCAAAGAGTGATTTCTAAAGTTTACGTTGAACTATCAAATGAACATTCTGGGATGTAACTTCAAAACATAGCTAATGTTTTCTTTATCCTCCTGTCTTCTTGACCCGTTTGCAGCACTGAGAGGACAGGGTTTGTAGGGGAATACAGACAGCCTGTTGTCTGGTCTGTGTGGAAAAAATAGACATTTCAACAGACTTTGCCAGGGGAGCAGCATCAATTGTTCCAGAGGAGATAAAGACAATAGAAGATGCTAATAAGTAGTCAAGATGTGGTAGTGCTAAATAAGAGAAACTGAAACTTGTAGACAATCAACCGTACTGCTGTTGAGGTCAAAACTATCAAGAATCCTTTTCCTTTGAAAACACAGGAAATGAAGAGATTTGTCCACTTATTCCATCTGGCTCACAGATGTCGCATACAGTGAACGTTGGGGATTCATGGAAACCTTTCAGCTAATATGCCTTGAAATACATATGTTAAGGGGAGGGGGGAAAAAAAAAAAAAAAAAAAGAAATACATATGTTAAGGTGTGGTAAAAGCCCCCATAGATTTTATAGACATGCATAAAGAATTAATATTTACACTTATAATAAACTTATATTTATATAAAATTAAAATTTGTACTGCCAGGCATCAATGCCATGTAAAATAACAAACAAATAATATTTTTAATGAGAACAAAGAAATGATTTCTAATCAAAACACTTTTTATTTGATTTTATTACTCAAGGATATGCAAGCTTAAGTAGTTATATATTATGTTAAGAACTAGACTTAGCAAAATTCCTGATAAATATGAGGTATCGATGTTTTATTTTTAAATTCTCCTGCATTGCTTATTTTGAGTTCAATTTGGAAATTGATAAAACATTAACTAGAAAATTTATATTAATCTATTATATTGCTTTTATGTATTACTGTCATAGATTTGATTTTAAAAGTGCCAAAGTGGTCTTTTAATGATGTTCATATGGAAAGAAAATCTATAGAAATCCTGTGTCTAGCTGTCATTCATCCACATCTTTTTCCCATCCTGACTAGTCTGTATATTAACACAAGTTGCTTAATAACACAATGTACAACAGAATACTCTAAAATCTTCAGGCCAAAGGAGGAATTATTGAAGCTTCTTTCCTTACTATTCTTCCACTGAGACAAATGTTCTCAAATTTATCTTGTGTTTGTACACATAAAATATCATAGTCTTTTCTGATGATCAGCTAAGAGGGAAAGGCTGCAGATTCAGAAAACACTGCTGAAGCAATCTGCCCGTGGACTCACCTCTAGGCCTACAGACACACGCATATATTTTCCCAATCTCCTGTAGGAAGATGTGGACCATTGCCTGTAGTATTGGGTCAAGCATCTGTGCTGAGATAAGAAACCTCATGTCCAGCAAACACAGCATTACTGTGAAGTACAGCTTTGTCTTTAAGTCCATAAGCTTCCACTGAATTATGTTCCCGTTGGAGTTTAGCTACAGATGTAATAGTCACAAATAGAACTGTGAAATAAGATCAAAGAAAGGTGAACAACAACACCAAAAAGTTTATCATTTGTTTTTCTTCTATTTGTAAGCACTGGAAAACAATTTTAAAGGTGATTATCTTATATACTCCATGCTTTATCTTACACTAATGCACAACATATTTCCTAAACATGGTGTATTCCCCTAAAATAGCATCAACATTTACATGATTTCACTTAAACTGAAAGAATTTAAATGCAATGCCACCAAACTAAAGCTGAAATTGTTTCAACCCACAAAGCTAAGAAGCTGTTTGGCCTGTTTGTTTCACACTTCAATCAGTGGTCTCTTCCCTGACAGTACTATATCTTCTGGGGAAATTAGATAGGAAGTTACTGTGTGTTTGTGGATGGGTGGATCAAACGCAACAAAATTTCTTACCAAATTCTTAGCATAAAGGCAGAATGAGGGCAGCTGGTAAGAAAGCGTGGAGGGTGAAACTGTTCACCAGAAAAGTCAGAGACCCGAGGTTAGGCCTGGGAACCTGTCGTGGTAGGAAAGAATCAAATCTTGAATGTTGTTTTTAACCTCCAAACATGTGCCATGTTATAGCCATACACAAGAACAAATACACACACACACAAATTTACACATAATAATAATACAATTAATTAAGAAGTGTAGGAAAGATTTTATTTAAATTTTCTTCATACAATATATTTTAATTGCTAACAGATAATATTTACAACCATTTCTTTATGATTCTCAATCTTCACATATTTTATAAAAACAGTATTTTTTACAAAATATATTTGTAAATATTTCCTCTTTCCTACCTCTTCCTGGATCCTCCCTACCCACCCAACTTGTGTTCTCTCAATTCCTCCATCTGTCTTTCTTTTTTCCCTCTGTGTACTTCGTGTTTCCTTTTAAAAACAAACCAACCAAAACAAAAACATAAAATAAACAAAAGGGGAAACAAAACAAAAAACCCACAAAACAAAATTCAAAACAAATAAGCAAAAGACCAATAAGATAATAAATTCCAAAGTGAAACAAAAAGCATACACACTCACATAAGAAAACAAACAAAATCAACACAACAACAGAGTTTTTGTTACATTGGATAACTTCTCCTGGGCATGGGGCCTATCCTGGATAGTGGTTTATATACCCAGTGACATCCTATTGAAGAATACTGAACAGGTATGGATTGTAAATAGTCAGAGGTGAGAGCTCATGTCCACTTCCCTGTCTTAGTGATGGGCTCTTTTCTGACTTGAATATGTGCAGTCCCTGTGCATGCTCTGGTAGTCTCTATGAGTTCATATGTGTATTCACACTGCTGTGTCTGGAAGATGCAACATCCTTGAAATGATCCATCACCTCTGGATGATGTAAATGATGCAATATGTAAATTTCAGAGCTGTCCATGGCACTGTTTTACTTCTGAGATTCTCACCTGGTAATGCAAGCAAATGTGTAACCACCAAGGTTCTCTGATATAATCCCTTCAAGCTATAGGCCAGTGTCACTTCCTCAGCTTTAAAGGTGCTGGATTGTAACATCAAACTCAAAATCAATAATGCTATTTTATTTTAGTAATATCTCCTGTCTTTTAGGCTATCAGATATTTTAGACAGACAAAAATATCACAGCTTCACAGAGTTAAAAAAATGAAACATAAAAGAATGCAATACATCTTTGCATCATTAAAATAAATGTTCTACAACAAAAACAAATGTAACACATCTTACAATAATATTATACAACATTTCCCCCTTTTGTTTATATAAAAAAAGGTTTTAACTTTAACATAGAAAAACTATATACATCAAAAGAGTTATCAAGTAGAAATTGCACTTACAATATTCTGTGCATTTGTAATCAACATATTCGGAAAAATGTATTTTTTAGAATAATGTATTTTCTATTCTAACTTAGTGAATCTATAGTTTTACACCATATTTACTTTCTATTGTAACTAAGGAAAACTGCAACTCTATCTAGTCTTTAACACCATCAAAGACCAAAAAGGATGCAATACTATTTAACAACAGAGATATTTGGCTGCCTGGACAGTCACTTAAAGTTCCCCTGAAACACTGGGGCATCTATCTTCAGCCCACAGGCCTAGAGCATCTGGCAGACTTTTCAGTGAAACAGGAATTTAGAAGGATTATCCTGTCTTGTATTGGCAAAGTTCATTAGTCACTTTAAATTTAAATTTAAAAATAACTTCAAATCAATATACTATATATTCCTCTAAATTATAACAAACATCTAAAGCCCATCAAATAACCAAACCCCTCCCACATTCCAACTCTTGGAAAAGTGAGTGTCACATTCTCTACACTACTTCCTAATGAATGTTGACAAAGGCATCTTCAGTGTCCCTGAAAAAAAATGAGATAACGGTGAAGTCCTGGGAGGATCACCTATAACATTTGTTGGTAGATATCACCTGTTAAGATTCATGTCTCTCTGATCAATCATCCATTTCATTCCTGAAAGAATGAATCCACAGGTTCTTATTTCCTGAAGAAACAAAATTAAAGCTCTTCTCCAAAGCATTTTTGACTTCCATTTAAAGAATATTTTTTGACTTATTTTTTAAAATTAAGAGAGCCCTAAAGTTTCTAGGTTGGCTCAATCCTGCAGTCCTACTCACAATTTCATGTCTCCCAACAGCTGTCTCATGCCCATCAGCAAACAAAAAGTTCAAAATCAACAGAACACTATTATAGAATCTAGACCACCTGTGTATTTTCCATTGTTATATAGTTTTTTCTTTTATATTACTTTTACTGTCTCTTTAAAGACTTCCTAATTATTTCTAAACTATTTATCTTTCTATAATTGACCACACCATTTTTCTTTCTTTCTTGAGCCTTTGAATGTTGTAAAATACACTGGAACCTGTTTAGAGGTTTTTCCTGTCTGGACCTCTTTTACTGTGTATTTCTGGTCTTTTCTGTCTGCATGTGTAAAAAACCTGCTAAGTAGTGAGGCTCGGGCCTCCATACAACGTTGGTGGCTGACTCCTCCAGCTTCTTGAGTTGTGAAAACCAAGCCTGACGCTCATGCCATTTTGGAGCTTCATGATCAAGAACTACATTCAACCTTTTGAGCTGTAAGAAGCCAGCACCTGCACTGCCATAAATGCTTTTACTTAGCTTGTGATTTTTGGTTTCTATTTAGTCTTTCCAGATGAGCAGCAGCACCTCTTAAAGGAGCATTGCCTTCTTCCTTGCTTCCTTATTTCCTTCCTTCCTCCCTCCTTCCCTCCCTACCCCCTTCCTTCCTTCCTTCCTTCCTTCCTTCCTTCCTTCCTTCCTTTCTTTCTTTCTTTCTTTCTTTCTTTCTTTCTTTCTTTCTTTCTTCTTTCTTTTTTTCCAGCTTTCTTAATCCCTACTTAGAAATTCAGTCCACATTGGTATGCCAAAATGTTGTTTGTTTTTTACCCTTATTCTTTAGACTCTTTGGTCTTTGGGTTCCTGCCATCCAACTACCAAATAAATATACATACACACATGGAGGCTTATTCTTACTAATGAATCTCTGGCCTTGTCTTGCCTTGTTTCTATCTAGCTTTCTTTATCTTAAATTATCTCACCTATCTTCTCCCTCTGGACGTTTATCTTTCTATTTCCGTATAACTTTCTTTATTTCTTTTTCTGTTGCTTGCTGTATAACTGGGTGACTGCCCTCTGTTGTCTTCCTCTCCTTGTTCTATCTTGCTGTCTTCTTCTCCTTCCAGATTTCTCCTTCTATTTATTCTCTCTGCCTGTAAGCCCCACCTATCCATTCTCCTTCCTCATTATTGGCTATTCAACTCTTGATTATACCACCAGGTGTTTTAGACAGGCAAAGAATCACAGTTTTACAGAGTTAAACAAATGCAACATAAAAGAGTACAACACATCTTTGCATCAATAAAGCAAATGTTCCACAGAAAAGAAACAAATGTGATACATCTTAAAATATATATTCAATAACAGGAAACTCCCAAGAATCTCCAAAGATGACCCCAGCTAAGACTCCTAGCAAAAGGGGATACTTGTCTGAACTGGCTATCTCCTGTGATCAGGCAAGATTTACAGCTAGGGATTGGGATACCAAAGCAGTTGCATAATCTTCCACCTATAGTCCGTCCTGCCTTGGGATGTGTGGGGATGAGGGTGACACAGAGATTGTGTGAGTTGCCAACAAAT
Source organism: Chionomys nivalis (assembly GCF_950005125.1). NCBI lineage: Eukaryota > Metazoa > Chordata > Mammalia > Rodentia > Cricetidae > Chionomys > Chionomys nivalis. Next base: position 26,479,876 of record NC_080109.1, on the reverse strand, counting down.
GATCAGTTCAGCCTGAGACACTTGCCACAAGAGTGACTCCACCCTTTATACTGCATGGAGCACCAGAACCCAAATGCTGGATGGTCCAGAGACCTAGGATGGGATAAACACAACTAGAAGGGAGAATGTCAAGGTAATGATTGATGCCTAACCATATGCTACTACACTCATAGACTGGTACTTATTCCAAATTGTCATCAGAGAAGTTTCTGCCAGTAACTGGTGAGAACAAATGCAGAGACCCACAAACACTACACTGAACTTAGGAAATCCTGATGAAGAGGGAGAGGATGGATTATATGGGCCGGAGTGGCCAAACACATCTGAAAAAAACAGAATCTAATAACTAGAGCTCATAGAGCTCACAGAAGCTGAACTAGCAACCAGGGAGTCTGCATAGGTCTGACCCAGGTGCTCTGCATATATATTACAGTTTTATAACATGATCATTGTTTGGAACTTCTAACGGTAGGAGTAGGGGATGCTGTTGATTCCTTTGCTGATATTTTGGATCCTGTACCTCATACTGAGTTGCCTTGCCTAGCCTTAAGACAAGGTGCTTACTCTTACTGGAACTTGATATGACATATTTTATCTATATCTCTTGGAGGCTTGCCCTGAATAGAGGAGAAGTGAATGGCGGGGGAGTGGGGGCAGGAACTAAGACATAGGGATGATTGGGGGAGGGGGTTACTGGAAGGAGAATAGGGAGGGAAAACTGAGGTCAGCAAGTAAAATAAATTAAAAAATAAGAAATATCAATCTTAGTTACTTGAAAAGAACATATGAGAACTCATGAAAGTCTTTCATCTATTTTAATTGGCTTTGGTATAGGCTAGCCAATTTTCCCTCTACTTTGTAGGCACGGATTGTATCTTTGTCCAGGAGAGTCAAATGTTTGCTTAATACTCAACTAAAATGACATGAGTAACAAAAAAAGCCCAAGGGTTTCATTTTTCTTGTTTGTTTTCCCATTTTCTTTGACTAATCAGGATACATTTATACTGGAAAACATTCTGAAAAAATATATTTTTTTCTTCTTCAAAACATGAGTTTGGAGCTGGAGCAGCTGGTTTTTCATGGTGCACACCTGCAAGGTATTATGGAACAATGTGTTTTTTAAAGGAGTGCTTCAAGCTCCTATATTCACTCCGTGCTTCTCAGCTCAGACCCTCACCCTGCCTGCAGAGTGTGTTCAGCAGGCCCTGCTCACTGGCTCCCTGACCCTGGTTGCCTGGTTACAAAATCCTCTTTGTGGTTTCTGAGATGCTCATCCTGATGGAGAGCAATGGATTTACTTTTTTCCTAACATAAACTTAGGAGAGTTCCTATTTCAGAGCAAAACATATTAAAACCAGCAAACCCTGCCAAATTTAGAACGTGTGCTTCTTACAGAGAATGTTTATCAACTGGAACTTTTGTCTCTTCCAAATTCTGTTCAATAGTGCCAACATTTTCTTCTTGCTTCAACAGAAAAATAACTCCAGAGAGAGTCTTTTAAATAATGGGGCTAGGTTATAAAATGAAGTATAAATATAATAATATTTTATAAAAATTATTGTATTTTAAGTGAATCAATAGCTTAAAATCTTCCTAGTTTTCTCTTTGATTCTATAAACTTGAGAGAAACTACACTGTAAGTCAATTGTCATGTTAACAAATTTCCAATGACATCTTTCATTTTGTTTATTAACACTGTGAATTTCAATATTCAAATCCCATAACTCTGCTCTAGTGTCTAAACATATTACTTATCAGACAAATATTTATAGAAACCATTCATCTAGTTCTTTTTCTATAGTATGTTTCCCTTTTCATTAAGAAATCCAAGTAGTACATACGCATATTTAAGTAATGATTTTTGTGACACACAAACACATTAATAAAAAAATAATCGTTGATTACAAGAGTATGGGTGTAATAATTCTGAAGAGAAGCCAACTGGCAAGCCGAGCTGAACCGCACAGTCCAGTTATGAAATGACTAGCCCATTATGTCATAGGTCCTGCTTGCTATTCTGACACTTGAGCATGTACACCCACTGAAGTCAGTATAATTGGTACCAGCTGTTTAACTGTTGCTCTTTTTCTTTTAAATTTGGACAAGAGCCAACCTGACTTAAAAAGCAATGATTCTAAAAAGCGAATGAAAACTGCTGCCAATGTATATGTATGTACTTCTTTCAAGCCGTTTTGTTGGAGTGGTTCATTCCAAGGCCATCATGAATCAAAGACAATAGCACAGATACCAGAGAAATAGGCTGTTTAGTGGCCAAAAGGCAGCTGGACACAGGGAAGCCAAAATGAGGGAAGTAACATTTTCTTATTCAACTATTTTATTTATGAAGCAAAAAATTTCTAATCAATGGTATAACAAGTGACTTTTTTTTTCTCCCAAAAGATATTTTCTGTAACAAAGTCTTGTAATGAATGTGAGCAATAGGTTCAGGGTCTTAAAATATACCATTTAAAAATGTTTTTCATTAAGTCATTGAAGAAAAATGTGTATTGACTATCATGAGATAATATGAGATATTATCCTTCCCCTAATCCTTAAAGTAATAGAAACATGAAGCATCACATACCTAATGTCTCTGATATTGTATGAGTTTATTAAAAAAATTCAAAACTAGTTAGTTACTAGAAAATGTATATTGACATTGACCTTCTCAACTACTATTGAAAGCAGTTGTTTTGTTGTTACTACTGTTGTTGCTTTTAAACTGTAAAATACTGAAGCATTAGAAATATAGTAAAGCATCAGCTTAATTTTGATGACCTGAAAGCATTTGAGTTCACCTCAGACAACAGTAAACTCCTAATTAGAGGAGAACTAATAGAGAAAGTTAGAAAAGACATCATGAGGTAGCAGGCTTGTTGGGAAATATTATTACTTTAAGGTGTGTGACTTTTGTTTCTGTTCCATTTGTTTAACTGTGTGAAGCGGTGATTCTTTGCCTGTCTAAACCCTGGTGGCCCTAATAAAGAGCTGAATGACTAATATTGAGGCAGGAGCAAGGATAGGCTGGACTGACAGGCAGAGAGTTATAAATGGGAAGAGAAATCTGGGAAGAAGGAGAGGAACAAAGAAAGAGCAAGTAAAAGAGAAAAGAGGGCCAGCCACACAGCCAGCCAGGGACAGAGTAAGATTGAAAGTAAAGTATACAATAGAAAAGGAAAAGGCCCACTCAAAGGTAGACAGGCAAGAAACAAGGCAACTTAACTTCATAACTAAGAATAAGCCTTTGTCAGTGATTTGAGAGCTGGGTGGTGGGCCCCCAAAAGCATCAATGAAAAAGAGAGTAAAGGAATAAAATTAACAACTACACAGGATGGTCAAACAGATGACAATGTTGGAAACACAGACCTAAGCAGAAAATCAAGGGAATAATGGAAAAATTTTCACAGTCTATCTGAGAAACTAAAAACATGTTCAAAATCTTATGAAGAAAAATCATGGATTGTTAACAATGAGATTGAAGGAAAATAGGATGTTGACTTACATCATGTATTAGATAAAAAATTTCTCACTTGTTCAACAAATGTTTATCGAACACATGATACATACCATCCACAAGGTGAAAGCCAAAATTGTGCCCAGATATCACCGTTTTCCATTGTGTGGAGAAGGGAGATCCAAGTCCCCACCAGGTAAAACTCACTAGTATGGTTGGATCTCATCCCAGAATAAAACCAAACCACTGTTTTCAAATTACTAGTTATAGTAGTCCATTCTATCTGTGCTCATAGACCTTTAAGAACTCTCCTCTACCCGGGGATCAAAAACATAACTCAAGTCTTTGTATCAGAAATGATTCCATTTTTCTCTACAGCTAAAATAGTTTTGAGACAGTCTAGGCAACCATATTGTTGATATTTTGTGATATCAGCCCTATCATGTCTAGAAAATGCTAGCAGTAGGCTTTCTGGTCCTTTGTCTCTTAACAATCTTTCTTTCTCCTCTTCCAGAGTATGGAAATTTTGTATGTCAAATATATCTTAACTCCAAAAAAGTTCTTGAAGTATTCTTTTGTTTTGATGAGGGGTGCCCTTCTGTATGTTGTGAATATGTTTTATTACCATTGGTTAATAAAGAAGCTGATTTGGTCAATAGCCTGGCAGGTAATCCAAGTAAAAAACAGGAAAAAAAAGAAGGTGGAGTCAGGTAAATACCTGCAGCAGTCAGAAAAGCAAGATGTGAGGTAACAAACCACAAGCATCATAGTAAAATATAAACTAATAAAAATTGGTTAATTAAATTTATAGGACTAGTAATAATAAAACTTAGCCAATAAGCCAAACAGTTTGTAATTAATATTAATACTCTGAATGTTTATTCAGGAACTGATGGGAAGAAGAGTAACTTGTAGTTACAGTATTTTAATTGCAAAATGAGCCATGTCCTATATTATCAAGGGCCAAGGTTGAATCGTTTGTCTTTGTCAATTTTTAAATGTCTTAGATTTTTTTTTTAATCAGTTGGTCAACAATGTGATATTAATTTAAGACAAAAATTTATGGTTAATCGGGGTTTGATTAGTATTCATCTTTAGGAAATGATAAGACAATGGTTGATAATCACAACAAACATTATTTTGACAGCTTTTTAGTTTATTATATTTAATGTCTCTGAAACTAACTACAACATTGATCCTAGGTTAAACCCTTAAGTTTTACATCACATCAGATCCCTGTATTGATATGCAAAACTTTGTCAAATTAATACTTGTGTCTTTTTGCATTAATGATGCTATAGTTTTTAGTGTGATGAAATCTTCTTTGCCTTTTGATATGGGATCTTGTACAGAGTAGATGTGGAATGAATATTTGTTAATGGGTCACATGATTCAAATGACCATGCAGATAAAACTCTCAAGAGCCTTGTCTTTGATTTCTGATAACCTAACAGAAAATGAAAGAGAAGTAGAAAAAAAATCAACAGAACACATCTGAGAGACCTATACCATAAGAGTGTTTGCTTCATGCTTGATTTTGTGGTACAAGAAAGACTTATACATTGCAATTAGCTTAGAAGTATAATGACTGATCTTCAGCAAGAAGAGAGGAAAATCTTTGTGGTCTAACTAGCCATAGAATATAGGCTACACCTACTTTGATTTTGTTTAGAGTGTTCTTTGAAGACATCTTGTCATTTCAAACTCTAGAAAATACACAGAAAGGAAACAACTCTATTGAAGTTGTGATTATTGAAAACAAGATATTAAAAAATAATTACTCTCTTATTAATAGGTTGTAATATTTATAAAATGTTCCTGGAATACTTTGTACATCTGATAATCTGTAGAACGAGGCCTCCAGTTAGTTCCTGGCTACATAGCCCTGAAATAATCATACAGAAACTGTATTAATTAAATCACTGCTTGGCCCGTTAGCTCTAGTGTCTTATTGGTTAACTATTACATATTAATCTAATGCATTTCTATTAATCTGTGCATTGCCACATAGCTGTGGCTTACCAGCTAAAGTTCCGGTGCTCGTTTCTGGGAGGGCCACATGACTTTTCTATTACTCCACCCTTCTTTCTCCCAGCATTCAGTTTAGTTTTCCCCTGCCTAGCTAAGTTCTACCCTATCAACAGGCCAAAGCAGTTACTTTCTTAACCAATGGTATTCACAGCATACAGAGGGGAATCCCACATCATCATTCAGCTTCCACTTGACATGGTTGAGGAATAAGAAAATATGTACACTTGTATTCAGAAGATAATTTTTGAGTTTTCATTGTTCTCATGCTGCAATATATGGTACATTATCCATGTTTTTATGGAAGCCATATCTTTACCTCTCTTAGTCATATCCTATCGTTTCACATAAAATATTCATAGTCGACTCATATCATAGATTATTACACTGATTTATGAAGTACCAGTAAAAATAATTTTACGGTTGGAGATCACCATAAGATGAGGAGCTGTATAAGAGTTGCAGCATTAGGAAGGCTGAGAACCACTGGATTAGTACTTATAAAGAACAGAATAAAATTTACCTGGGTGGTCAACATTTGGTACAGTCACACTTCTCCTTAATCATTAGGTGTATTCATAGACATTTGTTCGCTGTAGACAGATTTTTTTCTGTCCTGCCTTTCAGCTCCAAAATCAATGACACAATTTCTTATTAATTATGAAAGCTCATCCAATAGCTCATTTTTATTTTTAACTAGCTTTTACAACTTAAGTTAACCCTTTTTCATTAATATAGATAGCTCACGTAGCTCACGTAGCTCACGGTTTTACCTGCCCTCCAGCATTTCTTCCTCTCTCTGTATCTCCTGGCAACACTGCCTTTTTTCTTCCCAGCATCCTCTGTGTCTGACTGCCCTGCCTATAACTCCGGCCTAGCTAATGACTGTTTAACTTTTTATTAAACCAATAAGAAGGTGCCTTGGCAAAGACAGATCTTTACACTTTACAGTGTTCAAAATGATTATTCCACAACAGTCAACTTTCACACAAAACTATGAACATTTCAAAGTAAATATTTAGTGATTTTTAGATTATAACTATTTCTTATATATATTTGTGTGTCATGAATTTTAGAGGTAATAAAATTTCACATTTGCCTTAACTCAATAATTTTGAGATATAGTTTTAAAATGCCCATGGCATAGACTAGGATTTGAAAGCAGAAGGAAAGTTATTATGAGGAAGAAGAGAATTGACATCATTGGGAAAGGAAGAGATGGTTTGAAGGAAGTATGGCAAGAGGATCAATTAAAATAAATTATAAAAAATGCATAAGTAAACTCATTACTTTGTATATTAGCTTTAAAAACTTCCTCATGTATCCGAGAGAGAGAGAGAGAGAGAGAGAGAGAGAGAGAGAGAGAGAGAGAGAGAGAGAGAACTTTTTCAGCTTGTATCTAGGTAACATTTTTCAATTGCAGAATTCTCAGTGGGAATTTATAGTTTCACTGCAAAGGCCAGCCAATTTTTTATGCATTTTGGAAGCCCTCTTTTAAAAGTAGGGTTTTTTGGTATACTTTATTGACTCACCAAGGACTTCTGGACTTTCAATTTGGTTTTCATTTAAGGAAAAGATGGAACTCCTTTGGAACCAAGATTCATGAATAATGTAAGTGATGGAGTTTGGCTGTGCCATTTTTAGCTCCAAAATAGTCTGTGTTTTTAATAGTTCTAAGATTGATTTTCATTTTTGCACAATTCACATATTTGCAAGAAAATACAATAAGTTTTTTCCAAATTCTTTGTGTAATGAAATACATAGACTCTCTACAAAAAAAAATGTCCTTTTAGAGGACAATATTGCTTTGAATGAGGTAAATTTAGGCATGTTAGACAAAAGAGATTGCTTATGGTCATGATTTGTACTCATTTCAGAAAATTCAGTAGTTATTGAGATTTTGCAAGAATGGTATCCAGATTGTGGATGGTATACAGTTTATTCAAAATCTGCAAACACATCTAAAGACATCTCTTAAAATTGTAATTTAAAGAAAAACAAAAAACTAGTTATCTGGTGAGAAAGTAGACTGAGTTCAAATCCTCAGAATCTACATTGAAAAAAAAATCTGACAAGAAAGAATACCCTTGAAATCCTAGGTCTGTGGTGGTGGAGACAATCACATCCTTGTGACTAGCTGGCCATCCATTCTAATTGATGAGCACAGGACTAAAGAGAGAACTTGTTTCAAGAGCCCATGTGCCTAACACACATGGTTGACCTCTTGCCTTCATGCTTAGATGCATTTATATGCATATATAGCCATGTTTAGGAACATGCACACATGCATATACACATAAAAAGATTCCTCACTTTTCAAAGATTGCGCTCACTCATGACCTACTTGACATTGTGCATTCTTAAGTTTGCACTGTTGCTTAACTCCAACAAAGTTATCTTGCTTCTTTTGGGGGGAAAAGTTTCAAAGACAATTCACCTTTTTAAATAGTCTTTTATTTTGTTTTCCCCTTCTTAAGTGAACTTTAATAATCTTAAATTATTGTAGCTTCTGAATTTTTGATGCTGAAGCAGTTAACAGTAAGACAGAACTTCCAAGTTTCCCTGACTCCCACTGTAAGCAAGAACTGGGCATTTGGCCAGTAAAGAAATTTTTAGATATAAATCCCAAAACAGAAAAAAAAAAAATACAACTTGGGTTTTTTTTTTTTCCATTTTTGTTTCTTTCGTCTGGGAGTATAAAAACGACATTTTGAGATGGAGTCCAAATGTTTGTAGAAAACTCAGCAAAGTGAGAGGCTGTTCCTACAGAGCTCGTAAATTCAGCTATAACTGGACAACTATAATTTGGGGAATTTATTTCCATGGAAAATTAGAGCTTCTCTCCAAGCTCTTGTTAATTATACATCTCAGAAAGGACTTCTCCATCTCTTGAGGCCAGCCTGATGCTGCCAGGCACAGTGGAAATTTTGAGTCATAGCTCCTTTTTAAGTCAAATTTTAGGTATGTAGTGATCTTGCTGCTTCTTTTATCAAATAATTGGGATTCATAGTGAATGACGTATGAAGAGATTTCCTTATTGAATAAAATCAATGAAGTATCAGTGTCCTATTCCTGCACTTAGTACGCAGCAGTCGTGTCTTTTCGCTTGAAGGCAGTGCTACATTTTAAATACACAATTGAGAAACAGGGACTGGTTGATGACTCAGTGGTTAAAATTGCATAACGCTTTTGGTTCCTATACCCAAGAGGCTCCTAACTCTCTGTAATTCCAGCTCCTGAGATATCTGTTGCCCCAGACCTCTGAGGATTCCTGTAATCATATGCACTTACTATTCCATATACATATAATTAAAATAAATCTTAAAATCTGTGAAACAGAATATCAAGAATCTCTACTATAGATGTCACAATTTGTTGAAATGAATAAATTACTTCAAGCAATAGTTGTCTTAGTGCTACACATATCAGATAATTTTTAAGTTATCCCATATAGATAAAGTAACCCAAGGGCATTATCATCTATATTATAGTTTTTTAAAATTAAAGTATATATTAATGAAGATATATGTAAATATTATTTGTAATAATTAGCCGGAACCATGCAGTATTGTAATTGGATTACATCATATAATGTCTTAAGGGAAATAGTTTTACGGCATAATTTTAAGTTTCAAAGTTTAGCTTATGATTAACACTTTTTCTCTTGAACACAGAGCATTGAAGACCACATGCCAAAGTAGTTTGCCTTAAATTAAAACTTCTTTGATACTTTAGAAGCAGAGTTTACAACGTGTCCATATATGTAGATTATCCATTCATTCCTTTATGATATTATCTGAACTTCTGGTGGAAACTGTTTCTTGCCCATTGTTCACAGACTAGCAACCATGAATTCATGGAATCATATTAGGTTTTTAACTCTGCAAGCATAGAAGGTAAGGAAGGGAAAGGAAGAAGTGGTTGTTCATTCAGAGCAATAAGATACTGTGAAGTGATTTAAAGGGAGTCAGAAATACATACTAACTTTGTATTGAGATAACCAGTTTAAAATACATACTTCCAAATTCATAGAGCCATAATGATTTTTCCATGACTTCAATTGAATTACAAATACTTCTGAGTACTTTAGAATAAAGTCAATATTAACTTGAGAAGGGAAAATACTGAATTTTCATAAAAAATACACCTCACACTTTAATATAATCTCAGTCCTTGAAAAAATAAAATTACTTGTAACATTAAGTAAGAAAGAGTTGTGAAATTCCTTTGAGAGCACACCTTTAAAAGGAGTTTTTAATTTATAGTAATTAATGTTAAAACATTATAATATAATTATAGTATTGATATATTATATAAGTTAATCATCACATAACGTCCAAATCTCCTGATAAAATAACATGTCAGAAATTATGAATATAGTAAATAATGTTTGGCTTTAAGTCATTGATAAACCATTTTTTAACTGTAGAATAGCAATGTACTGGGTTGATAAATGTGAAATAAACTTATAGTGAGCCACAAGCTTTGGATGATGGGGTCACATATTATTCATAGAATGCAAACACATAATTTCTTGAAAACAAGTGACAATTTCAAATATAGTAAGTTTATTTTCCTAAAAAGGTCAACCAATGGAAAAATAGCTAGATTAAAGCTAAAAATTGTAGGTTATGTTGGCTGTTTTCCATTGTAATAAATAAAGTAATCCCATGTAAACAAAGAACACCAACATAAAATACAGGTCTTATTTTTGTATAATTTATTAATTTTTAGAGAATTAAGTGTATTTTAAACAATGATATCTGGATACAGTTAGGCAAGTAATAAAATTTCCATAGAACTCAAATCATTTTAGCTTTAATTCATATATATATATATATATATAATATGTTGTAATAATATGCAACCCCATTACCATCACCACTTGTGGCTCACTTTCAGCCTATTTCACATTTATCATCCCAGTGCTCTGCCATTACTGAGTTAAGAAAATTTACTCTTCTTTTAAATGACTTGATACCATATAGCAGTTCTTGTATTTATAATTAATTACATGGTACTTTAGTGGCATAATTATAGATAGACTTATAAATATTTCATTTATATAAATTCTACCATGAACAAATTTCTCGAATCATAACCTGGTAAAATAGTAATTTCATTAATAATTATGTTTGACAAAAATTGATTTAGAAATGTTCTATAGCTTTTGCATTGTATATAGAAAGACAGATTAGGGTAAAAATAAATAATAACACAAGGTAAATAAGGTGTTATAAGTTTAAAGGTAAAACATGTTTATACTTGGGGGCTTATTAGCAAAAAATATTATGAGATATGCATTATTGCTATGTACCTCACTGCTAGGGACACAAAGTTAGAAATTGCCCTGTCATTATTATAGCTCAGAGAGTTCCTAGATGGGAGAGACTGTTGATTGCTTTCTCTTACCCTACTTAATTCTTCCTGATCTATCATTCATTTTTCTATGTCCACATCACTTGTGTTCTGTCCTCTCTCAACTGAAATATGCCCCATAAAACCTTACTAATTTTTTGAGTTCTATGGAAACTCTAAACACCCATATATAAAGATCCCAAACTAGCATCAACAAATGAGACAAACAGCGTTTGTCTTTCTGGCTCTAGGTCAGTACTGATCAGAAGACTGACTTTGGATAACTTGTTGAATTGTTAATAAAATGATAGTGTCCTCTTCTTAAGTTTTTACTCTTTGATAGCATCCTGTTACATCCTTTATACTGATTTTATCAAGTCTTTGCCATTTATCAATCAGTCTTTATACTCATCACGTATAGTGAACAAAAATGGTGATCTTGCTTTAAATTAAAATAAACTCTGAATCACTGCCAGTATCCCAGTCTCTATCAATAATGTGGTAAGTCTGTCTATTGTCTTTTCATATTCCCTTCATTATTTTTTTATCTTCAAAAGAACCTGACTTATAGACTACCCTTCCTATCACTCTTCTAATCTCACAATCGTGTTTGTAGCCTCAAAATTCATGGTTTCCATGTTCCAGAATTTCTGATGTTAGCCCCATTCAGTGTTGATTCTCATTGCAAATTTCTTCTACACATAGCTTTTAGGTGTGAATCTACGTGTCATTTACCAAGTCGATCTGTATTCCTGCTGTAATGGTTTTAATGATAATGGTGTCCAAAGCCTCAGATATATGAATTCTTGGTTCCCAGTTGGTAAACAGCTTGGGAAATATTGGGAGGCATGGTCCTGGAGCCCACGGGAGTGGGCTTTTAGATTGTAAAGGTCCATGTCATTCCCAAATGACTCCCTCTTGCAGTAGTATATTTTGTGTATTTTAGTAAATGAATAAACATGAAAACCAGAAAAGCAAGGCAGCCAAGCCACTACAGAAGTCTTACCTCTACCAAGGCTGGGTGACCATAGCCTAACTAGACAGCCTCTCTCTCTCGTCTCGTTTTATATTCCCTCTAGTACTGGGATTAAGGGCATATCACTTCCTAGTCCTAGAATTAAAGGTATAGGCCACCACCACCTAAACTTATTTCAGCATTGATCTTGTGTAGCTTAGGGTGGCCTTGAACTCACAGAGATCCATCTGCCTCTGTCTCCCAAATCCTGGGATTAAAGGTATGTGTTACCACTGCCTGGTCTGTAAAGCTGACCAATGGGGCTGTTTTACTCTCTGAACTTCAGGTAAGATTTATTTATTAAAATGCAAATGAAATATCACTACACTCTCTTCCTACTACTTGCAGATAAGTATGTAAGCTCTCAGCACTCTAACCCTCTAGAATTATAAACTTCCAATAAACTCTGCTATAATTTGAATTCGTCATGGGCGTATCTTCTCAGAAATAGAAAAGTAACTAAGAAACATGATCGAAGTGAAGAACTTAAAAGATAGTTCAAAGTTTCACAAAGAAGATATTGAATTAATATCATGGCACACAAACAGCATCCAATGTCTTACATAAACCACATTTTGCTTGTACTGATAAAAATAAATTATTAAGAATGTGAATATTGCCAAGTAGTTTATGTTTACATGGTTTGACCTTAAAAGAGTAATTATTTGAAACCCATAGAAACGCATTTCTTTGCCAAGTTTAATGAGGAAATACACAAGACTGTCTTTGAGGTTTGAGAAGCAAAGCAGTGTTTAATGGAGAGAGAGAGGTTCTATGAGGATAGTGAACTCTTGTACTTGGATGTTTATGGTACAGGGAACAATATGCTGTTTGAGGAACAAGGAACAATGTAGCAAAAGTCAGTCACCAAGGAATCATTTGAAAATATCCAAACAAAGCTCACTTTTTCAATTCTGTGTGGGCTTCGTATTTCTTTACACTTTTTAAACATATCATGGGCTGGGTTTTTTTCTGAACAATTTTGAAAGGATGAAAGTTGTTTTTTAATCTCTGCTAATTGCATAGTGTTTCTCCTTGTAGAACAAAGAGTGCGAGTACTTGGAAAATATAACTGTGATTCCTTTAGGGGGAAAGCAAATGATTCCTTTTCTTTACCAAATATTTTCAGTAAGTATTTTCATGTCATTTAATGTATGTGGTTTTGAGTTTGCATTTGCTTAAAGTATTTTGACTATACAACACACTAAGCATGCAAATTTCAACTCTGGACTTTTTATACTTTTAATTAGAAAACTGACTATCTTCTCCAACAATATATGAATTTCTATTTCCCAATTGTTAACAGAGCTACTCGGTCTCTTTGTGTGCACTTTTGATTTACAACCAAGTCACACTGTGTGCATTAAGGCATTCTCCCCTAAGTAGGAATCCAAATCAAGAGATTTGCTACAATTTTTGAAAGAAAATGTAGATAAAATGGAAAATATCTAGTTTATTTAAATCACAGCATGATGTGGGAAATTTGTTAAGGTAAGCTATATTATAATTTTGTTAACATTTTGTGGCTCTATAGACTATACTGGAAATTGTCCTAAATTAAGCATTTTGGATGCTCTATGTCAAATGCAGCATTTCAAAGGATGTCTCAACAAATTTTCTCAGAAAAGTAAAGAAGATGATTGAAAAGAATAATGAGTATATTCATGTGCAAAGTCTCATACTGAGTCATTTCCAATTCTGTGGTGTTTTTGAGCTTCGTTTTCTCCTTTTAAGAAATATTTCTTGGTTAACATTCATTATCCATACCCCTGGTGATAGTTAGAAAAGGATTTAATGGACAGCTGGGTGAGAAAGAATATAACAGAGTTAAAATTGCTCTGAACACGTGATGAAAAAACATGTTTTTTTTCAACTATACTGCTTATTAAAACACATTAGCAAAAGAGATAAACATTAAAATATTCTATAAATAGATTTGCATGCACCTATTAAAAAGTTAAATATATATGGATATATTTAAAAAACAATATACATGGGTATTGATAATGAAAGAAGCACTTTTTGCAGCTATTTCGGTAAAAAATACATAGTATATGCGCATATATATTTATAACACACATATTTGCAACATTAATCTAGTAAAGTTAACATTTAATTTATTGTCAACAAATGAATCCTAATTTTCAACATTCATAATCATCTGTTGAAGAATCTCAATGGCATATGAAAAAGAAGCTTTTTAAAATCTGACTTGAAATAAAAGTCATGAGTTCTGAGATTTTGTGGGCAACATGGGTCCTATCATATTCTATAATTATCATTGCCAACTAAGTTTTATCATGCATATGTTATTCTTAATCTTCAGCTGTATTTCTTTCTCCTCTGACCTCTCGTTTTCAAAGATTTGCTTCTACATACATTTTTCAGTTCTCAGCTCAAAAGTACATTCCAACATCTTTTTCTTTTTCCTCTGCTGGAAATCACTGCCTCTCTGCCAGTTTCTTCTTATTATGCTGTAGCAATTGTGAAGTTCCAACTTTAAAATGAAGTTCTTTTGATTTGTGATCTCTGTTGCCTTCCATCTCAAGCATGTACCCGAAGGAACAGTTCACATCCCACCAGCAATTCATGGGTCAGAATCTATATAAAAAAAATACTTCTGGGGAATGTTCACAGAAATATGATTGCCAATTTGAGAGTAATTTCTGTTTATCTAGCTGAAACTTTATGAGAATTTAAGTAGCTATTCATATATATTCTGCAACCATGTAACCAAAGACTGTGTTCCCTTGTTATTCTTCTTACTCACTTTTGATTCCTGCCTAGATTTTTTTCTTCATCTGACACTTTTTTGTCTCTCTTAGCTGATTCTTTGGAAAACTGTAGAGAGTATCAACCTCTTGTAATACGGAAACATGCTTTTACCTACTGAGTCTCCTTTCTATCCACACCATTCAGTAAAGTTTCAGGGTACAGTGGATATATGTCCAATAGTTTATAAAATGGATTTCCCAGAAACATCGTGAGTCCACCAGCTCTGAAGTTCAAGCCATCACCTTGACCTCGCATTTTCTCTTCTCGAACACACTTGAAACTTCTAAGAAACATGACTCCCACTAAATTGTTCCCTCTCCAACTTTCCCACACTGGCCTGGTTAAATCTACCAGTGACTTTTTTTTCTCAGTTATCATATACATCTACTATTCTCTCCATTTACACATCAACTCAAACTTCGCCTAATAATCTATTATATTCAACATTATTACAAATTCTAGATTTGTTACTCACTCTGCCTTCTCCAGCTAATTTATTTTCCCATTTCCACTGAACTGATAGACAGAGATTGCAACTTTATCTTGGTTACTTGAGAGTAATGATGCCTTCCATCTTTTATTTACTTTGAATATAAAACCTACCTTTTTCAGCTAAAAAAAATCTTCACAATATGGTCCATAGTGAACTATCCTGCTGTATCTGCTTCAATTTTGTTTTATGTTTTAATGGAATCAATATTGGTGTTATAGTTTGGTATTAAGTATCTCCCACACATTATATATGGTAGACTTGTTTGACAGCCTGTGGTACTATTGGAAAATCATAGAACACTTACAACATAGAGCCTACTAGGGATGTAAGGTTATATGTGGAACACCCCCTGGAAATAATACTGGTACCTAAATCTCTTTCTTTTTCTCTGCTTTCTATCCACTTTGGGAGAAGCAATTGTCTCCTCGACGATGTTCTGCTTTGATATACATACTAAAAGCAACAGGGGAAAATGGTCATCTATTCAAACCTTGAGCCAAAAACATGTTGCTTCTACTCTAAAATATCTAGTATTTTATAATAACAATGGAATTTTTTCTTCCATATGTTGGATATTTCTTTAAACAACTTTGGAAATATGCACAAACACACACACACATAATAATTCTTAAGCAACTTGGCATGGAAAGCTAGAAATATTTCAATTATTAACTCATGTATAATATTTTTTGTAATGACTCTTATTTTTCTATTGAAGATTGAGCAAGGGTCTTACATATACTGGCAGAGCTTCCTACAATTGAATTACTTCAAACCCTTACTTACGTGTGATTCTTAATGAATTCACCATGGTGAACTATCATACGTCTGCCTCCATTTGAGTTACTGCAAGTGTGTCCTTAAAATGAGTATGCTACTCTTTCCTACATTGCTACTGTTTGAGATGCAGGGACCAAAAAAAAAAAAATCTACAGTGAATAAATAAATGAATTAACATTTGTGAAGGATGATGTGATTCACTACTGGTAATGAAAGAAGGTGAGCCATTATCAAAATATATACTGATAAATTTTCATGGAGAGGTATAAACTTTCTACTGACTGAGTTCTTGAGGATGCATTGAACATGATACTGCCTCCCAGTTCAGATCTGTCACATTGCTTATGAAAAATATAACATGAATTGTTTCAGAACTAAAACCAGACCGTAGGCTGCAGGTATTGTTGAAAACGTATACAATCCTCATCTTTTACAAACATCCTATTTCTACCTTTGTGTTTGATGTATCTCTTTGGATGTCACTGTTTACTCATATAGAAATAGTATTTGTGGATATTTTGCATTTGTCTACTCAGATAAAAAAGTCAAATCTACCATAAAATATCAGAGTGTAATGTTGAAATCTTTTTCTTGTTTGACACCTATTATTTGTGGCAAGTGTAAACAAATTAATATGTTTTGCTTATGAAGAACTTGGGCCTGTCATAGTGCAAATATTTTTAATCAGCCAGTTGATTTCCTGGTAAATATAGAATTTTTTGAGGTTTCTATATTTCAATTATCACATATGTCTTTGGAGAGTTGGTGATTTGTTTTGCCTCTCTTGAGTTAAAAATCCATGGAATTTCAAACCTGTTCTTCTTTTTTGTGGTAAGTCTCTTTTTAAGTGATAGGTATTGTGGAAAACTACAGAAGTCTGTGACGCTGTCTGAGTATCAATGGCTTTGAAATACTGAAAAAGTCACTGCTTCCTGTTGTCTCTCACGTAAATACACAATACATGCTAATAAGTGACCTGAGAAGTGTTAGCAAAGGGTACTTAACATGCTTTCTCAAACAGTATATTAAGAGTGTTACCCTTAAATCAGATTTCTCGAGACTTCCCCTGAAAGACATGGGCATGCACTCTAGGAAATGTAAATAGACAATTGAAGGTTAAAGCGCATGCAGGAGGACAGCTATCAGGGGACTAGTAGAGTGTGTCTTTACAAAAGACTGAAACAAAGCAATCTAGTAATTCCAAAATTGAAAGGGAAACCCACAGAGACACAAAACGCTCTTCTAAGACTTCATATGTAATGGTTTTATTAGACAGTGTATTGCCAGCTCCTTAAACATCAAGATTTACAGAAATTACTATATTTAAGGTATACAGGAGTGATCCAAGATTACACATTAGGAAGCTTTATACTAGGTGTCTAACAGCAAAACACTATCATTTGAGAAAATTCCTCCTTTTGTCATTCTGCCCTAGGTATGCATAATCAGGTTGTATAAAAATATGTAAGACAACATTGACAGTTCTTTGCAAAGATGTGTGGTTTCCCCTGTCACTGATCAACAGAACATGAACACTGATGTACGACATTATAGATATGTCGACTATGGAAGGCTGAAAATAATGCTTTTGGGCAATAAAAGTCAAGTTACAAACAACTTTTAAATTAAAAGGTGAAAATAAGAAATTATTTTACTTGGGTTTATCATGAAAAGATTTCACTGCCTAGACCTGTTTGTCTTGGAATTCATTATCCAAACCACCTTCCCACTAACTCAAAGAGATCCACCTGCCTCTGCCTCCTGAGTGCTAGGATTAAAGGTGTGCGCCACCACTGCTAACCTCCTCCCCCTTTTTTCAGATTCTTTCTTTCTTTCTTTCTTTCTTTCTTTCTTTCTTTCTTTCTTTCTTTCTTTCTTTCTTTCTTTCTTTCTTAGCACAATTTCTTTATTGATTCATTGGGAATTTCACATCATGCACCCAAATTCTGCTTATCTCTTATCTTCCCCTCATCCCTACAGCATCCCCCAAAAGAAAATTTTGAAACAATCAAGTCAAATCAAAACAAGCAAGCAAACAGACAACAAACAATGAGAAAACCTCTTTGCTGCTTCATTTTTCCCATTTCTCCAACACCTATTCATTCATCCTGACATCATCAGAGGCCATGTTGTATCAAATAGTCTACCCTTTTGTCCTATCAGGTTTGTGGCCAGTGTTCATTGCAATGAGTCATTGGTCTGGTTCAAGGCCTCTGGTTTCTGGTACATGATCATCACTGGATCCTCACTGAAATGCCTCTCGGATTTGCCCCGAGTCATGGAGATCCAACAGGTATCATTACAAAGGACCAGACTTTTCACAAGCTCCAGCAAGTCCTAGATGGGGCAGCTGTTCGGGTGCACCAACCCAAGGTCCAGCTGTGGGCTTTGGTGGTAGCTGTGCCAGTCAGTCCCAGCCACTGGGGTCACACCTCTAACAGTGAGGGGGCAGAGCCAACACCCCTACACCCATGCCATCAGGGTCAGTTCTCGTTCACCCATAATGAGGATGGGGTCATCCCTCCTAAGTATGGGGGCTACCCCTACTATGAGGGTCTGAACTAGCTCTATTGCTGCAGTGATCAATAAGCAGCAAGGTCAGATTTCCCAGAACCAGTGAGCAACAGGTTCAGCTCAGCATGTCCCTCTGATGTGTTTAGTGGTGATGATGCTGTTGATGGTGGTTATGGTGATGATGGTGTTTATGATAGTGATGGTGCTTATTTGTTCATTCTTTGAGACAGGAACTCCAAGTGACCTAAGACTCACCAAGAAAGTTAGGCTGAGTGAGCATTGAGCCTCAGTGGGTTCTGTCACTGTCGCTTCAGCACTTGGATTTTATATAGATACCGGAATTCCAGCTTGATTCCTCAAACTTGCAAGGCAAGTGCTTTGCCAACCTAGCTGTCTCCCCAGCCTTGTTGATGTTTTTACTTAACATACCAATTATCACATGTCTACCTCCCACGTTCTTCATAGTCTTTCATCAACTTACTGATTTTCATTCCAGGCTACACTGAATATCATTTTGATTAGCTTCCTAAAAGATCTCCAGGGGGAATTTACTTCCTCTTCCAGTGTCTCCTCTGAGATATTGAATCTTGTGTCTTTAGAAGGTATCTCAAAACAGAAAATTTCCTGTATGTCTTTCTTCCACCTGACTTCTTTGATGGAGTTCTGCTCTCAGGTGGCTTCTCTATGAAGAGTCATGGCCATTTTCTGTCACCCTTAGGGTAGCCTTCCTCTATATCATTTGACACCTGACTTGGCATGTGGGAACAGAGCTGCTAAAAGCTTATTGGAAGGCCCCTGCAGCTGTTGTCCTGAGAAGAAACTTTCTTAGTGCCCCATTACAAGAGACAAACATGTTCCTACAATCAAAGACTGAGCTCTCAAAGACTGAGCTCTCAAAGACTCAGGGTCTGAGATGAATATAAAAACAAGATATTTGGCTCATAATATGCATATTCCCTCTGATTCAGGGTTCCAAGTTCAAGGTCAGATCTGAAAGTTAACATTGTAGATCCGCTGAGATGCAGCCTTTAAATAACCCTGGAATTCTTTGCAACTCCAGAGTACTGCTCAGCACTATCAGGTCTTCCACTACCATAAGTAAAAGCCTCTTTTCAAGTTAACAAAAAGGCACTCTGCCTCTTACCTTTAGCCTTTAATTGCTGGTCCTCAGCTTTTCATTATCCTCTGCAAGCTATTGAGTGTAATCAGCCAATACCACAGACTTTGGAGATTTTCCGATGCCCGAATCATCTCACTTTCAGGAGCTTTCTTCTCCACTGGATGATATTTTTCAAGGTTACTACTGCTGAAACATTTGCCAGTTGTACTAACAGCCCTTTTCAGGTACCCGGCTATACGTGTCCCATGGTAATCTCACTGCATTATATCAAGATCACGTGTTCTGGGATTACCCTGATTCACTCTATGATCCCTGCATAATGGTAAGCTTTGCTTTCTTTCATTCTGAAGAGCCTGTACATCCACAGAAAATTTATACTCATCTTGATCTAAACACACAACTATGTGTTCTCTAGTCTCATGATTGTGGCAGAACACATAACCATAAAGGAGGAAAATGGGATTTTGGCAAACAGTTTCTGAGATATTTCAGTCCATTGCAGTGGAAAACCCATGGCAGACAGGTTCCGTGGTGGCAAGAACATGAGACAATGGCTTCTCACATGGAACAATAAAGGAAAGGGGCCAGAACCATAAACATATATAACTCTCAGAGACCACCAATCCAGCAGTACATCACTTCCCGAAAGTTTTGTAATTTTTACAGCCAGTGGACCACAATTCCACACCAATACACAGTAACACAAATACAGCAACATGTAAGGGACATTTCAGATATTTGTATTTTTCCTTTGACCGTAGATTTATGATCTTAATGTTCCTGGTGATAATTCTACTTTTTAAACTATGTTCCACATAAAAAAAAAAACCTTTAGAACGTTGTCTCATGACACTCAAAGCATTTATAACTCATGGTTCTATAATGAAGAAACCAGGAATGAGAATGCCTAAATGATTTCCCAGACACCATCTGTATGGTAAAGGGTGAGCAATGGATGCAGCCAGATCAAGTTGATTCTGAACCCAAAGTGTATTGACCCCAGGTGTGCAACACTGCGTATTATGACACGCTCATCACGATCACTTGAGAAAGATTCCATGACCGTCAGTATCTTCTTTGGAACTTAATTTTCCCATCTGAATGAAGTTAACTATACAAATGATAGAGTGGATTTCAAATCTAACTTTCTATGATTAAACCAAGAAGATGCTTTTAAAACATACATTATCAAATTGGTTTTGAATTTTTGTCAAAAATAAAAGAGTATACTCAGTCGGGCGGTGGTGGCGCACGCCTTTAATCCCAGCACTTGGGAGGCAGAGGCAGGCGGATCTCTGTGAGTTCGAGACCAGCCTGGTCTACAAGAGCTAGTTCCAGGACAGGCTCCAAAACCACAGAGAAATCCTGTCTCAAAAAAAAAAAAAAAAAAAAAAAAAAAAGAGTATACTCAGTAGAAAGTATAATTTTGCATAAATTCTTTTAAAAACAGCTAACTCCTTGTTTCTCATTTTTAAGTTAAGGACGTAATTTCAGACTGTTTCCCTATCCTTTTATCTTTACTCTTCAAGAATGACATAGACCCTAAGTCTTTACCCTAGGACATCTTCATTTTAGAATTTCCAGTGAGGAAATTCCAGTGAAGACTTTCCTTGCACGTTTGATTTTCTCGTTTCTTTGGACATAGCCCAAAGGCACAGTCATAGGGTATATGATGAGTGATGAAAAAAAAAAGAGGCTGACGAATTTAAAAGGATTTTACGGTACAAAGGAGAGTGATTTGAAATGCAGATAAATCTTCATATGTGTTTTTCTTTGAGACAAGTGTTGGGTAGGACATTAAATTCTATGTAAGATTCCAAATAACCCAAGTCACAAAATTTAGCATCTATTTCTACCTAAACAGAAGTATCACACAATAAAGCAGTTGAGGCAATTCCTAGTCATTTGATAGTTTTCTTTGTCTAGTAGCTTTAGTGGAATATATCTGAGTCTGAAAAGCTACAGTTTCATGGTAGAAAAGAGCAGTTTTGGAAATCTTTCATTATAGAATAGATCTTTATGACAAAGTAAAGCAAAGAAAGACTCTTTAAATTTTCCTACAGAGAAAATAGTCTATTGAGTTTCCTTGTGTTCAGCTATCTGGGTTTTACTGCTCATTTAAAGTCCCTTGTAGTCCTTTGACTTCCTCTAAACCAGCAGAGAGATTTCACAGTATTTAAAAAAGTAATAATAACTGGTTTATTTGATTAGGTACTGCCAACTATAAGGAGATATCAGAGTATCAGATGAAAGGTTCCAGATATCCAGGATAAACAAAAATTCTCCTTGAAAAGTCATGTGTGTCTGACATCATTTTTTCATTTCATCATTCTCTGTCTTAAGATAAGAAATTGAACTTTATACAGTATAAATTCTTTATTTTAGTGCATTTACCATGTTGGAAATAACACTTATAATGGAGGTAGAATGTTGGCTGAGATCCACAATTTCATGCAAAGAAATAAGAATGATAAAAATTTGACTTATCAAAGCTCACCAACAATATGTCTGACAAATACATCAAAATGCAATATTTTACTCAGATTGCAAACTTTTAAATAATGTTATTTAACCAACTATTAAAATTTAACATTCTATGTATTAATTTGATATTCAAAGGCTGGATAAAAAAAATTTATATATTGGCAATAATTCCATTTCACAAGATGTGGAAGAAAAATAAAGTGGCACATAATTAAAATAATTTACTCAAGCACAATATAGATTCCACAGAAAAGTCAATCCTAGATAAAAAGGAGTCTAATTCCTCCATAGCTTTGTTCCATGTGCTTGTTATAACTTTGTCTTAAGACAGGCTATGTTGGGAGTAGGCAGACAAAACTCTTCCCTTTGTGGTAGATCATCTGCTGTTTACTTCAATACAGAGAAAATAGTATTAATTATATTGTACATTGTCAAAGCACTTTTAGTCACTTCTGTCCCATGGCAACCAAAATATCTGCTAAACAACTTAATGAATAGGAGATTTGTTTTGATGGATGATTTCTGAGTGATCTGGTTCATCATGGCCAGAAGGCATTGAGGAGCTCATGATATTATCTTTATATCGTGCAGGGCTGTTCACATGTGTCTTAGGTAGGTTTACTATGGCTGTGATGAAACCCTATGACCAAAGGAACTTTGGGGGTATTGAAAGAATGGAGACATTGAGGAGAAGTCTGAGTACTTGTGAGAAAACTCTAAGGAACAAAGACAAGAGTCTTATGACCTCAGATTTGTGGGAATCATGAGATTGTTCTTAGAATATGCTTCTATGTCCCTCCCAGGTGTAGTGATAGGAGTGGGTTTGCTTTAGATTAGCGACAGCTAGCTATTGTGATTTGTTTATATGCCTCTACTGAAAACCATGTTCTGCCTATGAGCAGCTTGCCCAAACATCCAGATTGTCCTCCTGATTATATGTTTTAATCATGTGATTCCGCTTAACTCTCAATGCATAAACACTCTGAAGGAACTTGGCTACTGTATGATACTTTAGTTCATTTCATTTATTGGTTCCTTTCTCTCGGGTTTCACTGACTTTAGAGAGGTAAGCAAGAGAAGAAAGGGTTTATTCCTCTCACAGTTCCATAGAACAGATCACCAGCAAAATCAGTGAGGACATGAACTCACTCATGCAGGGCAGGAACCTAGAGGCAGGAGCGGATACAGAGGCCATGGAAAAGTGCTGCTTAGTGGCTTGCTCAGCTCTCTCTCTCTCTCTCTTTCTCTCTCCATATATATATCTCAGGTTCATCTGCCCAGGAATTCTACCACTCACAATTGGCTGAATCTTCCCTCATTGGTCACTAATTGAGAAAATTCCTCACAGCCAGATCCTATGGAGGCATGTGAAGCTCTCTCTTATCTGATGATTCTATCATGTGTCAAGTTGACAGAAACTAGCCAGTAGAATTTGACAGCAGAACAGGAAGCTGAGGCTACTACCAGAGGCACGGGTAAGGCTATAACCTTCAAATCCCAGTACTTAGTGACACTTCTAAGATTGAGGTCCCACCCTCTTGAGGCCCCATATTGTTCCAAAATAGCACCAACAGCTGGGAAACAAGTGTTCAAAACCTGGGCTTGTGGGACCTATTTTACACTCAAAATGTAACAAGTCACTTCCAGAAATAAATGGGATGATCAGTTACACTATGTGGAAGTTTATCTTACAGGCTATTACAGACTATTTTAGAAAATCCTAATTGCTATGATTAATTTTATCCAAATTTAGATTTTCTAAATTATAAACAATGTTAATTTAGTTACTCTTTTATTGTTTTTCCATGATTATCATCCAAATAACACTTGCTAAAAATAGATTACTACTTAACCTACCTGTATTATACATAAAATTCAATTAGATATAATCACTGAGTATTAATTGAAAACTGGTTGAATGTACTAGAGAGCACTGATTTGTATTTCAGTTCTTTAGTGGCTCATCAATATGTGCAGGTTGTCAGGCCAAATCGTTCATCTTTACACATGCAAACTAAATTTAAATAAATTTAGATATTTGTGTAGATATTCATATTTTGCATATAACAAAAATAACTCAGTCTTTATTATAAATAGAATAGCACTGCTCATTGGTCAAATGCCTCCACAGGTTTAAAAATATAGAAATATTCTTACAAAAATGGACGGCTAAAATCAGACCATTATGTTGCAAGTTTGAGTCACATTTAATCCAGGTCTAATGCTCTGCACTGGCTCCTTTGCTTTGTGTCTACAATTCTTCTGTCTCAGGCTTCACTTACAGAATTTCACATTAATGATTTTCAAAATTAGTAGAACTGTATAAAGAGATCTCATTTTCCCCCAAAGACTTCTGAGTTTGTTCTAAATACCATGGAACAAACAAGACAAAGGAACTCGAAGGTGGGGAAAGATTTCTGAATGTGAATTTGACCTCAGACAGAGACTGTAACCCGATTCAAATGCCGAGAGCCCCCAGAGAAGAAAAGAAACATGTGGAATTATCGTTAGATTTCTGGGAATGTGGAAACATGACTCATATGCCAAGACCTGTGAAGAAAAGCCGTCGTCAGTGGCAAACTGTCCGGCAGGCAGTTTTATTTTTATAAGTTATACAAGTCTCCTTAATACTCAACTGTTTCAAGACCCAGATTCCTTCGATCCCGAGGTAAAAAGTACTTTTCTGTGCCCCTTAAAAATGGGGTCTTATTTAGAAAGGGGAAAAAGAGCTAATCAGCTTGGTAATTCAAAAAAAGCGCATTTGTCTTGTTAGACAAACCGCAAGGCATTCTCTGCAGAATCTACAGTTGGGTTTACTGACTCAGTAAAGAACAGGATCCTGGTTTCTGGATGGAAGCAGAGGCAGGATAAGAGAAGGGTGTTTCACACACAGTAAGCAGTGGCCTCTAAGTGTTCCGCCTACTTGAGCAGCACAGGCTACTCGCCTTTCTCTACCCTAACAACTAGGCTTTTCCATTACAAAGATGAAAATAATTTCTAATGAACTGAAACATCACTCTATTCAGAATGTAACCTTCATGTTTCTACATCACATAATCGAGAGGAAATCGGGACAGTGTCTGAAAATAATAACCTCTTCATAGGCTCTTTCCATTTCCGTGTTTGAAAACAAAGATGTTAACGGCCGTCATATTCCTCGTGGTTTTTAACTCATTATTTTTCACATTTTTATTCAGCTGATTTAAGTCATTCCCATTTTCTCACATTAAATTCAAAATTTAAATATATGCATTATTTTTGTATGTGTACTCTTCCGTGCTTGCTCATGTACATGTGAACATATATGTGTGGAGGCCAACTTTTGTCAAAGCATCTCACTGAATGTGGTGATCCGTAATTAAGCTAGGTGGAGTGACCAATGAGTTTCAGTGATCCACCTGTCTGTCTGTCCCACCTACTAATGAGGATATGTATGTATGTATGTATGTATGTATGCATGCTTGTATGCATGCTTGTATGTATGTAAGTATATGCCCAAACACCTAGCTATATATTTTTCTCTACTCTCCTCCTTTTCTCCTCCCTTCCTTTCTACCCTCTCCCATGATCCCCATGCTCCTAATTTACTCAGGACACATTGTCTTTTTCTACTTCCCATGTAGATTAGATCCATGTATATCTCTCTGGGGTTGTAGATTATAGGCTGACTTTTCTTTGCTTTATGTCTAAAATCCACTTATAAGTAAGTACACGTTGTATTTGTCTTTCTTGGTCTAGGTTACCTCATTCAATATGATGTTTCCTAGATCCATCCATTTGCCTAAAGTTTTTAATATGTCATTATTTTTTCTGCTGTGTAGTACTCCATTGTGTAAATGTACCACATTTTCCTTATCCATTCTTCAGTCGAGGAACATTTTGGTTATTTCCAGGTTCTGGCTATTACAAATAATGCTGCTATGAACATAGTTGAGCACATGGCATTGTGTTATGATTGAGTATCCTTTGGGTATATACCCAAAAGTAGTATTGCTGGGTCTTGAAGTGGGTTTTTTCCTAATTTTTGAGAAATCACCGTACTGATTCCAAAGTGGCTATACCAGTTTTCACTCCCACCAGCAACGCAGAAGGGTTCCCTTTTCCCCACAACCTCTCCAGCATAAGTTGTCATCTGTGTTTCTGATCTTGGCCATTCTTACAGGTGTAAGATGGAATCTCAGAGTTCTTTTGATTTTCATTTCTCTGATGGCTAAGGATGCTGAACATTTCCTTAAGTGTCTTTCAGTCATTTTAGATTCATCTGCTGAGAGTTCTCTGTTTAGGTTTGTACCCCATTTTTTATTGAATTGTTTGTTCTTATGATCAATTTTTTGAGTTCTTTGTATATTCTGTCCCATGTGGGGTTGGTGAAGACCTTTTCCCATTCTGTAGGCTGCTGGTTTGTTTTTTTTTTTTTGCCATATCCTTTGCTTTACAGAAGCTTCTCAGCTTCAGTAGGTCCCATTTATTAATTGTTGCTCTCAGTGTTTATGGTACTGAGGTTATATTTAGGAAGAGACCTCCTGTGCCAATGTGTTCAAGTGTATTTACCACTTTCTCCTCTATAAGTTTCAGTGTGATTGATTTTATGTTGAGAATTTTTTATATTGTATAAATTTTTCACCTTTTGCTAATATACTTATTATTAATAACATAATGATTAATTGCATTATTAGTATAGAAGATATACATTTATTCTAATGAACAATTAAACAATGTGTTATTCATCATGCAATTAAACAGGATATTTTAGGTATGGAAATTTTTCATTTTGAACCTTGCTGTGGGACAATGGTTTGTACCCTGTCAACTGTATTTTAATAAAACACTGATTGGCTAGTAGCCAGGCAGGAAGTATAAGCAGGATAACCAGACAGGAAGTAGATGTGGGTCAATGAGAACAGGAGAATTCTGGGAAGAAGGAAGTCCCAGTATGCAATCATTCCCCAGCCACAGAAGAAGCAAGATGTGAATGCCTCATCAAAAAAATACCAAGTCACATGCCTAACATAGACAAGAATAATGAGCTAATATACGTTGTAAGAGTTAATAAGAAGCCTGAGCTAATGGGCCAGTTTAGAACTAATTTAGACCTCTGTGTGATTTCTTTGGGACTTAACAACTGTGTGAATCAGGAAAGACAGAAAACCCAACAACAGAACCTAAGTCATAATTATATTACATTACCTATATTTGGCCTTAGTGTCAAAATAAACATAGCTCATATAGATGCTACATTCAAAGAAACAAAGATGCAGAAACCTGTTCTACCAACACTAGTATAACACTACCTTTAAATATTGGCAGGATCATTTTTAATGCTTTTGTTATATTTTCATTTGCTTCCAATTAACTTCCTTCCTTCCCCACCACCCTTTTCCCCCTTCCTTTTTTTCCTTATTTCTCTCTTCCTCTCTGTTTTGAACTTGCCGTTGATTTTAAAGTGAGCAATCCACTCTTCTGACTTTGGGATCAAAATTCATTTTAATGACAGATACATACTATTTGAAGACCACCTTTTAAAAAATCTTTGGACATGCTCTTGACCATATTCATTATCTCAGAGCACTGGACTCCTGGCTTCACTAGTCCTGTCCCTTGTCAAACACTCACAGGTACATTATACCCCATATAGCTGGATCTCTGACTGAGGATGCAAGAGGGTGAATAAAGGTCACACACAGAGACACAGGAACTGAAAAGCTGGGATCTTGTGGACTGGGATTTTCTGATGGAGCATGTCTAGCATAAAACATCAGGAATCCTTAGCACATTTATTAAACATGGAACAGAGGGAAGGGCTTAGCTTGTCTTTGTAGGAGGTATCTGTAGAGGACAGTCCCAAGGCATAAATAGCTAGGAAGAGGAAGCCGCAGTTGCTGGTTTTTGCATACACTTGTCAATCATTCAGTAACAATTTTAGTTGCACACACTGTCAATATTCTCACTCAGACCAGAGAAAGGCTTTGCCAATTCTGTGCATGTCCTATCCTCATATCAACAACCTGCATCTGCTCAGGATTTCATCTAATTGATCGCATACACTCATGGCTTCCTTGGCTCCCCACAAGCAATCACTCAAATTGTACCCTATGCTTCCACTATCTGATTTCTTATCATCTCATTAACAGAACAATAAACATCTCCATGCCTCCACACCACTTCTGCAGCATTCTAAAGATCTATGCAGCATGAGACATAAAATTACGACTTTTGAACTCTTTTGTTCTGTGTCATCCAACAAAGTCCAATTAAGAGGTCCTAAAAAAGTGTTAGGACCACATTATAATGATGAGTTATGATCTTTAAATATTTTACACAACATTAAGCAAGGTTGTTTATTAACCATGCATTATTGGTCCCTCCAGCTTGGGAGTGAGCAGGTCAAGCCAGAACTTACCTACAAGCCACGACTTGACCTTTGACCATTCCTGTACTGCCCCATGACACCTATTGGTACAATTCTGCCTGGAGCACTTCACAAAGTTCATGTCTTAAAGGCTTAGTTTCCAGTGAGGCACTATTAGGAGTTGGTAGAATCTTTACATTGTGAGATCGTGAGGTATCTTGACAGAGACACAAGGACTGCACGCCCCTCTTCCTCTCACGTTCACTTACCAGCAGACATCATAAAAAAAAGGGTTCCCTGATCTGAAGTATTGCCTACTATATCCCAAAGCAACCTGCACATCTGGCAGTAAACTGAGGTATTATGAGTCAACATAATATTTTTCTCTTCTGAAACAGACTATCTCAGATATATATCTGTTGATATAGCTAGCAGGAAGCTAGGAAAACAACTCTCGTATAACATAAAGACTTACTGCATGTTTTAGGAATCCAGGTGTAATTTTAGTAGTATTAATATTCTGGCAAATTTATGGAATGAGTTTGTCAGTACTCTACAGTGGCAAGCAGCTCAGGCCTGAAAACACGACCAGGAGGTTTCCTTGAATGACATCTCAGCCGTATCTCTTTTTCCCACCACTCAGTTGGTTTGGGCAGTTGGAATCCCCACCAGGACTGCTCTTTCTTAGGAAGAAATTGCCTCCTGCTCGGTAAGGGAGGTGGCAAAATCAGAACATAAAGTTGTCTGTGCTTCAGAACAGCAGGCAAGGTCATGAGTTTCTTCCACTATGGCTGGCTAAAACCCTTCTATGAACATAGGTTTCCACGCAAAGTATTTCAGGAAATTTTACCACAATCTCAACACAGTCAAGGGTTTCCTGCCATTTTTACTGTTTGCCACTTTGGGAATAACAGGGAACACCTGAAATTTAGATACGGAATTCAACCTAGGCCAGGGGTTTGTAGTGAGGATCCCATGGCAACCTGCCTTGCATTGCTGGCTGACTCATTCAAAAGGCTGTTTATAAAAAAAAAAAAAAAAAAAAAAAAAAAAAAAAAAAAAAGGCTGTTTATTAAAGTTCATCTAATGTTCATAATTACTAACTATATGTTTACATTAAAGATACCATATTATAAAATGAATACTCATTCTGCTTCCCTGGTCATGCTTACCCAATAGACTGTGTACTGGCTTACTGTGGGGACATTCCTTTAAATCTAATAGCTTTATACAGAAACAAGATACACGGCCAAACCTCTCATAACGTGCTCTCATTCACTTCTATCTCTTTTCATTATTGTCATTTCTGTTTAACGTTTTCTTGCCATCCCATTAAGTTTTACAACTAGCCGCATCCTTCTACCTTTTACAAGAAGCTAAAGTGTCTTATTTTTCTGGCCATAATTCTGTATATAGAAAATGAAAATGAGGCATACATTTAAGGGCATAGAGTGGCCACAAAGAACCACAAATGTGATGTGTTTTGTGCCATTTGTTTTCAAGCCTGTAAAATATCTCTATTCTACATCAAATCCTTTTGAAGTATAAACTGTATAAATGACTAAATAAACAAACGCATAAATGCCAAGTAGGATTTATAATTGCAATTGAAATTGCCACGCTTTACTCCCTATTTCATAGGCACAATGCCAGGAGAACATTTAAAGTTTACAAAGGCAACATTGCCCTCCCTTTGAAATAATGCTTTGGCCCACACACCAGGAAACACAAAAGCCTATTAGGCATAAGAAGGGTTTGGAATAAGAAAGGACTTTACAGCATGTCCTGGCTGCAGTTCAAACAATTCTTAGCTTAATCACAGAATCTGTCAGACTATGGAGTTAGTAAGACTAACTCAGTGGGGAGACGATATATGTGGTATTTATAGCAAGACCCATGAGACAAACACAATGCAATCACTTAGTGCTTGGCTATGAAGCTGTGTCATCTGCACCAGACAATTACAACTACATACTTTGTAATAGACAGCTCCTTGGGTGGCAATGAGCCTTGGTAGAAAGGGAAAGTAGTCTGCAGAGCAACAACTGCATATGTACACATGCATAATCTTGGATATCTATAAAGCTATCAGATTTAAAGAAACTGGTTTTCTGTCAGTAAGAAGGAACCAAGAGCAATCCATCCTAAGACATAAATGGGCCATGAATGACAGATCTAAGGCAGATGAATGGAGAAAGTATGTTGATGAATTAGTGGACAAAATTCCCACACCATCCACCCTCCCTACAATCTCACCTATATTCAAGAAGTGACCAAAAAGAGGTAGGTACAGAAGTCTCAAAAAATGTCATCCTGTTTATCAACCAATTTAGCCCATTGCTTCAATTTTCCAATCTATAACAGACACAGAAACCACATTGTGTATGTTCCTCCTACACTGTGTAATAAGAATACACAGTATTGCATAAAGGTATTTCATGCAAATATATTATGTACACTGAAAAAATCCCTCATTCCTGAATATTCTCATTTCTTATCCTTCCCATCTCCAACTAATCTTCACTACCACTGAATACCAAGATTACCAATTCAACACTTCCCATCCTTCAATATCAATGATCTCAGTTCCCTGGGAATAGGTTGTATGGTCCTTTCTTTGAGATTCAAACTAGTACCTCCACTCAGTTGCTAAGAGATGCCTTGTTTTATGAGGTGGTCTGCTGTTTTCTGACAAATTTAAAAATCAGTGAATTTTGACAAAATAGAAATATCTAAACAGGGTAGGGCCCACTCATCTATGTATGCTCTGTATGGAGGACTTTGCAACCCACAATCTTGCTTTATGCCCTGAGCTTAGCATTTTATCTCCAGACTTTGTGAACTCCTAATTGTTTCTCTATCTTCTCCTCTCCTTGCCTATGGTATTTTGCCTCTTTCTTCTTTCTCGTCTCACCTACAGGTAAGCAGTAGTAATGTCCTACCTTGTGGAACCTCTGGGTCTCCACCAATTCCCTTCTCTCTTAACCTTGAAATCTAGTTTTGTTTGTCTCAGCAGCTTCCAAATTTCTACAAACTGATCGTCTTCCTCGTCCTTTGTGTGTACTTACTGTTTGCTCTCTTAGCAGATGACAAGGGGGTCATAAGAATGATGCAATATTTAAGCTTGAGCATGTACCTTACATGTATCTATTAAAACTCTGGAATTAATCATATACAATTTACTTGGGAACGTTCTACAACACCCTGAACATCAATATCAAAATGATTGTTTAAAACATATTTTTTACTTTAAAATTCAAATATAGAAAATCATTAGCAGAAATAAGAATGCAATAAGTATGTTAACACCTTTGAGTTCATAGTATGCTACAAAAATGTCTGCAAAATTCATGTATAAATGTATTTACTGTAACCTAATGACTCATGAAAGTAAAAGTCTTTGCTTTTCACAAATAAATAAGCATGTTTCTATAAAATTGGAGAACTCTGAGTGTGTAGTGAAGTAGTACAGCTCGTGCATACGGTAATCCTGAATCTGGACTGCAGTGTGTGAGCATCATCCATTGGTGTTATGTAGCAGGGACTAGGCATGTTAGCAATAAGTTCTTATCTAGTGCTCAGGGCCAAGGTCAATGTACAGCACATGGTACAATGCAGGCAAAGGCTGCAGGAAACACCTTGGACTCATTAAAATTTATATTTAATTTTCGTTCACTCTGCATTCAGAAATCTTTCATTATTACCAACAGTCCCCTCAATCCTACAATCAGTTAAATAGCCCAATGGGGATAGATAATCCACAGTTTTAGAAGGTGCGTTTATATAATTAATTTAATAACTAAACATCTTAATCAGCACAGCCTATTGGTGGGCATTTTCAATTTAGATTTTAAATATCTATTTTCAGATAACTCAAATATGGCAATGAATTTTAGTGCAAAATGGAAAACGATTATACTTCTTTTTAGGACAAAATGGATTGGACTTTAGTGATAGTCCTCTCTCCAAAACATCCTAGATTATTCTTCGTTACTGTGATAGAATACCATAACGAAAAGTAACGTGGGGCAGGATGCCTATTGCTCACAGTCCCAGGGTGTTGGTCAGCTTCTCAGGGAAGCCAGTCAGGAACCTGAAGTAGCATTTGAAAGGAACAAGGGAAAGCAGAGAGGGGAGGGGAGGGGAGGGGAGGGGAGGGAAGGGAGAGAGGGAGGAAGGGTGGAAGGAGGGAGGGAGGAAGAGATCATAAATACATGTGTGCTTTCTGCCCTTTCCCACTCTTATTCAGTCCAGAGCTCAAATTTTCAGAATGGTTCTGCCTACTTTTAGGCTGGGCCTTCTACTGCAATTAAGAAAACCAAGACAACGCCCCATAGACAAGGCCATGGACCAGTCTTATCTAGATCACCCCTCATCTGGACCCCTTTCTCAGGGTATCCTCTACTGCATCCATTTGACAATTTAAACTAACCATCACTACACCACACACAGATCTATTTTTCACTGTGTTTTTCAGTTTCGAAAATTTGTTTGATGTAATTAGTGCTGTATATCAGATAATCTATTTAAAGACAAATAGAATAAGTTACGACATATTGTCATTCTAAATTTGACAAATTGTTTTATTCATCTATTTATTTATTTAATGTGTTTGTTTGACTTTAATATATCTTAATATGCCCAATGTCTGCCCATGGGGGCCAGAAGAGATCATTGGATACCTCTTAAACTTGATTTACAGATGTTTATGAGCCACTGTGTAGGTGCTAGGAGCTAAACCTGAATCCTCTGCGGGAGGAACCAATGCTCTGAACCACTGAGTTCTCTCTCAGCTCTGATTTTTTTTTTTTATTTCATGCCATGAGCCAAAGAAAGAAAAGAGAAAGCTTGACCATTTAATAAAAGTTTTTAATGTCATTACGTATGTCTGGAAGTCAGATTTTCAAATGCAGTTTAAATGCTTGTTTAGTAGTTTTTCTTTGAAAATTCCCCCAAGAAAACATTTCATCAGAGTGTTTCATTGTGATAGGTCTTCCTAAAGAAGCCATTCAGTTTGAATCATAATAAAGGGCATCCTACATCAATGACTTAGACTGCGTAGGACCTGAGCATCGTCACTGAAGCCAAAACAGATCTTTGGATAAAGCTTCTGATAATGGTACAGATTGGTACCACAGAATAGGAGCAGGGGAAGACATGGAAAAAGCCATGGGCAGGTGTGTGATGTTAAAACGAAGCAACACAACTTTTAATTGTGGTTCGTGTCCCAAGGCACAGAAAACGGTAGCAGCAATGTTTGCAATCCCCTTCTAATGAGGTGGAATGCTAAAGAAAGCCACTTTCTGGCTCTTGTTTTAACAAGGTAGCTTAACAAGTATTCAAGAGACAAGAGTTAAAATGATTCCACCCCCTGCCCCAACCCTGCCAAGTTTCAGGTGTATTGAACCCTATTTCAATGTTGCTGACTACTTTCAGTGGGGCTTTGAATAATTCATGTCTCCATCTCTGTTTTTCTCAGGAAGCAGCCGTGGTAAAGAAGCCTGCCCTAATCCATTGCTGACTCACTCTTCTTCCTATCCATCCGAAAATATGTTTCTAATTGAAATGCAGAGTCAAATCTGCCTGTCCAAGAAGAAAATAGTTTTATTTATTTCCCAAGAGAGAAACAGTTTGAATTCATCTTATTTCCGATATACTGCAAAAAAAAAAAAATAACAAAATTCAGATACCTTGAAAGTTTAAATAAAAAGAATGCCATATTCATCAAGCCAAAAATATTGAGTTTTACAGCACAAAATGGATTATTATTTTCTGAGATAACTTCTTTATAATGCAGTTTGCTTTTTAACCCAGCTGGATGGGTGAGAGAGCGATGCATTCTGGGTTGAACTCTCATAAAACCATATTGAGCAGGGTACAATTTGATGAAACTCACATTGTTCTTCATTATTTATAATATAAAAATTGAAAAGTTGGAACAAATTTATTAGAACTCATTGCCAAGTGGTAGAAGCTTTTAAAATTCTCAGTGTTATTCATAGTTTAATGGACTGCTGATAACGCTTACAGTCTTCCCCTGTTGCCTGGCTTCCATATTAAACAGTTAATCATCTTAACTATCAAAACAGCCTCTTTGCTACTAGGCCTATTCCTGTTCATGGCTCCCACAGACTCTTAGCCACTGGATTTTGTTGCTGGGTATCATTTTTAACTACTTATTCTAATTTTCATACCAATATACCATAAGAAATCAACACTGTAAAGTCTACTTCTAATCCTTTCTGTAGGTATTCCCCTTCATTTGTGTTTCTGCATCTTTAACCAGTTTTAGACTTTTATTACCTTTTATCTAGGAAACAATGACATCCAGTCATGACCAACTCTGTTGCCAGTTTTATAAATAAACCTTTTGTGCTCTCACATATACTTGTTTCCTCAGGATTGGATATGAATATTGCCTTGGTGCATCAAAACAGCGGTGGTAACCCGCATATTGTCCTCTGGGAACTTGGGATATAAGCAACCTCCTGTAGAGGGAGAACCAATGAATGCAAGGTTTATGGAGTCCATTTTCCTTCAACAACCCTCGTGAGGTGACTCATTCCTCCATAACACATAGGAGTCAAGATTGAAGAGTACAGGGTGTGACTAGGCTAGGATAGTGTTGCCCAAAGGACTCTTGCCCACAAATTCCCCACAAACTCTGCAGGCTTTGTGAGTTACCCATGTTTGAGTGAGACTATCATTGGTTAGCTGCCCATAAGCTGCTCAGATGATTTCTGAGAGTGGAATTTCCTTTGACCTTTTGTGATGCTGTAATTAGCTGAGATAAAGCAGGGCTTGGACGGAAAGCTTTCTTTGATAGGTGGTACCTTTGTAGTCTAGGAAATGCAGAGTTTAGTCTCCCCAAGGAAAGCTCCATGAAAATATTCATCCGGGCTTTCTCATTTGTAAATATCTGCGGCTGTTCTCATTCTGCAACAGCATAGTTGAACTGTTACCACAAGGATCACATAACCCACTAACCTAGAATACTTAGTATCTGACCTTTTTGGAGAAAACTTCTGTCGAATAGTTTATTAAAGGCATCCTAATTAATGTCTGCACCTTCACACACTGTCACATCCCCTTCATACAGCCAGTGGGGTCATTGTAAGCCATTAGCATTCATGATGGTCTCCTTCTCAAACCCTCTAAAGCTGCCCAGTACACAGGAAAATATATCATGCTGAGCCTGTGGTTAAAAAACCCGGTGAACCATGAAACCTGACAAAGATTCCATCTCCTGAGAGGGTAGGGTCTTGCATTTCTGAAATACACATGGAATATCCATCTTTTGCCTAGAGAAATACGGCAGGCTGTTAAAATCCCATCTACAACAGTACCTACATGAGGAATTTTTCATCAATCTATCTACTCATAATCCATCTTGCATAAGTTCCTCAGGGGTTTTTCCTTAATCTTCTCTTTGCTTAAGCCATTTGTCTGCCTCCCCCACTGAGCTTCAAACTCACTAGAAATAGAGGCTTGCCTTACTTCTCCTTCATTGGTTGGTCTGTTTGGTCGCTCTGCTTCCTTGCACTTGTTTAATTATTTAGAAGGCATCTGTTTTACAACTCACTCTGTCTCCAGCATCGCCCTACTCCTAAAAGAGGTTACTTTTTACTTCTTAGTTTTACAATTTAAATTGTGGACAATAAAGTATAATGTGTTTTATTCAAAAGTATACTCTAGAGAAAAATAAAAATTCTACTTGAATCAGACTGGAAGGCAGGGGAAGGAGTCTCCGTGAAACTTAAAAGAAACTCACTTGTCTCAAGTAGGAACTAATCAAAGAGCAAAACAGGAAGGACTAGTTTGAGGTAGCCATAGTTGCACAGTCAGTATGGATGCACACCACCAATCCAGATGCCAAGTGATGACCTGAGTTCAATTCCTGGGCACCACATGACAGCAAGAGAGAACAGACTCCACCACACTGAAGTCCTGGTGCTCATATGCACAGGTGTACACACACAAAATTGTGTACAATTCAAACAAAATCAATAAAATAAAACAGCAGAAGAGAAATACTTTGAACAAAAAGGAACATTTTGAACAAAGAGAAACATTGTAAAGCAATATGGGGGAAGTTAGGGCAATGTGGACAGT
The DNA here is from genome assembly GCF_950005125.1 of Chionomys nivalis. Lineage (NCBI taxonomy): Eukaryota > Metazoa > Chordata > Mammalia > Rodentia > Cricetidae > Chionomys > Chionomys nivalis. The sequence continues at coordinate 26,443,394 of NC_080109.1, read as the reverse complement.
CTACAGAGATGTAATCCATCAGACTCTGGGAGGGTGTGTACAAAGGGTTGAGATATGAAAGGAGGAAAGGAAAAAAATCTCAAAATAGAGTCCTGAGTGATTTTGAGAAAGGACTTAATATTTTAGATAATGATTTCATTTTCCAATGGTCATTAGGGTTGGCAGATGCTGAGAATTTTTTAAGAAGACAAAAAAGGGAATGAAGGTCAATTAACCTTGGCAAAGACCTGGTTAAACAAAAGTGATTAGCATCTTTTCTGCAGAATTTTCAGGGAAAAGCACCAAGCTGGGGAAAGATTAGGAAGTAATCCTGGTTTCATGAAGTAACCATAAAATCTAGTCTTTGGAAAACACATATCCAGGAACAGATAGATTTAAAAAAAAATCATAGGACATAGTGCTCATAATTTTCAAGACAATATTTAGTCATTTACCCCAGGTACAATGGGATAAACTGTCTGATGCAGAACTGACATAGGAAAAAAGGCAACATCACAATAATTAGTAATTTAAGAGTGGATAGATAAGGACAGATGAAGACAGAGACAAACTTAAGGGATATCTAACAAGTAATAAAGGTAAGATTTATTGATTAGATATGAAAAGTTTAAAGGGTATATTTTGGGGTGGAGAGATGGCTAAGGAGTTAGGAACACCTCTTGTTCCTCCTAAGATGCAGCTTCTATTGTGAGCACCCACATGACAATGTGAAACCATCTGTCACTCAGGTTCCAGATCTGACACCCTCTTCTAGTCTCTTTAGGCTAAGGCATGTGCACCATACAAAAATATACATACAGGCAAATACTCATATATGTGAAATAAAAGCAAACAAATAAATAATAAAATAAAATTAAAAATTAAGAGGGACATACTGACTATACCCACTTAAAACCTGCAGATATCTCCCAGTTTCTCGGAGAAACTTTAAAAGTCCTATCATTAAAGGTGTTCTCCGCTTCTTGATTCTCCTTGATCTCATCTGTATTCTCATCCCCTTAGACCCCCTCCCAACAAGCTGGTGTGGTCTTTTATCTGCTTCCCTTGCTCTGTTTCCTCTGACCTCCTCCCCTGGACATCTGCAGTTCTCCACATGGAAGTGTCTCTGCCAGTTCTTCAACCAGTTAAAGCCACACTCTGGCTTCAGAGCTTGCCCTCAATTCCTTTCTTTTTACAAGCCTTCCTCAGTCTACCAGAGGAGGTCGGTTTCCTGATCCAAGTGCTTCTACTTCTAAATTCTTCTCACAGCTGGATTTTCAGGGTTTTTTTTAAATCCCTGAGTATTTAGTTAGTAATATCTTATCACCTTAACTAAAATCTCCAGGCAAGCATAAAGTGTGTTCTTGTCCAAAACAACACTTTCTATGACAGAAGAAAAAAAATATACTATCTAAGATATATAATTTGGTAAAGAGCACATCATTGTCTACTCATTGAATAGAACACTGAACATAAAAATTACAAGAAACATGATTAATATTTGGTTTTGCTTGGTTGATTGGGTTTTCTTCTGAGAGACATTTTTTTTTAATTCTGAGATAAATTAAGATTCACTGTACAGGCAAGGTGGTGTGGAACACAATAGGAAGCCCAGAATGGTCTCAGACATGTGATGATCCTGTTGTCTTATTCATGTTTTCAACTACGGAGACTCCAGATATAGGCCATCATACATGACTTAATTTATTTTTTCATTGTAATATTTTTCAAATGTCTAAGCAGTTAGAATGTAAATATTACAAAAGAAAATGGTCTGAGTTAACAATAGCAATAGACATTTTGAACCTCATTCTAACTAACATGATAAACTAAGGAGAATAGGTCTAATAAGTTGAGAGTCCAAGAATAGCAACCTGGGGAATAATTGTGTGACAGAAAGGCGACAAAAGAGAAGTATTCCAGAAATTTAATGATGCTGAGTTCTCAAAGAAAAACAAAAACAAACAAACAAAAATAGGGAAGAGTGTTTGCAAAATTGTAAGACCAATATTGAAAAGGATAAATGTACATTGATGTGTCCTGGTATTCTCCATATCAAACCAACTTCATTTGTGAGTAACTTTTTCCACATACAGAGGTACATAGGTTGGTATTCATCAAAGATGGAGATTGCTTAGGTATTTTAAGACTCTAGCATTTTATAGAAAAGAGGAAAAGTCATACCACTCCAAAGTCACAGAGATTCCTGAAATATGGAGAGAAATAAGTCTGGAGTATAACCAACTTGGATGAAGAAGACACTGTATGTGTAAAGCTATGTTACTTCAACTGTTTCTGCTCTCCTGGAATTCTCCCTTAATATATGAGAAATAAAAATTCTATTCTTTCATACTGATGTGCTTTAAATAAAATATAAATTAATATGCATTGGTTTTATTCTGTGGTTTGTGTGATATTTCTATGGAAACAGAATTTATTTAGATATTTCAAAGGTCAAGAAAGGTGAACATTCTGACCTAATCATTCGCCAACAATGGCATCTTGAAAATGTTTGGAAACTACTTACTGTGTTTTGTTAAAAAAATAAAAAGTAATAAGGAATATTCAAAAAAGAAATCCACAGACTGCTCAGTGTTGTCTAGCCATGTTTTCAGCATATGACAAGCTAAAGTAAAGGTGTAAACAAATGAACAAGTAGCAAATAGATTAGATGAATAGCCTGATGATGATGATGATAGATAGATAGATAGATAGATAGATAGATAGATAGATAGATAGATAGATAGACAGAGACATAGATAGACAGATGGAAAGACACACAGATAGATAATCATCAAATATAACCTGACTGAATGAGGAAGCCCATTGATGCAGTTCCTGATAGAGTCCCTTAATGTGGAATATCCTTCTGTATATATGTTGCTTTTATTGGATGATGAATAAAGTTGTTTGGGCCAATGGTTTAGCAGAGTAAAGCCAGGCAGAAAATCAAAACAGGGATCGAGGGAAAGAGTAGGTAGAGTCAGGGAGATGCCATGTGGCTGCCAAAGGAGAAAGACACCACCAGAATCTTACTGGTAGGTCACAGCTGTGTGGTCATATATGGATTAGCAGAAATTAGTTAATTTAAGTTCTAAGAGCTAGCTAGAAAGACGCCTAAGTTGCTGGTCAAAACAGTGTTGTAACTGATATAGTTTCTCTATGATTTATTTAGGTCTGGGTGGCCAGGAAACAAATAATGAGCCTCCTTTTACAAAATGACTTCTATAAGAAGAAACACCAGCACAAAAGTAATATCAAATCAGACACCGACAATACTGAGTAGAAACTAACGGGGAAAAGCAGTCTTGGGGTGAAGAAGGACTTCCTCATTGAATTTTCTCTCCACAGATGAGAATCCAATGGCTGAACTTCCTATTTCTTTCTTATAATAGGCACTCTTATACCATGAGATTAAACAATAGCAACTTCTATTATAAATGGTATGCTTCTAGCTCTTACTAAGCACTCAAGTTTTGTTGTTTTGTTTTTTTTAACTCCTGAGCTGTTTTGCTGTTCTCTTCCCTCTTTGTCACTGAGTTAAGAGGACTAGTCCTTACCCTGACAAGAGGCTTTGGAAAACTCATTGAGACAAGCATGCATGCATCTGGATCTTAAATGAGAGAGTTAGGGGTGGGGACTTTGCTCCTAGAACCAGATTCTCAGTGAGCTCAACACATACAACTTACCAAAATAGTGTACATTAAACATATTGGCAAAGTCTTTGTAAAAGGTCAATACAGTTAAGCTAATCTGTTTTACTCATGTATTCATCTGTAAAAATATAAACAAATGATATGATACTAAATTAAAAATAGATTATAGGCTTTTAATTCTTAAAATGATGTTAACAATGACCCTCATTTAGCCTTGTAATCACTTAATGGTGTATTTATTTATTTATTTATTTATTTATTTATTTATTTAGGTTTTTCGAGACAAGGTTTCTCTGTGGTTTTGGAGCCTGTCCTGGAACTAGCTCTTGTAGACCAGGCTGGTCTCAAACTCACAGAGATCCGCCTGCCTCTGCCTCCCGAGTGCTGGGATTAAAGGCATGCACCACCACCGCCCAGCATTAATGGTGTTTTTAAAAGATGGGAAATGTCCAAAAAATTAAAATTCAAATGGATGAATGTTTGTATCTACTTTCAGCATTACAGCATGTCTATAACAAAGGACTACACTTTTTTTTTCAAAATTATCTAAAATACAATCCAGCCTTAGTAAATAAGCAATTCCAAGAAAGACCTTCAAATGGTCTGATTGAGGGAATTTTTTTATTAATGTGACATTTAGGTATGGCTTCCTCCTTCAGAGTCCTTACATGCAAGACCAGGACCTATCTGAAGACTTTTATCAAACATGCATGACATAAAAGATATGTGATGACAAGCTTTCATAAGACCTAGCCAGTCTTTGTCTTAAAGCTACTCAATCTGTAGCTCTGATGGTGCACTTTTCTGTGTTTTTATTCTAATTTTTTGAAATTTTCAGGTACAACCTTCTTTTAATTATTTTCTCAAAGTGTAGTATGCAGTACTATAACGTATTAAAACACTTATTAAAATGTTTTTAGAATTCTTAAGAAATAACCATCTAAAACCTGGAATTGTTTTTTTTTTCATATCCACAGAATGTCTTTTATAATAAGTGAATTGTTAATATTTCATTTGAAAATCCAACACCAAATATCTAGAAAGAATCATATGCAAAAATATTTAAACTGTCATATTTCATTTTCAAGAGAAGAGGAAAACCATCTCATTTCCAAGTCAGCTTTCTCTTCTATTCAGGAATCATATTGTGTTTATTCATAAAAATATAAACATAAGGGAAAACAGTGATTCAGAACAGATTTCTACAGATCTACTAGATCGTCATATTTCAATTCTGGACAAAAATCTCTCTATTCATTAACAATACATTTTTAAGTCCTATGGACTGCACATAGATAAGGAAAGCATGGGCTCCATCAACAGCAAAACAGTATAGAAAAGACCGAGGCTGAAGTTGAGGTGTCTTAGTATGTAGGAACAGAGTGGTAATTTCTGTGTAATCTGACTGATGACGTAAGAACAGAGGACCCTTCAAAGCATGTTCCTATTGCCATCTTTGAGGAGTAGACTAGCTAGGGTAGCTGTTTCAGTCTTCCTGTGGATCATATACAAAATACATGTAGATGTGTTAAGCAGGTTTATATGGTTTTCATGACAGAATTTTTACCTTTGCCAACTGACACATGATTTTATTAAAAGCATACTAGGATCATGAAATTTAAGAAAATCTAAGGAAAAACAAGAGTGATTATTTGGAATGCATGAAGTTATTTTGGATTAAAGACATGGGGGTAAAATAAATCTCACCAACTATAGTATGACATGCCTGTATTTCTAGCATTTCAGAGAGGAAGGATGATCAGAACTGAAGGTCTCCCTCAGAGATATAGAGTTTGAGATAAGTTTGAGATCAGCCGCGTCAGGACACAAGTCTTTGTCAAAAAAAAAAAAAAAAAAAGAAAAAAAGAACTGGGTTCAGTGGCACATGCCTTAATCCTAAGGCTCTGGAGGTTGGAGCAGGCAGATTGCTGGGATGCTGAGGCCACCTTGGCTACTACACAGCAAGGTCCAGATCACCCAATGTTAAATAGTGAGATTCTGGAGTAGAGGGAGTGAGAATGCTTTCAGAAGATACACATTGATTATACTATTTGGGTTTTAAATGATGATTTTAGGCAAAAAATGAATATTGCTAAAAATCAAAGACAGTGTCCCAATATTTTCATACAAATGTTTCATCCAAAAATCAAGAAACAAGTATGTAGCCATAGTATTTGATTCAATGTGCACGGGTTTGGTAGGACTGAAATTTCACTGAACCACACAACCTCAGACCAATAATTGCATAGTGACAGCATCTGGTTTTGTCATTTCCTGATATTTTCAATATAGATTAAAATGTCATGATAAGCCATCAGATATCATCATCGCAAAGCAAGTCATGGAATAAAATGACAGGGGCTTGCAACATGATAAATATTTTCTATATGCAAGTTTGAAACACACCGAAGAGCTTACTACATACCCTAGTAAGATTTATTTTCTCATTTGACAATTTGTTGTTGTAGTGGAAAAGAAAACATTAAGAATATATTCACTCTGAAGTAAAGTTTCCATTTAGGTACAATCAGTAGGACTTAATTAGAAAACATGAATAATTGAGCATGCTACTTCTCTCTCTAAGCTACAAACTCAATAGTCATGTAGAAGTAAATTCACGTTAGACAAAAAAGCACATTGCAGAGAATCCACTCTTAATGTTTTCTTCTCTAACAACAACCTTCCAGTAATAATGCAAACAAATACTCTCGGAGCAAATACTCCTTATAAAGATCTTAATTTAAAATGCAACAATCAAATGAATCAAAACAACAGCAAAATCTCTCTGAAACAGCTTGGGAATGTGGCTCATGAAAAAAGCTCGCTGTGCAAGCACAGGACCCGAGTCTGAATCCTTAGCAAACACTTAGAAGCTGGGTATGGAGATGGAGAGATGATTCCATCGTTAAGACCTTGTATTGATCTTGCAAAGGCCTCGTGTTCAGTTAGAGCACCCATGTCAAACAGCTCACAATTGCCTGTAATTCCATCTCTGTGGGATCTAAAGCCTCTAACTTCAGTGGCTGTCTACTCATGTGTACATACCTACACACACACACACACACACACACACACACACTGCATACATAAGAACACCATATATACATACACATACAAACACACATACATACACACAAACAGAAAAAAGCCATAAATCTTAAGACAAAAGAAGTTGGGTATAGTTGTACAAGTTCTTGTCTTAAACCTTAGCATTTTGGGACTAAGACCATAAAATCCCGAGAGCTGGTTCACCAGCTGTGGTACCTGAAGTAGTGACTTCCAAATCAGTTTAACTCCTATTTCAAGGCAATCATGTAGAAGGCACTATGTCAAGACACTGAATACCCTTGTCCGGTTTCCTCATGCTTGTTGACAGGCCATAGCACCAACTGTTTCTGAAAATATCATGGAGAAAGAGAAAGGAGGTCATGGAAAAGATTAGACGGGAAGAAACTTGGGACATGGAATTCTTCATGCAACTCTCCCTTCTGACAGCAGTGAGAGAGTCGGGCCACACAGCGATGCTTTAAACGCACGATTTGAGCATATGAACTTGGTTCTCGGGGTCTCTGAATCCTTTTCTAACAAAGTGGTGACCTGTTGAGTGCACACTTAATCCCTTTAAAAGTTACTTCAGGCTCCATATGCTTAGGTAAAAGGACTAAGGGTGGCTCCACTGGTAATCAGTATATACTAAGTAAACAAGAAAAATTAAAATGAAAATTCTAATATTTAAAAAAAACAGTAACTTAGACAAACATAAGAGAACCACAGGACAAGTATTTAGGTAACTCTACCAAGCACCAGCTACAGTTCCTGGGTCACACTGATTTGTTTGTATTTGGGTGGGTGGGTTTTTGCTTCACTGTTTCCTAATGAACTAAACAGTCCCCTTTCTTGATACCTACATTGCTTTCTTTTAATTGTCATTTATACATATTTTTAGGAATATAACACTTTGAAGAATTTTATACTTTTCTAAAATCAAGTATTTATGGATAGAGAAATCTAAAGTTAATTCTCATTTCAGTTAATTTACCATAAGATGCTCTATATTCTGAAGGCTGAACAAGAGTTGAAAGTAGAAGTCATGGCAAACTTCCAATAAGGATTGAGAAACTTTAAGGAAATAACATCTCAGACAGTGCTTTCTCCAAGAAATATTATTAAGAAAACACCCTCAGAATAAATTGTCAAGTTTTGGGAGGGGGGGCGTTGTTCAGATGAATACAACCTCATGTGTATGTCAAGTGTGTGTATATGTACAGTCCTGAACTTTCTTCATGTGGAACTGTCCATCTTCTGTTTGGTGGCAGGTTATCTCACTGGACCTGGACTTCACTGCGGGTAGACTGCTTAACCAGAAAACTTCAGGGATGCATCTGTCTCAGTCTTCACATCTCTAGGATTATAACACCACATCCAACTGTTTACATAGTTTCTGTGTATACAACTTGCCTTCCTCCTTTCATGGCAAACACCTTAGCAACCAAGAGATTTTTTTCACTTCATTGTTTCCTTTTAAACATGTAACCTGAAAGTATGTTTCACAAAAAAAAAAAAAAAAACTTCATATAAACATATTTGACTGCATTATTTTTCTTATTTCTATAGTGGCAATTTTGACTGTACTCCAGTAATTTACTTTGATTTTAGCAGTCACTGAAGCATGCATGTTTTCAGATGAAAATTTAGAATAATCTGTTTTGTTGTTCACTCAAATCTAAACCTTTTATACCTCTCTTTGCTTCCTATAGTGATGTCAAGTACTTTGACACTGAAGTTAAGATTCAGCTTGCTACTTCTCTGGTTTTGTTTATGGCTAGATGTAACTTCCCAAGATTTCTGTTACTGGACAAACCACTGATATAAAGTGCAATGAACCTGGTGTACCAGGCTGGTAAAATTAGGAAGTAGAAAACTAACCAGTTTGGACATATATTCAAAGTAACATGCAAAGACTCCCTTGTCAATTAGTGAGAAAACAAGCACATTAAAGGAATTCCAATAAGAAAAAAATCTCACCGTAAGCCCTCAGGTTCGAATAGAGAGGTGCACACCTACCGCCCCGCCCAGTGCAGATGCACAGCTGTGCGTTACATTAATAGAAAGACAGACACTTGGAAGATGGCCTGACAGCGTGGATTCCAGATACCACAACTGGACGTTTCACTGTGTTCGGAAGTTAGAGGTGGAAATGGGTGGGTGAAAAATGGTTAAAATATAAAGAAAAAATACGTTTTTTTTAACTTGAAATAAATCCTGGTCTAGCCTGACTGAAGTTTTGCAAAATGTATCTGAAATCAACAAAAAGCAATGACTGACTGGCACTGATGTTAGTCTTAGTTGAAGTGGGACCAAGAGATGAGATACACTTTGTTTTAATGAAATTAATAGGATATAATCAAAAATCACAATTGGAAGATGCTGTGATAATTTTGAAGAACATGCTTCCTGATTTAAGCATTTACTAAAATGCTCTATTGAAAAATAGGGTTTACATGTGACAATGATCATGTGACTTGAAAACATTTCTAAGACTAAGCTGCAACCTAAAAATCTGTGGGGAAAGTTTGATTCTGGCTAATTCACACTCACATGGGGGCAGGTCTGATTCTGGCTAATTTCTGAATATTTATGTAGAGAGATGATAGTTTACTTTTGGTTTGGAATCAAAATCCCCTGCTCTTAGTCACATGTTAGGAAGGTGAATTTGACTCCATGCATAAGACTTTGTATTGATATTTCATTTATAGTTTAATAAATAAAGCTTGCCTGGAGATCAGAGAGTAAAACAGTCACCCTGGTCGGCCTTACAGACCAGGCAGTGGTGGCACACCCGTTTAATCCCAGTAACCACACTAGTTTTCCATAGAAATCAGGTGGTGGTGGTGCACACCTTTAATCCCAGCCCTAAAGAGGAATATAAGATGGTAGGAGAGAGGTCTCAGCTCAGTCTCATTGTGAGGATTCATGAACACAGGGTCACTTTTTCAGTCTGAGGACTTCTTAGAGGTAAGAGCTCTCTAGTGGTTTGGCTATTTTGCTTTTCTGATCTTTAAGTTGAACCTCAATATCTGTCTCAGAGTTTTTGTTACTTGTGCTACAAGACTTTTAAAACTGCCTTATTTTCTGACATCATAATTTAATTAAAACATTTCTCCCTTCTCTTTCCTCTTTCCAAACCATCCCATATGCCTCTCCCGATTCTCCTTCAAATTCATAACTTCTTTTTTCACTAATTGTCATTGCATGCATATGTATATGTTTATACAAGCATACTCGTGAATATAACTTGCTAAGTCTCCACAATGTCACCTACATGTGTTCTCAGGGCTCACTGAGAGCCACTTGCACGTGTGTTCTCAGGGCTCATTGACTGTCACCTGCATGTGTATTCTCAAGGCTCACTGACTGTTGCCTACATGTGTGTTCTCAGGGCTGACTGGGTGCACCTGCATGCGTGTTCTCAGGGCTGATTGTCACTTGCATGTGTGTTCTCAGGACTGATTGTAGCCTGCATGTGTGTTTTCAGCACTGATCACTTGGCACTGGACAACCCGCTGCTTTGCTCTTCCCTGGGAAAGGCCACCTCTCATCCCCAGACTGCTTTTACATTGTACGTGGCATTAAACTGATACACCGGGCTGACTTAGATTTGTCTATGGTGTCATCTGCAGGGCAGAGACGGGCAACACTACATTTGGCGTGCCTAAAATCATGACAGGAAAGTTTTCCCTGTTTTCAGTGAAGAGTGGCCTTCAGAAGATTCATTTGGAATTGCCCTCATGGTCTAACAACTCCCAGGAGTATGTGTTACCAATTACTAATAATTAGCATGTGAATGTTCAGTTTCAAATTTTGTATTTATCTATGCATCAGTCCACTAGAGTTTTCTATAAGCTATTATCTGACTTATTGAGAAGGAAATCTGTGTCTCATAAATAAAATACACAATGGCAAAATAACAATATTTTCCCAGTCTGAGGATTTTATTTAAGAGAGTAATTCAACAGAAAATATTTAATTTACAAATATTAATTATAGTATTATTTATGATAGCTTCAAAAGACTAGAAATATGCTAAATGTCCAACAACAAAGAAAGGGTTTTGAATATTTACTCTGATAAATATTTTATAGGCATGAAATATTAATTATGCAGATAACTTAATGGTGATTATAAAATTTTGGTGGAATAATGTGAACTGATAAACGTACATTATAATTTTAATGATGTGAGAAATACACACAAAAATATGTCTGAGACTAGAAAATGAGATACAAGGAGAGTCATATGTAAAAAATAAAAGTATGTGAATGATGACATTCTACTCAAAATTGAACCAAAAATGTTTGGATAAAATCAAATTGATGTTGTCCCTGTTATCTTTCTGGGGTGGGGGATGAGCACAAACACGTGTGTGTGTGTGTGTGTGTGTGTGTGTTTGTTTGTGTATGTGTTATGGGAGTTGTATATAAATGTGCACCTCCATATTGGAGTATAGTTCTAGTGGAGGACCCCAGGTAACTTGCTCTGCCTCTCTCCAATGTATTTTCCTGAGATAGGTCTCTCACCATGATGGTTAATTTCAATTGTCCACTTGAAGAAATGATGAGCTACCTGGGAAGGGAGTCTCAACGAAGAACTGTCTAGAACAGAAATCAGGCTGCTGAATGATGTTGTTAACTGGACTAATTAGGATGGGAAGCTACATCCTGAATGTGGGCTGCACCATTTCACGGGCTGAGCCTTGAGAGGAATGTTTACCACGTGAACAGAGCATGTCGTTTATTGTGCTCTGCTCCTGAAAGTGAATGAACTATGATTGAAACTGCATCTAGTTCCTTGCTCCTAAACAGGAATGATGGACTATACCCTGGAATTGGGACCCAAATAAACTGCAGTGGTAACAAAACTAAGGTACGTACAGAACCTGAGTTAGACAGGCTTCAAGAAAGTCCTGGAGATCTCACTGCTGCAGTTCACAACAGTGCTGGGTCACACCAAGCTTTTTAGTGAAGCTCTAGTGTCTAAACTCGGAATTTCACTGATCTAACAGAGTGAGCCATCTCTCCAATGCCTGCGCATAGTTGTGCCCTTCATTGGGCCTTATAGCTATCATGTGACTTAATTAATTGGCACAATTCTGAACTCTGTATTACTGCTGGAGGTGATTCTTAAATACCTAAGTGATTTTCAAAGTAAATTTATTATTAAAAGTTCTAAACAAGCCAACTCCACTGAGCCCTAGGTTCTCTAACTTTAATCCTCCTGCACTAGTCCCTAATGGGAATGGCCTCCTTTCTCACTCCCCCTTGGAGAAATCTGCCTTTACATGAGAGTCAGAAGCTGGTTATTTCCTGCATGAGATCATCAATTTTCCTTCCCATAAAAGTGATCTATTCTTTCCTTTTCTTCTTTTCTCTCTTTCCCCCCCTTTCTATCAACCTTGGACTTTGCTTGGTAAAAAGAAGTAATTGGAATATCTTTCCCCAGTGGATTTAGAAATATAAAATTCCTCAGGCCTTGAGGAACAGATGTGTGGTACTAGCTACTTGGGAGGCTGAGGGAGGAAGATGTAGGTTCAAGACCTGCTTGGACAACTTAGGAAGATCCTATTTTCAAAATTAGAAATGGACATGGGATTTGCCCAAATGATCAACGATTTGTTCAGAATGTGTGTTTCTAGCTTCAAATCTCACTATAAGAAAAAAAAAATAGAAGATAGATAGATAGATAGATAGATAGATAGATGATAGATAGATAGATAGATAGATAGATAGATAGATAGATAGATAAAAGCCTAGGTAGGTACATCTAAAATGTATCAACTGACCTATTAATCCTGATAATATGTCTCAATCAGACATTGGTAATAAGCCTTCAGCAATAGGTTGCAGCCATAATGATGAGTCAATCTAAGAAGAGAAAATATGTTAATCAGTTATCTTTGTAAATCATTAACCACATGAGTTAAGAAGCATCATCAAAAAAAGTAATAGTTCAGAGGTTGGGAAGTCTTCCTAGGAAGAGCTGTGTCATAGGAAACATGACAAGCATGAGAAAAATATGGACAACCCTTTCTGCTACAACATAGGGAGGGCAAAGCCCTTTCATAAAGGAAGAAAATGAGCTCTATCCCTGCAGCAAAAGTTACATGGAGGGAAAAAAAATAATTCAATATTACGAGATTCACAGAACTGATAAGGAAATACTTTAGACCCTTTAAAGGTGTCAAAGGATGGCAAGTCAAGCACAAAGCAGAGGTTTTTAGTTGAGGACAGTGATTGTAGTCCTCAACTAAAGAATGAGATAAGATGATAGGCATATCAAGTTGTAAAGAAAGGAAAAGAAAACCTCTGTAGGAGGCAAAGCAGAATATGCAGGTACTTCAGATTGTAACCTCACTCTGTTAGTCACTCACTAATCCTGCCCAGTGGAGGGGAATGAGACAAACAAACAAACAAAAAAGTCAAAAAAGGAAGAAAGAGAACCAGTCATTGCAGCATGAGACAGGCCCAGGGCAGATACTGAATAAAGGAATCATTAATGTTGTCAAGTACATTTAAATGTCAAGGAAGATAGGAAATAAAAATGTAAGTGGGTATGGTGACAGAGAATTCATTATAATGGAAAATGATGTTTTTGTTTTTATATTGTTCCAGGGACTTAGAGGGCTGTTCTGCTTATAATCAGGTCTCACTTATCTATTCTTCTTTCCGCTTTTAAATCTTTCTTTTCACATAGCTGCTGAATATTGTCATTGTTCAGGAGAGTCGTTTACAGAATAGTCCCGCTCTCAATAATCACTTCTTACTAGAACGAGTGAAAATGATATATTTTCAATCAAACAAAGCAAAATAACTTCTAGGAACTTGTGTGTCAATGAGGCAACTCTTAAGTTTATTACATGAAGAGTGACTACTTACAGAAATCACAAGATTTCCACATGTAAAACGAGGAGGTCAGCAAGCCTTCATTCTGAATTGTAGGCTTTGTCAGATAAACTGACACAAGTTGGTTTATCTCATTTATTTCTTAAATCACTGACCCCCACAATGTTGTTGTATAATTCACGAGTGGAAAATTTTAGCCTCAATGTCAAGGGGATAAATTAAAATCAAACTAATATTTATGTGGCTTTCTTGTGAATTTTAATCAATTAATGATTTTATAACACTCTTTGCATCCCACCATTTAATAAGATACGTCATTCTTAGAAGAAATATCATATCTCACTTGTAGAGATTATAGAGAACTACTACACCCAAGGAGTCTTCAATTATTTAAATTAATAACTTTTATGATCCTATGAAACACTTCAGCAGCAAGAGCACCTGCCACCAAACCTGGTGACCTTATCCCATCCCCAGATTGTACCTGGGACAACATAGTGGAAAGAAAAAAACAATTCTTGCATGTTGATCTCTGACTTCCAGGTACATATGTACAGACAGAATGAATAAAATGCAATAAAAATGTAAATTAACAGCTTCTGTGTTTACATATTGATTTGCTTATTTGAACAGTTTATTAATAATGTTGAATTTTTCTCCTGTTACTTTATTTTCTAATAAGTTGCTCATAAGCCATAAACAAATTTAAATATCCTTTGAGAAATAACTTATGAATTATATGTCTGACATATTGAATATGTTTACATAGTCAGTAATGTTCTAAGAACAAAGATAAATTATTGGCATTTGTAAGAAAATAAAGACATGTGGGAAACAACCTTATAAAACCTGTACAATGTCACATGGTAAAAGAATAAACTGTTGAAGTAGCAGAAACACTGAAAAAGAGTTTTCTTCACTTTGTAGGATAATTTCTAGTTCTAAGCCGGACGGTGGTGGCACACGCCTTTAATCCCAGCACTTGGGAGGCAGAGGCAGGTGGATCTCTGTGAGTTCGAGACCAGCCTGGTCTACAAGAGCTAGTTCCAGGACAGGCTCCAAAACCACAGAGAAACCCTGTCTCGAAAAACCAAAAAAAAAAAAAAAAAAAAAACTTCTAGTTCTATTTACCTAAATTTTCATGATTTAATATTTCTCCATAATTACATAATATTCCATTGTCTACATATACCTCATTTTTATTATCCATCGATCAGCTAAAGGATATTTAGACTGTCTCTGTTTCCTAACTACAGTGAACAGAGTAGCAATGAGCATGATGAGTATTTGTGGTGTAGGAAGTCAGGTCCTTTGGGCATTGCCAAGGACTGGTATAGCTGAGTCGTGTGGCAGATTTATTTTTAAACTTTTGAGAACCTTCACAATATTCCCAGAATGACTGCACTCTCTCTCTTCTTCCTTTCCTCCCTCCCTCCCTCCCTCCCTTCCCATTTCTCTTTCTTTCTTTCATTCTTATCTTAACAATTCCGACTGGGGTAAGATGAACTCTCAAGGTAGTTTTAATTTCCCTTTCACTAACTGCTAATGATGCAAATCTTTGGGTCTGTGTCTATAAACTGGACAAATGATGAAGCAAGGACAGTGAAGAGAAGCAGGAAGGGAGAACTCTAGAATGGGAAATAGCCGGATGTACAGGTGCTACGAGCGGGAAATAATGAAAACGGGGGTAGTTAACTGGGGAGCGTGATACAAAAGGAGATGGAGGATGGAGAGGTTAACATCACTAAGAAACTTAGGGAAGAAAGCGTTTATTTGGGATACATGTCCTGATTACAGTCCGTCATTAAAGGGGAGTCAGGGCAGGGACTCAAGGCAGGAGCTGAAGCAGAGAGCATGGAGGATCATTGCTTGAGCCTCCGCTCACTCAGCTTGCTTCCCTACACAACCCAAGATCACCTGTGCAGGGATGGCACAACCAAGCATGAGCTGGATCCTCCCACATCAATCATTAATCTACCACGTGACCCTCAGGAATGTCCATATGCCAGTCTGATGGATGCAGTTTCTCAGCTGTCTTTTTCCCTCCCAGGTGACTCTAGGTTGTGTCAAATTGGAAAAGAAAGAAAAAAAGAAAAAGAGAAAAGAACTAAGCAGAATACGGAGAATTGATGTTTAGAGTTATTTTTTGAGCACCTAAATAAATTTAATGCTATGACTAGTTAGGAGGGATTAGAAGCAGTAATGGTGCCTCTAAGAAAGTACAAAGAAAGTATCTTTGTCTATGAGGTCAGGAGATGATAAACTTATTAAACTGCATCTGTAGGCTGGAACTGCTCCACTCTTACAATATGCACAAGCAGCTACAGGTGAATCTGACCCAAGAAACAGGTTTACTCAGAGATTGGTCTTGATTTTAAGTGTAGTTTTTAAAATCTATCTTCTTGAGAGTAGAATGATGTTATATTGATGAACTCAGCACCTACCAAGTTCAATGAAGGCATGCACCGGTCACCTTACCAGGCCACAGGTTTCCTTATCTTGTGGATTCTCAGAGTTCAAGGGCACTTGAATATTCCCGAAAACACTGCTATTTCGTAATGGCTTATTTCTTTAATTCATCTCCACAGTCTTATATCCTTTGAGGAACCGTCCAGTTAGCCTCATTGAAATGACGATGACATTTAAGCTGGAAATTCCATACGAATACCCCCCATCTGCCTCGACCATGGCTACAGAGTCTTCTTTAGGATTCACTATGCACATTCTGTGTCATGGTGGCCTTCTCAATACTCCGTGACTGCTCAAAAGTTCTCAGTACTTTGGAATTAAATTGTCATAAGAACAATATCTATAACCTAGCCTGAGAAGTTCTCTGTGGTTCGTGTTTAACCAATTTACTGGTTTGAATCATATTTTTCTTTGTCCAACCAAAGAATAATTATTTATAGATTTCTTGCACACATCCTTTTGCAGCATTGATTGCATCTGCTAGACACCTCGCCACAGAAGATGCACTGCTTCTTGTAGTCAGCTAATATTACAACCTCAGGGTCTTGCGACTCTTCAATTTATCCCAAATAACCAAGCATTCCTTTCAAAAGGGAAATTTGGAGTGTGGGTCAGTATGAGATCATTGGCTCTTTCTTTACAGGCTGACAGAAGTAACATAAATGTGTAGGAGACGTTCGTTTTCTTCACTGTTGCATTTCCAGGTCCTAACAGAAGATCAGTGTATGCTCAGGAAATAATTGCTGAAAAGAGCTCCCACTAATATGTTATAAAGTTAGACACATTGAGCTGGGAATGGAGACTCCTTACTGAAAGCCCAGCAAGTAGGAGGTGGGAGATCAGGAGTTCAAGGCAGTTCTGTATTACATAGTGAGCTATTGCAAGATGTAACACACGATCAGAGCAGGAAGGAGCAAGGGAGGAACAAAAGAAAGAAAGGGGGGGATGGAAGGGAGAGAGGGAGGAAGGAAGAAGAAGAAAAAGAAGGAAGGAAAACATGAAGGGAGGGAGAAAATTCAGAAATAGAGAATTTGGGAAGTTGAAAATAGAGAGAAAAGTGAAGAACTTTATCTTGAATGTTGTCTTTTACAGCTCCTTTCTCCTCTTCAACAATTCTTTTGTCATAAAAGATCCTACACTGCATGTTTTGATACGGTCTTTATACATTTATACTTTTAAAAAAAATCATAGAACCCACAATTTTCATATTAGATGTCACTGGAAAATGAAGTCTACAGGTTCGTGTTTCATCTCTACTTACATGTATTCTACACCTCAAGATACAGGCACACATATTAGTGTATGTACTCAGGAGTCTTTGCCCACAGTTTTTAGTGTTTTGTATGTTAGAACTGTCAGAGCTTTACATAGTTGTTTTCAGCATCATCAACTGAAAAGCAGCGTGTCAGAATGTTAGTTCAAGTGTGATGTCTGTGCCATAATGTGCTGTCGACTCACCTGGAAATATAGCAGATTTAATGCACATACCAGACTTTGGAAGGTCCCAAAGCTGATGTACAAAATGATCTAAGATCAAGAGAAAACCAAAATTCAACCAAATGGTGGTCCTCAAAAGGTGGACCTGGGTTGAATAAGAAAGTAGAAGAAAGTAGGTGCTATGGGAAACAGGCCTTTAGGCGGTGCCTGTCTGTGGTTTCTGTTTTAGTTCTACCTCTAGGGTCCTTCCTTGAGTTTTTTCCCCCGACTTCCCTTTATAATGGACTGTGAGCGGTAAAATGAAATAGTCCCTTTCCTTCCCTTAGTTGTTTTTATTATAGTGTTTATAATGGCAAATGAAAACAAACTAATGTACCTTGTAGTCACTGCTAATATTTAGAAAAGGTTATCCTAGTTTAAGATGGCTTTTTTTTTTTTTTTTTTTTTTTTGGTTTTTCAAAACAAGATTTCTCTGTAGCTTTGGAGCCTGTCCTAGAACTAGCTCTTGTAGACCAGGTTGGCCTCGAACTCACAGAGATCCTCCCGCCTCTGCCTCCCGAGTTCTGGGATCAAAGGGTATGACACCACCACACAGCAACATGGTTTACTTTTACAAATGACTGCATCCAGACCATGAAGGTGCTGTGACATGGTTGAATATTTTCTGAAACGTATCTGTTCAAATGTACAAGTATCCTGAAATGTAACTAAATTGTATGACTTTAATTTAGAGCCTTACATACTACATTTATTTTTTTTCTGCCAAAAAATAAACTACATTGGTATTTACCCCTTAATTGACCATGCTTATATGGGGAGAGAATCAAAACTCAAAGGAACCTACGTGATAGAAGAATGATAATCAATTTACTACACTGGAAAAATGTTTTAATAAAGTTCAAGACAAATGATTCATGTAGTTTTCTGCCTTTACTTCATTCAATTCAGTTAACACTAGCAACAACAAATATTAAAATAAATATAATTGAGTGGCAGCTAATTTTTTTTTTTTTTTTTTTTTTTGGTTTTTGTTTTTTCGACACAGGGTTTCTCTGTGGTTTTGGAGCCTATCCTGGAACTAGCTCTTGTAGACAAGGTTGGTCTCGAACTCACAGAGATCCGCCTGCATCTGCCTCCCGAGTGCTGGGATTAAAGGCGTGCGCCATCACCGCCCGGCAGGACATCATATTTTTAAGACATCTATCATTAAAACTATCTCTGATTCCTCCAGGGAAGAACTATCTGAAAAAAGGTCTGCAGGTGACCGTGGAATGAAGTATTCTCTTAGTTAATCAGAAAAAAATGTTCCCGTTAGTCTTCTTAAGTAGTCAGGGATGTAAAGAAAATTGCTTTCCTTGTAGTTCTTTTCAATTAAGTAACACGTTGCTTGCCTGGGGTGTAAACATGTATCAAGCACACGGGAAAAAACTTGAACAATAAGGTTTAATGTGCTTTCACCATCACAGTTGAACAAACAAAACTCCTACTAGAAGATAATGCACAAAGCAAAGCAATCATTTCTTTCCAGGTACAACTGAAAACATATACACTAAGCTATTAATTTTATTTCTTTGGTGGGGTTTTTAGTACATTTTATTGTTCATACTTAATCTCTGTTTTAAAGGGGGATGCTAACTGCACATCAACAAAAATGTAACATAAAAGATTTTAGATAGTAATGATAAAATGTTAATTTTTTTAAAAAAAAACTTGCATGCATTAAATTACTTTACATTATGTTCATAGTAAGTGTATATTATCAATTTATGTACTGTAAAGGAAATATATTTTAAAAACTATTAGTTAGAGAGTAAAAGATAACTGTGGAAGAAAAATATATCTTCTGATTTTCAAGTCACAATGCCAGTAATATCAAAAGTTTTTGTAGAACAAGATATTAGACATTTCATTACATAGTTGGTATCCCTGTAAATTTTTAAAATACATAGGAACAGAAAATTTTAAGATTTCAGATTTTAGGGAGTTTGGGAATATTTGTGTCTTACTAGTGTAATATCATGGGAGATAGAATTGAGTCTACACATTACACGTTTGAGTGTTTTATTTAGTTCTAATACACATAGTCTGAAGATAGTTTAAGACAATAGACTCAGGATGTCTGTCCTTTAGCTCCAACCTAAACCATGATGTTAAATGTAGACCTTCCCATTTCTAGAGTCGTCATGCTTAAAGCTTTTTGATTTGAGAACATTTAGATGATGCACGATTAATAAAAGCTCAGTGTCAGAAATTGGAGTTCAACCTGAAAATCCGAAAAGTAAAACAGCCAGTCACTGGCCTTTACCTCGATCTCAGTCTGAAATGGTGATCCTGCCTGCTGGAATCTCAGAAGGAGATTGCATCTGATAGCTGTCTCACCCCCATTTTATATTCCTCTCCAGGGCTGGGATCAAAGGCGTGCACCACTGGGATTAAAGGCACGCACCACCTGATTTCTATGGCAACTAGTGTGGTTACTAGGATTAAAGGTGTGTCATTATGGCTACTGAGATTAAAAGTGTGTGTTACCATAATCTGGTCTGTAAGGCAGACCAGTGGGACTGTTTACTCTCAGACCTTCAGGCAGACTTTATTTATAAAAATATAGTTGAAAGTTCCAGGACAGACTCCAAAACCACAGAGAAACCCTGTCTCGAAAAACCAAAAAAAAAAAAAAAAAAAAAAAAAAAAAATATATATATATATATATATATATATATATATATAGTTGAAATGCCACTGCATTTAGGATTTTAGATTTAGGAGTTCGGGATACTCTGTTTAAATAAATCATTCTTAAATTCTGCCCATCTATCTGTTGGTGATGAATGGCATTGGGAATCAAACTCTGTGAATGAAAATGATCTCATTACTAAAGCAGTAATCAAATGACGATTGTGTGTAAACTAATGTATTATGTCTTCTTAGAGATGGTAGAGGCTTGTAGTACCCTGAACTACTTCAACCACTGTCTTATTACCCTACACACTGAATTTTAGCCCCTTTATCTCTGAATGGTGAAACAAGACTACTTGCCGGGTGTTAATTCTTATAATATTACACAACTTTCATAAAGTGCTTCCTTGATTTAAGGCAGGTCACGGCTAAGGACTCCATTAAACTTCATGCACAGATGAGAACATCCATATCCCAGTGCATCAGTCAATCAGTAGGGACGTAGCTGGGATCATATTAAGCAGTCTGGTCTTTGAGTTCCAACACATAACTATGTGTGCATCTTCCTAACCTCCAGAGAAACTCTAGTTCACATCTGATTAGCTGCTCCTACTGCTGTGACTGCATGAACAAAACAAAAATTTGATTAAGTACGGTTTCCTATCAAAACCTTTCTTTAAGATTTCTGACATAAAAGGACTCAAGAGACTCAGATAATATCCTGATTTTAGTAGTAAGTTTTCAGCTTGAGTGCCAAGAAACCTCCACAAGATCTTACAGCAGATCATGGTTATTTTCAGCTGATACTTTAGTTCGAAATAGAGAGAGAGACAGAGACAGAGAGGTTTTGTGGTTGTTTTTGATTTACTAATCTTTACGAAGTTCATTTTTCTAGGGATCTGTAGGGGATGTTACTTTAACCAAATATAAATACAAGACAAGTTGGATGTCCCCTCAGGCCTTTAAGGTGACTTGAAGCTAAGATTGTGCACTGACCTCCCATTTTAACTAACAGTATCCTCAACAGAAACATACATTTAAAGGAGAAGGACTAGCGGTAGCAGTTTTAGTGAGCACCAGCACTGACCGTGAGCTGGAAAACAGAAACTGTCTCTGACCTGTAATGACATCCCTTTCGTAACAGCACCAAATTGACACCCTCCACATCTAGGCCTCGGCTATCCACTGCTCCACTGTCATGGGTGCTATGGGAAGACAGTTAGCTTCAGAGCATAACTAGGTCGCCAGTCCTGGCCCACCATATAGTTTTGTCAATTATACATTTTATCAAAATTTGAAGTGCGTATTTGTATTTGCCAGAATTCCCAGCATGTCAATGTAAGTCTACACACCCATTTTTTTTTTTTGCGGCCATTTAAACATAATTATCTTCTACTATAGATTCATCTCCTTCATTTTTCAGCTCTCCCCTGTCTTCCAGGTATTGTGTCTAAGACGTTAGCGTTTTTCTTGCTGTGGAAAGATGCCATAACCATAGCGACTCAGAAACGGAAACATCTAATTGAAGTGGTACTCACAGCTCAGAGGTTCAGTTCATTATCATCATAGTTGGGAAAATGGCAGCATGCAGACAGACATGGTGCTGTAGAAGTAGCTTAGAGTCCTATAGCTTGTAGGCAACAGGAAGCCAACTGAGACACTGGGAGGTATCTGAGCATAGGAAACCTCAAAGCCCACTTCCACAGTGAAACTCTCCCCCCAACAAGGCCATACCCACTCCAACATGCCGGGGACCAGTCTCAGCAGAGAGGTGGGTCTCGAATCTGGGATGTTTGGAAGATGAAATGAGTACATGAACACAGGATTCTGAAGCAAGCTGAGAGGCTATCAGCTGTTGGGCAAGTTCTGCTGCTGCTCCTTCTTCTGCCCTGAGCTTCAAACCTCAGTCTTTTATTATAAATTTTACCCAAGGAAAATGATTCTTTTTTTTCTTGCCACAGGTTAATCATTACCTGGGCAGATCAGTTCACAAGAAGTATAAAGATTGTTTGAAATCAGGATGTATCATGCATTATAACATTTTCCCAGCTCTCAAAGCCCCATGCCAGCCACTATATTCTTAATTCTTAGCTGAGTTAATCATAAAACAACTTCTAAGGCTTTCACCTCAGAGGCTAACAACTTGCAGTTTACAGAAGCATGGTTCAGTGGGTTTTACTCCATTGTTGTACCTTTCACAATCCCAATTTTGATTTATAAGGCCATAGGCAGGCAGCCCTAAAAGCTCTATGTTCCTCAGAAGCTTTATTCTTTATAGCTAAGTTCTTTTCTGTTTCAGTATAATTCTTTTTGCCAAGTTTTATAATCAGGTAAGAAAACAACTTCTGCATTTCCCCCAAATTTTCCCAATTCTTTCATTATTCAGGTTTTTCCCATAACTTGCTTTACAGCTTCAATGCCTGCCCGCTCTGTCAGATCAAGAATTCTCATATTATCATACAGCACATCAATATTTTCAGAGCCACTGGTGTGAAACGAGAAAAAGAACATGAAGAACAAGTGCACTAGTTGAATTGCTATAGCCAGAATCATCTGTAACATTGCCAAATGCAAATGCAGACACCATAGAAGTGGTCTTGGGGGCACATAGGTGTTTTCTCCTTGGCCCTCAAGTAACAGGCTCAGCTGCCACTGGGTCGCCTGGAGGGAATTATTTCCTGCATCTCAGGAACCGCAAGTGGAGGGGGTGTATGCTTTGCTGTTTCCGGCACCAATAAAGTCACACTTCCTAATAGTGTCACTGCCTATGAGATTATGGGACCAGTTTACGTTCAGCCTACCACAGTATCATTTTGTCCATTGTCATAGGAAAGTCTCAAGCTTTATATACAAGAAAACCTTGAAGTTTGTGGATTATCTATGAAATTCTTCGTAGGTATGGAAATTAAAAGGTATGAATCATGTCCAAAAGGTATGAATCATGTCCAAAGTTTCCAAATCTCCTTAAAATTATACACACACACATATATATATATACACTTATTTTTGAAATTATTACATCAGTCCCTTCTTCCCTTTTCTCCCTCTAAACCTTCACATAAACCCTTCCTTGATTTCTTTCAAATTCATGGTCTATTGTTTTTTTTCATTAATTGTTGTTACATGCATATAGGTATATACATATATTTTAAATATAATCTCTTTAGTAAAATAGTTAATAAAAATTACTAACTGAAAAAAGGAAACATTCTGCAAAGTTCTATAAGACAGTATAATGAGAAACTTGATGAATAACTTTAAAAAAATCATGACATTCTGAATGACACGTTATGAAAAATATAAGAAAAGTGGAATAAATGAGAATCTATATCTTTTTTATTAAAGATTCTATTATTCAAAAAGGAAGATATATGCATTTAATAAAGAAAAAGAGATTTCCTCTCTTATGTATGATGACAGAGAAAGGCATCTTGCCAAGTAAAGTTATTTGAACACAAAATGCCTACTGAGTTCTTAAAGTAAGTTTTCTTAGTGGCTTCCACCATATACTGTGACAACAGCTTTTCTCCCCAGAAATAATGAATACTTTAGGTGGGGTACAGACATTGGGACACAGACATTGGGGCACAGAAATTGGGAATCTTCTGTAAAACAGGCCAGAGTCTACCACTGCTACTTCAAGCCAGCCTGTATAAGATCCACCCAGGATATCGAAACGTGTTAGTTTCCAAAAATGACAAGAGGCAAGGTTTTAAAGTAAACTACGGAATGCATGCTTTCTATCTCTAGATTCTTGGAAGTAGGGTGTTTCATTATTGTTGCTTTGTTTGTTTGTCAATTTTAAAGGTGCAAATCCAGACAGACTGGAGTTCTTTCCAATTAATCCAATTGATCTTGTGGTTTACACTCACTGAAGAACTTAAAATACTCTAAACCCACGTGTATGTGACCTCTAGCTGTGCTGAGAACTCTGGGGTTAACAGAACTTTTAGCATAGACAATAGACACCCCCAGCTGAAGCTCCGGGGCCCAGAAAAGAAGACCTTCTACATCTGATGAATTATGTGCCAAACCAAGGCCCGTGCAGAGGCAGATGAATTCACACTTAGGAGGATAAATCAAAGCATTAATCGGCTTGTCAGTAAAGCAGGTGTTTTGACTGCTTTCGTGGTTTATTTTCATGCAAAAGGCTTGTGGGACATAGAAATCACAAGGAATTGTAAGCACATGGCCCTGGCTGGCTCTGTCCCACCCAGCGAGGGGTCAAAATGGCCTATCTTTTCACATTGTGAAGGGTATCTCATAACTGTGCCCTGTGAAAGCAGAAGCTCCTCAATAGACTATTTGTGTGCTCAGTGGTTTCTTGGTTTTCATGATTTTTATGTATATGTATGCCAAGGGCATTTCTTTCCCTTTTATGATAAACTGTTCCGGCAACCAGAGCAGGTTGTTAAGGAACTGTGTCGCACAAGACTTGACAAAAGAGGCCTTGTTTGTAAGGGTTCTGAGGATAAAATAGACCAACTTGGTGATCTGATTCCAAAATGGAAAGAGAAAATGAGAAAGTGGAGAGGCTTCATCCCACTCCAGTTTCAGATTCTGGAATAAAATTAATCATGTAAAAAGTCAAAGAAATTGATATTTTGGAATTTAAAATACGGCTAAATTCAGAACTGTGTACAAATTGGAATATCAAGTAAACTTGCCATTTCACTTATGTAAAGGGTAATTTTGGTTTGTTATGCCTTAATATACTGTTTTTGAGTAGATGGTCACTGACACAAGAAAGTATAAACTAAAATGTGTACAGTTGTTCTTTTCTTGTAGATTTCATAACTATTCTTCTGTGAAAGACTATAGATTTAGATATTCTAAAATGACATGACAGCTAGTTAACAGTTAATTCCTGAGTTCTTAGTGTATTCTGGAAATATTCTAAGCATGTTATATTTTCAGTACTGTTAACTCTATGTGGCAAATATCATTATTTTCTCAATAACTAAATCCATGCACAACAAATATAAGTCATTTGTTCTGAGTTCTTAGTGTATTCTGGAAATATTCTAAGCACGTTATATTTGCAGTATCGATAACTCTAAGTGGCAAATACAATTATCTTCTCTATAACTAAATCCATGCACAACAAATATAAGTCATTTGTTCTAGGCTATTCTAACCCCATCTACAACTGTCTTTGTCTCGAGAGAAGATCTTACTGGATTCCTTGTACACATGTGGGTAATATTCATTGCATCGTTACCCTCAATATACAAGTATTTTTAAAATACATATATTCATAAAGAATGTCTCTTAAGTAAGAACAGAAAGTCTTCATTCAAACTGTGTTTCTCACTTGTTTTACAGACTATTCAGGTCATAATACATAAAACAATTCTTTCTGAAGAATTCCTATTGCTTTTTCTAATATCAATTCTAATAAAAATAAAATTATTTAATAATTTATTAATTTCTGTAAATGTTCTGTAATCAATCATACAGGAATTGTAGGCCTTGTGTACAAAGAAACTTAAAGGTAGCTTGAGGAAAATGTTAGCACAACTAGTAATTTAACATACACACTGCTTAATATCTGCTATGGAATTGGCAATACCTATAAGGATAATATTTGCATCTGACATCTAAAACTATTTCTTTCCAAGAGAATGGAATTGGCCACATCATCTGGTCTGCATATTACTGTCATAAAGACAATCCACACAAGCAATCTCCACAAAGCCAGGGAGTTGTTTAATCTCCAAGGCAAGGGTTAATTTGTCAACATCCTACAAATGTTTTGGGCCATTGGACTAAGAATAGCCCATACAGCCATCACTATGCAGGGGAGGTAGGATGTGTGACTCCAAGTTCTTTCTCTAGGTAGTTCAACTTTCATTGCATCTAATATTTATCAATCCCCTTTCAGTGGACAAAATATTATCAATATCATATACAATCACATAACAATCGTATTATACTGGAGGAGACATAGTTTGATGGATCCATATTTTGTATATTATTTCTTTAATATTTATTTATATGCTGTTAGTGGTGGTGGTGTGTGTCCATATTCTCAATTGTGGCCACTCCCACAAGTCATGGCACACATGTGGAAGTCGGATGACAGCTGGCAAGAGTCAATACTACCACGTGAGTTCCTAGGGTCAAACTCAAGACTCAAATATCCATACTCAGCAGCCAGTTTCTTTACTGACTGGAACACCTCACCAGCCTTACTTAGGATTCTTAATGCAGACATTCTTGCAAAAATCTCAAAGTGTCTTGCTTGAAGTTGTCTATTAACTGCAATGAAATGCTGGATTTGCACATTAGAGTAAGAGTTTATGCATTTCTCCATTGCTAAAAGAAGATGAAGCATAAAGTCTTCAATGTTTTCAAAAAATGGGTTTCAAAAAAAGAAAGAACACCAAACAGTTACAATTTTGTAAAACTCTTAATTCACTCATTGTGCCAGAGACTAACGCATCATCTCAACAAGGAAACTGGCAATTCTGCTCTGCAGAGTGAAGATCAGAGTTCTGGATAACTCTAGAGTCCATCTGTATTTTATTATAATCAGTTCTAGAACATTCTAGAACATACGGCCTAGACGAATGAACAAATGAACAGAAAACATTTCTCTTCCAGTCCACAAAATACATAGAGAAAATCAAGCTCTTGATTATTGAGGATCAGAAGCAACAGCCATCTTAGTGAGTAAATGAGAAAATGTTGCAACCTTCTTCCGGTGGTGAGATGTAGCACTTCCGTCTTCACTGTCTGAAGTCCACAGTGCAGCTGTGCTAAGTGTATTCACATTGCTATGAGCCGATTTCCAAAGCTTCCTCATCTTCCCAAGCTTTTGTGATTCTTTCAGGTTTAAGTATGGAGGAAATGAAATGTGAGTGTGGTTTTTATTTCCGTGCCTATTTTCTCTCCAAATAGAAATTGATTTTTTTGTGCATGAATTATTTCAATATTGTATATAAGATAGCCCATAAGAACTTTCCTAGAATTTTGAAAATTTCTTCACCTAAGCTCCACTTTACGAGAATTTGGTTTGGAAAGCAATAGTTTTTAAGATCATTGAGTCAGGAGTATGACTACTGCTTTAAGGAAAATAAATATTGTAAATTGAACTGTAGAGTAGATTCCTAACTTTAAAATCTATTTATGAAAGTGTACTTATTGCAGAAAACATTTCCATTCTAGTTTTTAATACATAAAATATGAGGATAACAAATCAAGTTCATGATTTATTTGAATTGGAGGCAACCCTCATTTGCATGTAAATGTGACTGGATACATTTATTTCAGGGGATTACATGCACAGAGTTCTCATCATTAAGGACAGATGGGAATGAGATTTAGAAATTTGTTCTCTAAAAGTTACCTTTAAGATCTAAAGGGTAGGGGAAATCATCAACATGTCTCTCAATACATTATACAGAAAAGATTTTGGCAGTCAGTTTGTTTTTCTATTTTTATTTTAACACAAAATAAAGTTGATCTCCACTGGAGTAAGCAACATTCCTAATTGTACAAATAGCATCCAGGTCAACTCAACTATAAGTACTGTGTTTGAAGAAGAACTATACATAATTTTCTTTCTATATTTTAACACTCTTAGAGTAATATGCACATCAGATATTAATGCTGATGAGTCAAAAATGTAACTTGCAGCATCCATTCAAGTGGGCTTCTATTTCCTAGCAATATTAGGAGTTAATTTTACACTAAAGAAGTTAGGTTTATTTCTTACCAGAATAAATTATTCAAGAAGAAAACGCTGACCAGAAATGTTTTAGAAAACACACTTACAAATATTTGGGCTCTTATTAGGAAATGAACACCATTTAATCAAAGAGGCACTTCTCTTAGAAGTACCAGAACACCTTCAAGGCAGCCCAAATCTAAATCCATCATGGACATACGCCTACCCCACCACCTGTCATTGTTTGACTTACTCGAGCAAGAACAATTTAGAACTCGCGTTGGCATCAAATACCTAGGCTCTAGTTTTTCAACCGAGTCCAACAATAGCTGCACGACACTTTAATCCAAAACTTTCAGCAAAGCTGTCAGTAGTCTGTGAAATTGAATGCTAGCTGCTACCTGCTATTTGCTTTACTGAGGGCAAAACCACAAAAGAACAAAAGCCAATCTGCCCAGAGTACTCAAAGGTGGAGCCTCCGATCTTCTCCTGCATTCATTTCCTGAGGCTACAGTAACAAATTGGTTTTTACTTTCCCAACTTCAAACTGAAAACGGCAGACTCAAGGTGCTGGCAAGGCTGAACTTCCCCCAAAGACTCTCAGTGACCATCTTTCCTTACCCTTTCTGCTTTCTGATGGTGTTGCAACCTTTTGATTGCTCGCAGATCAAGGGCTCCCATCCCTCCCTGTCTATAGCTAGCCTCCTTTCCTCTGTGTCCCTCCTGTGAAGAAACATGACATTGGCTTAAATTATTCAGCCCACCCGAATAATACAGCCTGATCTCTTGCCAAGAAGCTAGCTTAATAACACCTGCAGATTCACAGATTGCGAGGATTAAAACATAAACAGACCCAATTCTGCTTGTGTGCATATGTTGCGGGAGAACAATCTAACTCAATTCAACTATAATCATGACTTCAGCTGCTATTACTGCGCTACACATGAATTGATTGGAGATATTACATTTTCCTTTGTGATAGTTGTTTGCTAGTCTTCTCCAAAACAGCAGTACATACACAAGAAGTAAATGATTTGAAGATGATTATAATAACTGATAGTTACAAGATATTGGATTTCATTATCCACACACTACTCCTTTCTCATCACGATTGTTCCTCACAATGGCTCCTTGGAGTAGATAGTATTTTGTGAGTTTTACAGATCATGAAACAGACTCTAAACCTAATTTCTCTGAACTATACAGGCAAAGATGAGAGAAGCTGGAATTGGATTCCAAGCAAGATAACTTCAGAGCCTCATTGATAAATAAATGCTAGTACTCTATAGGTTTCCTGTGACTTAACCAATACTATCCAGAAAATTATCTTAGTGCTCTTATCAGTTGGTATTTTGGGCTAGTCAGGTACCCATGATAAACAGATTTTCATTCAAGAACTATTTGTCATTTTTTCTGTCCCAACCTCTTAGGATGATAAACGGGACAAATTCCCTTCAGTTTCAGGACATGACATCTAATTTGGTATTTAGTTTACCAAACTGTATACCTAAATCTAAAGACTTCAAACAGGCTCTGCCAAAGCAGACCACTCTAGTCAGAGCTCTGTCTTAAATCAATCTCCCCGAAGCAGAGCGTGGCTGTGATATCCTCCTCCCTTCACACCCCTCTCGCCACACACTTCAACTGAAAGTATACATTATTCCTTATCTGTATTTAATGATCTTGTTAGCTTCCATTCTCTCTCTTTTACTGAAATTCTTCTCTGAATTGCAAACAAGGGTGTTTCTGAGAGATTCCTAAAACCAAAGGTTGGGGCAGACCAGCCAGGGCTCCCATCTGCCTCCACGTGTGCCTCCCCAGGGCTGACAAAAGTTTCTTGAGTCTTAATCATCTGAAGATAAGGAAACAGAAGAGATAGAACTTCATGTGTAGGTCTTCTGCTTAAGCTTCTTTCAAAAACCTGAATGGTACAAGGAGGAAGGATGTGTTTCCCGGTTTCTGTGTGTGTTGAAAGGGTATATTCATATATGTGTTCTCTTATATATATATATGTGTTACCCAGACATTAGGGTCAGACAGCTTCATGGTGGAGAAAGCAGAAGTGCCTCCTGCCAAAACGAGGAGCTGGAGCCTAGAGATTGGGCCCACAAACATGAGCTGTACTGTCCTGATTACTTGCAGCCCTGACCCATTTCCTTAGTCCTCTGAAGCTGGTTTCAACCGATTGTGTTTCTGTTGTTTATAAATATACTGCAGAAGGCCAGTTCTCACGTAGTCAAGTGAGTCTTTGAGGCTCTGTCAATATTCCAGATCCCAAAGAGAATCCATTGCCTCCTCCTCCACCAGCCACCTTTCTGAATTCATTCCATTCACTAACAGAGCTGCAGGAATGCAGCAGCATCCTTGCTGATGTGCATGAGCTGGAGTTCATTTCCAAATCAGGTTACTTGGTTCATGTTTGAAAGACTTTCTGTAGTCTATAGTACTGCTATATGATCATTTCACAGGATACAGAAGTTTTTAATATTTATTTCCTATGGAATTGTCACCTCAGTGAGCTACATATCTATGCCTTTTCTTTACATACAATCCCTTTTATTAGACTTCTCAATTTCTAAGAGAAATATTGTCATCTAACTAGAATATATATATATATGTTTATTCCACATGGTTTTATTTGTTATTGCATTATATTTTTAATAAGCTCTACTGAATTGTGTTATCCTGTAACAACCATTGAAAATTCTCCTTTAACGGGTGTTACTAGGAAGTTTTCCTTAGTTTCTGCTGTAAATTGGCCCAAGAGATACATTTTCCAAGTCCTGTCTGAAGCAAACAATAATATGGGAGCAATTTTCCAATCTATTCTCTTTTTTCTAAAGGTTAATAGTCTAGCTTCTGAAATAGCCATTTATGAAATGTTAACTTTATGCTGATTTAAATTGTTCTCTGAAAATCTGTCTTAAAATAACCTCTTGCCATTTTCACAGTATACCTGAAAGAAGAAGAAGGAAAAAAAATAAAACACTAGTATTCTCATCATAGGTCTGGAAATGGGAAATATAGCACTTGATAGATCCCCAAAGTAGCTGAAGGCACGTTTGCCTTAGAGCTGGGTTCACAAACACATGACCCTTCCTTTCAACTTGAGAAAATGAAGATAATCTTCCATTCATAGAGCCCATATTTCTGCCTCAATGCTTATGCTGGAAGAAAATAAACAGACTTAGAAAACAAATGCATTTTCAAGAGATAATATGTGATTCATGACTTGAATGTAGTCACTTGAACGTTCAAAACTGAAGGAATTGACTGTTCTGACCTAGTTCAGAATATGAATTCAAGTCTATCTTGTGTTTTTTTTTTTAAATTAAATGAAATAAAGCTGATAATAATGTTTTCACTATATTTCAAGTATCTAGCAGATCATGATAAAATATCTTCTATGGGGAAAGAGTTCAGTAAGTGAACTCTTATTTATGTTCCTATAAATAAATCTTATGAGCTAATTGATTCACCAAACAAGACTTAGGGGACATTGCTTCTTATTCTGTTGTAGGTGGCCTGAGTTAAACAAATTTGTTTCTATCTCTCTAGGAATAGTCACAAAACACAGTGGAAATTTTAATAAGGATGAGTAGAACCAAAGATGAACTGGGGATTAATGGGTAAATGGTTTCTGTGTTGATTTTAAAATGCAACCAAGTCTGATCCACCTACAGCTGAAACACCATAGAGACCATCCTCATACAGTTCCCTTCCCCACTCGGGGAAGAGATTCTGTGTCTCCTTGCTTTTGTGATGGATACATCCTCCTGCCGTGGATAATATCACATATGCAACTGAGGCCAAGTTGCAAGAGAATGAAATGAATGATTCCCAAATGACTGGTGAACTGGAAAGTATCATAGTTTCTGAATATAACACATGTGGGATAAAATGGTTCACAAGCTGTGATGACCATCACGTGATCTTTGTTAGGGACAACAAGACAAACGCTGAGATAAGCCCGAGCTGCTTTCCCAGAAAGAAAATTGTCGACATGAAAGATGACATGAAAGTACATGAGGATGTACTTTTCATGTACAACAGGAAAGTACATGAGAATGCTCTCCTTCCTTCTGGCTTCTGATTTGTCAAGAAGATGGAAAGAGATGATGGGGTAGAGGTACTGGTTTATTGTTTCTTGCAGCTATCAGGATGCAAGGGGAAGAGAGTACAGAACATACCTCCTCTAAAACATCCATCTTGGAATCCTGGTACTTAAAGTGCATGGGGAAAAAAATGAAATGATGAAAATGAAAAAAATTTGCAGAGTGGTAGAAGATACTTACAGAGTTCAAGTTTAATACAAAAAAAATCAGGATTCAACTTGCATTGTTTTAAAATAGAAAGCAGTGGCATGGTACAGATGGTTTTCATTCAATCATAAGAGAATGTATGGTTGAATAATATAAAAATGATTGTTATTCAATAAACAATATGCTTCTTTAAATTGACCCCCTCTTGTAAATAATCCCAGTAAAATCTCTGTTTCCCCAAGACAAATAGATGGAATCATGTCTTTGTTCTATCAGGTGCTCTATCCGGGATAAAAATATATTTGTTCATGTCTTTTCAGAAGACATGGCACAATAAATCTATATACGATGATACTGATAATGTCCCTGAAATTCCATAGTATGTTTAAAGAATGTGATTTCATCCTCTCAAACATCCTATCATTTAGTAAAGAAACAAGGACTCAGAGCAAAGGTGGTTGTAGATAGGGCACAGATGGAGAATCCACAGAAGAACCCTCAGTTGCTTTGGGCCAGAGTGGACATAAAGCTGATGTTATCATCCTTTTTGCATCAAGAGGTAAACCCAATTCCTCTCTTGTTGCACTAGTGTTGTACTGAGTGATTTCCTCTAACAAATGGATAAAGCTGAAGTATGAGATAAGCCTTGGAAGACTTAGTTGGAAAAGAACCCTTCACAGTTTTCATTTTCTCTTGGATCCTTCTCTCTGAAGGCAGTAAGACATCATGTTATAAGGATATGTGCAGGAAAATAATGTAGTCATGCAAAGAATGGCCTCCTTTCCAAACCTTCTCTGAAACAAACACGAGCTCCAATACACTTTCAGAAAAGGGTTGCCTCTGCTATCAGCATCACGGGTGAAGTGTCATAAGAGATCCTGAGCTAAACCAACTATATGTATTCTTCTCTAATTCCTACTCCGCAAAACCTGAGATACCAAATATTGCTATTAAGTGGTAAATTTGTTCATAAATTATATTACACATACAACCTATACAAACTTAAAGGAGTTGTAAGATTTTTAAAAAGAAGTTAGAACATGAACTTATATAAGAACCAAAGTGTAACATGAGTATAGAAGTGGAGTAGCCTTAAAGTCTTCCTTAGGGCCAAATCTCAGGCTCTATCTAATTGTAGAAATGGCTTACAGACACGCCCGGGGCGGGGTTTACTAATCCCCTGTCATTTATTAATCCTTTCAAATTCAAAAGTCAAGAGAGCCCTCAGGGACAGCTCAGTGGGCAAAGGAATTTGCCATGGAGCCTGAAGACCTGAGTTTAATTCCCTGTACATACATGGGGGAGAAAGAGAGAACAAACCTCTACCTGCTTTCTTTCTTCCTACCTCCACCTATATACTGCGGTACTTTTGTGCCCACACATGAACAAACCCATGTGCACACACCTTCACAGTAAAATATTAAATAGTTGTTAAAGAAAAGATTAATCTCCACAAATACAACTGATAAAATCAATAATTAATGATGCAATTAATTTTTTCCTGGAGATATGTTAATAGCATAAATTAAGTAAATAATTTCAGTAAAAGGAATTCTATCTGACCATATAAATGACATACATAGATATCGTGAATGCTAGTAGACTTTAAAAAGGAACAACATGAGTCTTCAAAATCAGTTAGAGACATACATGAGCTGACCCCAGAAGGAGAGCTGGAAAACAGCACAGCCAATTCACCATTCAGGAGAAAAGTTGCTAATAGCTGTTGCCATATGCTTGCACAAGGGAATTCTTCCAAAATGTCAAATAACAGATAGCTGCAATTAAATTTCAATTGTTCAGAGCATAGGAAAAAAAAAAGAGGAAAAAAACATGAAAAATTCCTAACTACTTTCAATATGCATAACACATTAATGACAAATCTATTTAAAGGCACACACACATACATATATACACACATGCATACATAAATATGCACATACAGAAAAACATATGTATACCTCAAAGACATACACATGCATCCAGAAATACACAGACACACACCTACAAAGAAAGAGACATACGATCAAATATATACAAGCTAAAATACAAATATACACATACAGATATACACAAACACAACTATAGAATATTTTATTTAATGAAAATCCATTTCTAGAAATAACTAGAAAAATCAATTGTCTATTTAATTTGAAATGAGTCATGAACAATGCATTTCTAGAACATTGTTCTCCTTCCTTGCAATATTAATGGTTAAAAATAGAAAACAATACACCCACAAGTCAGGAAGAGGATCATATGAATTTCAGGTATAAAATGCATTTAGTACAATCCAATGTCACTTCTTAATTTTCAAAATCTAGATAATAGAATCATTTCAGTAAAATTATGTTTATGTGTTTGCCTAAGTGACATGAAATGATAATCACATGTATTTGCAATTATACATGTAATATAGATGAAGCAACAGCTTACAGTTAATGTTCTTATTATAAGCTGTACTGGAGACAGCAATCAAGGAAATTGGGGGATAAATTTAAAAATAAAAATATGAAAAAAGAATTTTAATTTATTTAGTAATAATAGTATTATTTTCCTTAAAAAACTATTTAAAAAAAACATTAAAAGACCTGTTTGAATAATGACATAAAACAATTCAAGGCTACATAAAGTAAAATTAAGTAAACATAGAATTAAAAAGATCTTTTATATGAATTATAACTAACTAGGTGCAGAAAAAAAATTTGCAGGAGAAAAGATCCAGCAGGTGAGGATCCTTGTTGCACAAGTAAGATGACATGAATTTTGGTCTCAGAACTCAAGTAAAAATCTGAGTGCAACTACACGTGCCTGTGAGTCCAACCCTCTTGGGAGAAAAGACAGTAGGATCCCTAAGACTTGCTGACCTGCCTGTCTAGATTAAACCATCAAACTCCGGGTAGAAGGAAGGCAGAGAGCAATAGAGAACAGCTGGCAGAGACAGCTGGCCTGGAAGAGATGACATCTTCCTCTGCCTTCCACAGGGCTTAGAAGCTCTTGTATTCACATGCCCCCCTCCCACACTCACACACACATACACATACAAGCATTCAAACATTCACACAAGCATGTCCCCACATATACCACACACAAAGGCATAAATCATAAACAGATAAAATACAAAAGTAAGGAACATAAACTCTATAAATGAACTATACGCCACTAGCAATGGCAAAGAGCTCTGTCATTACATGAAATGTTAGGCTCTTGGAAGAGAAAATGTAGTATCATAAAAATAGTTGTTTTCTCCTAATCTGTAAACCTAATTTAAACGCAGTAAAAAAAAATGCCAACAGTGTATTTTTTGTGTATATATATAAAGTTAAAATCAAAATAACACAGCCGCAAACATCCAAAAAATACACAGAGAAGTAGGTTTCCCCAACCCTATTATTTTCAACTTAACAGTCATTAAAACAACATGATACTGAAGAGACAGGCAATGTACTGCTAAGGCCATTAAACACTGATGTTCTTATGTTATTATCAGCTTTACTTTTGTAAAACCTAAAACCAGCTACTCAATATTAAGTCATTTGTTTCAAGACGTCTCAGACAAAAGATTCAAATGAGAAGCACAGACAGGAACCATGGTTCAAGACACAGAAAATACAAATTGAAGAAACATTTGTAAGCAATAGCGTTGGCCTGAATTCGCACCAAATAAAATGAAGACAGCGTGAAGAGTCGAGTGGAGATGTAATGAAACCAACTTTTCTCCTGAGCAAAAGAAATGCTATTCAGAGATGACATCGTGAGGAGTAGTGAACTTCTGGAGGAATGATAGCAGAACAGAAAATTGTAAGATGTTTGAAAAGGCTATTGTCATCTCTTGAAGAAAAGACGCTCATCAAGAAATGGAATGAACGAGACCCACTGTCTCAGTGGGTGGGTGCACCCCTCGTGGTCCTGACTTCCTTGCTCATGTTCTCCCTCCTTCTGCTCCTCGTTAGTACCTTGGGAGCTCAGTCTGGTGCTCCAGTGTGGGCCTCTGTCTCTATCTCCATCCATCGCTAGATGAAGGTTCTATGGTGATATGCAAGATATTCGTCAGTATGGCTATAGGATAGGGTCATTTCAGGTTCCCTATCCTCAGCTGCCCAAGGAAATAACTGGGGACATTGCCCTGGCACCAGGTAGCCACTCCAGGTTCAAGACTCTATTGGGAGCTCACCAAGGCCAGCTGGACTGTGACTGAAAAAGCATGGGATAAAACCGGACTCTCTGAACATGGTGGACAATGAGAGCTGACGAGAGGCCAAGGACAATGGCACGGGGTTTTGATCCTACTTCATGTTCTGGCTTTGTGGGAGCCTAGACAGTTTGGATGTTCACCTTCCTAGACCTGGATGGAGTGGGGAGGACCTTGGTCTTTCCACAGGGCAGGGAACCCTGACTGCCCTTGGGGCTGGAGAGGGAGGAGAAGAGGAGCGGGGGGAGGGGGAGAGGGGCGGGACGAGGAGGAGGGAAATGGGAGGCGGGGAGGAGGCGGAAAATTTTCTTTTCAATAAAAAAAAATTAAAATAAATAAATAAATAAAATAAGAAAAAAAGAAATGGAATGAAGTATTCTGCATCACAGACTAAATCACTACCAAACAATGAGCAATTAGCTAGTGGTTGGAATTTTACTGTTTTCATTGAAATTCAGAGAGTTGCATATCAATAGAGAATTTCCTTATTAGAGAAGAAAGCATCCCTTCATGTTAATGTACCTGTACGCAAATGTACCTGTAGACTGAGGAGGCTCACTATGACTTTGAGCATGGGTGTACACAGTAAGACCCTGTCTCAAAAAAGACTGGAGGAAATTAGAAAGGGACTGAGGAGACAGGGAGGTAAGGAGAAAGGAAGACCTAGTGAGGACAGGAGGAATGGAGGATGGGGAGATGGGGAAGGAAGGGAGGGAGGGAGGAAACAGATTCTTTCCACAGAAGTGTGAGACTTCCCTGCCACTTTTGATCTTATGAGTTCCTTCTTTATAAGAAACAACAATTTCAAATGCAGAGCGCTTTGCTTTTATTACACAGAATGCATTGCAATACACACAGGGATACGAACGGGAGACTGTGCTCTCTGCTGTTCATTCTGTTTGTTTAACTGTTGTGATGACAGCTGATGTATCGTGCCACAAACTTTTGGTAATGGCACATAAGGGAGCACCACTTTTCAGCAGGTATTTTTGGGTGGCATCTCCATTCCATGTGTGTTTTCGACCATTCTGTAGGGGTGTTTGGACTCCTCATGCAGAACATCTAAACTGACAAGCAAGGGACTGCTGCTCGCTCTGACAGCTTTTCTCGCCCTGTCCATAGGATTTTGCAGAATAAACCTTGTTGCTATCTTCATGTGTTTGTCCAGGGTAAGTCTTGAACTTTTATTGGAGGTCACAGGAAGTCATCCAAATATACTTTCAGAATGCTTAGAAAAAATTTTGTCTTACGTATTCTCTCTCTCTCTTTCTGTGTGTTTGTGTGCATGTGTGTGTGCGTGTGTGAAAATTAGAACAGTTGTTTGAGATCTCCACCTTCACATACATCATTCACCCTAGAAAAGAGTGCATGTCTTGTTTCTGTGACAGTCAGCAACACGGGTTTCTGTCAAAACAAAATCCAATGAGGAAGATGTTCTAAATACAGGAAGAACAAAATGAAGTTTGGGTATCGGTGTTGCTAGCTTCCTCAGCATCGGCACCCTTGTCACAGCTGGTGCTTCAGCGTCAGAGCCATTAGGTCTAGTTAGATGCTCTCTTCCTGCGGACTCCTGAAGCTATGAGAGAAAGACAGGGGGTGAGGTCACAGAGCTGAATGGCTGCCAATACAGCCCTTCAAAATCTCTTGGAGGGGGTTTCTCCTGAAAATGGTTTTAATAAATTAATAGGATTTGTTAAGAAGTCTCCATATTCTTTAATTTTGAATTTTTCCTCTATTTCTACGGTTAATGTTTTCTCTCAACCTTAGTAAAGCACAATATACATTAACTAAAAAATGAAGAGGTTAAACATGCATCTCCACAAGTTTTGATACATGTGATATGCTATGCTCATCAAGGCAGAATATTCCTTAACCTGAAAAATAAGCCTCAGTTTATAGACAAGGTCAGGCTCCTTTCTCTACAGTCTCACAAGGGAGGCAACAGCACTTGAATGCTGTCTGTCAAGATCTGGGAAAGAATGGCCATTTTGTCCTAAAATTCGCTGGTCCTGGGAATCACCAAACCTTTACCCATCACACTGAGATCCCAACCCTCATCCATGCACCTACCAGCAACTAGAATGTAGCATGTAGAATCTGTGCAGAGTTTGAATCCTGGGTTTTATTTGCTTGTTAGTTTTTTTTTTTTTTTTTTTTTTTTTTTTTTTTTTTTTTTTTTTTTTTTTGTCTAATTCCTTTACTTAGTCACAGGTGAGTATTCATTACAGGTTGGAAGTGAACTAGTCTCTACACACAGAGGTACGGAACATAAAAATATACTCTACTTTCCATCAAGGTAGTCTAGAGTGGGGATTAAGAGAAGTGAATTGAAATTACTATAGAGGCCGAAGAGACTGTACAGAAATTGTGGAATTTACTGTTCTTCTGTAAAACCACAGTTCAATTCTTAGGGCTCACATGGGGACTAATAACCACCTAAAACTCCAGTTCCAGGAGAACTAGCATCCTCTTCTAAATTCCCTGGGTACTACATCCATGTGGTACACAAAAATTTATAGATGCAAAATACCATGCATATACAATAAAAATGAATAAACATATTTTTAAAAAATTACTGCTCAGATAACATGTAATTTATAGTGACAACATAGGGGTGCAAGAACCCAAAAATATCTCCTTACACAGCCAGCACAGCTCAACAAATTTAGCACCTAGCATGTCATATGGCCCTTGTGTAGTTACATGACTGTAGCTAGCCAATGACAGATGCCAGGAGAAGTGTCATATGACATTTTCATGTCTGGCACTTAGAAATTGTTTACTG
Organism: Chionomys nivalis; assembly: GCF_950005125.1. Lineage (NCBI taxonomy): Eukaryota > Metazoa > Chordata > Mammalia > Rodentia > Cricetidae > Chionomys > Chionomys nivalis. The sequence goes on along the minus strand of NC_080109.1, from coordinate 26,404,367 downwards.
CCACGTCTCTCCTGCCATTTGTCTCATGAGAGGGTAGAAGAGAGATCCTTCTGGAATAATGGATGAGGGCTGGAACCCTCTCTGGATGACAAAGGCCTACTGACTGGTCTCATGGATGAAGGGGCTCACTTTTGTATTTTGTGTTATACATTTGGAGCTTAATTTTGCAGCTTGATTAGTCATCAACAGTAATGTAATATAGTCCATAGTTTACTGAGTTTTTATAAAATGTTTTGTTTTCAATAGATCTGATAAGATCTCAGACAGGAAAGAAATTATAGTTTCTCAAGTTCTAAACCTAAGCTGATGGAGTTCTTTTACAAAAAACAAAAACAACGAACAACAACAACAACAAAAAGCCCACCATGTTATTGTTACAAATGTCCCCAGATTCTACTAATGTAAAGATGGTGTTTCCTTTGACCTGCTCCATATAAAAGTCTTATGAGGAAAACAATATCACTGCCCATGTTGCTAGCAGTATTCTACTAATCTACAGCCGGCATTGTGCATGCGTCCTGTGACGGACCCAGTACTCAATGCCAGAGTTGAGCAAGCACCATCTTTGAGACTTCAGATGCAGAAGTTGAGTGGGGAGAAAGCTCAGTGTGTAAAGAGAGTGCTACACAAATGTGAGAACCGGAGTTTGGGTCCTTAGAACCCAGGTAAGGCCAGGCAGGGTAGCGTGCATCTGTAATTCCAGTGTTCCTCCAGAGAGGGCACAAACTAGAGCTGCCTGGGAAGAGAAACCTCAACTAAAGAGTGGTCTCCATCACACTGGAATGTGAGTATACTCTTGGGGCATTTTCTTGATTAATGATGTGGAAAGACACTACCCACTAGGGGTGTTTCCACCCCTGAGCGGGTAGGTTGGGTTACATTAGAAAGCAAACTTAGCAAATCATGGATAGCACACTATAAACAGTATTCCTTCATGGCCTCTCTTTCAGCTTTTGCCTCCAGATTTGTGCCTTGAATTCGTGCCCTTGCTTCTCTGGATGATTTACTGAAAAGCATGCGCCAAATAAACACTTTCCACTCAAGTTACGGTTTGGTCAGTGTTTTAGCACAGCTGCAGAAAGGAAACAAGGACAAGCTGCAACTGCTCCTCCTGATCTATGCAGGAAAATAATGCACTCTGCCTCCCTTCAAAAATGCAAGTTACTGCAGAAAACCTCAGTGCAGGAAAGTGAAAAACAGACATGTGTACTTCTTTTTCTGATCCCAGTTTTTCTTGACAGGAATAGGAATTCCTATTGTAGGCAGAAAACACTGTTGACGTTTAACTCAACCGTGGCCCACCAGGATTATCAGTCAGACATGTTTGCAAAAGCACATCTCCTTCTGATAACAGGGCATCCATTTCTCCAGCCTGTCTTAGATATCACTGAGTTCAAAATGCACAGTTGTTTATTATAGTGTAAGCACTGGCTAGTCTTTGTCAACTGGAAATAAGCTATAGTCTTCCAAGAGGATGGAGCCTCAGCTGTCAAAATGCCTCCATAAGATCAGGATGTCGGCAAATATGTAGGGAATATTCTTAATTAGTAATTGATGTGGGAGGTCCCAGCCCACTACAGGTGCTGACACCTCTTTGCTGATGGTTCTGGGTTCTATAAGAAGGCAGGTTGCACAAACCACGGGGAGCAAACCTGTAAGCGGCACTCCTCCCTGACCTCTGTATCAGCTTCTGCCTCCAGGCTTCTGATCTGATTAAGTTCCTGTCCTGACTATTTTCAATAATGAACTATTATATGGAAATGTAAGCAAAATAAAATCTTTCCTCCCCAACTTGCCTTTGGTCAAGGTGTTTCATTACAGCAATAGAGACTCTAAGACCATGTGCTACAAATGTTCACAGAGAACCTATGGACCAGGGACTGTTCTGGTCCTCAACAATGTGTTGGTTAGTAGAGCTGAGTGTTTGGGTCTTGTCTCTGTCTTCCTGAATCTCATGACATCAGAGTTGATAAGCCTCTGTACTCTGATACATGTGCCCTCTCCCACTGTGAATGTGATCCTGCTGAACTTTGTTGGTTGAATTACAGTGAAAATTTAAGTACCAGCCTCAGATGGTACCAATGCCTAAAATAAATTCATTAATTGGTAAACAATGGGGTCCTGTAACATGGGAAGGAGACGTGGAAGAAGACTCTATTGACACTGAAAACTTTGAACTCTCAGATTCTCAAGGGATTATTATCTCACCAGAGGTAGTAGTCTCTCCAACCTCAACAGAAGATCTATTCACTCCCTCACCCCTTGAAATAATGCCCTTTCCTTCTTTGATGGAAGAAATTCATTCTCCGTTGTCTGCTAAACCGGCAGTCACTTTTTCTGAAGGAAATGTCAAACAACACAATACTGATTTTCCTCAGGACCCACCAATATTTGTCTCTGGACATTTAATAAGACTTAAGGCTAATCAGGCTCCTAAAGAGGAAGTAGAAAGTGTAGTCTATGAGGAGGTGTGCTACACCGCTGAAGAGCTTAATGAGTTTGCTATTTCATTCAAACAGAAATATGGGCATAAGGAAATAGATTTTAAGAGTGTGGGATATAAAATTAAATCGGGAGTATAAAACTGGGTCAGGCTGTTGATTGATATAGGTCCATGAAGTGGAGATTCTAGGTTTAATACAGAAGCTTGCAAAGAGGTATCAAAAGTTTGTTTGAATGGTTGGCTGAAAAATTTGTCCAAAGATGACCTACTGAAAAGGAGTTGGAGATGCCTGATATCCCTCAGCTTAGTAGTGATGAAGAGATTTTAAAGTTCAGAGAAATTGTGCAGCTGGAGTGAATATACTATGTAAATCCTAATCTTTCACAAAGGGAAGGTGCCAAAGGCATGCCCTTCATTAATCCTGCAAGTCACAAAATGGTGAGAGGAACACCACCACATTTGAAGAGCTTCCTTGTTGCCTTTTCCTTGTGGCCAGACATTAGGGTTGGAGATGTTGCTGTTCAGTTGAATGAATTAAATGGAATGAGATTAAGTGGTCCCCAAGATAACAGGGCCTATGTTATCACTCTAAATTGCCAAAGGTCAGGTGATCATAGTTATTGTAATGGGCAGCATAGACAAGGCAATGGCCACAATGACCTGGCTTGTAATTGTTAGCACAGGAAAAGTGAATTTTATGGTGCCATGACTCACAAGGAATTTTGGTACTGGCTAATCTTCATCACGGTGTTTCCAGGCATGAAATAGATAAGGAATATACTGCATTTTATTTCACTTGTATTAAGTGGAAAAATTCTCAAACAAATAAAAGAAAGGGATACATTGGATCTTGGCAAAGGGGATTCTCAGTTCATGAAACAATTTCCACACTGGAGCCAGTCTGAAGACCCAGATCCCCTTGAATGAAAGAATGGCCAGTTCCCCTGAGGAAGGACTTTGGTAAAATACCAAAAAGTTTTACTATTAGCATTTCCCCAGTCATTCCCCAGAAAAACCTAGGGCCTTTTACAAAGAAAAGGAAACAGTCAGACTTTCTTGAGTCTATTCTGAATTGACCCCTATACTGGGTTATCCCAAAAAAACTTGGTGCCCTTCCAGTTAAAGTAGGAGTATGTGGAGGTCAGGTGATTAATGGAGTTTTGGCTAAAATCTGAATCATCCGACTTGCAGTAGGTCCAGTAGGTCTCCGAACTCATCCTGTGGTTATTTCCCCAATCTCAGAATATATAATTAGGGTAGATAAAATTAGGAGTTGGCAGAATTCTCACACTGGTTCCCCTGACCTGTGGAGTGAGGGCTATTATGATTGGAAAGGCTAAATTGTAGTCTTTAAGCTGGATCTGCCAAGAAAAATAGAGAATAAAAAACAGTATGCATCCCTGGAGGAATTGCAGAAATTAGTGTCACCAAGAACTTGAAAGATTCAGGGGCATTGGTTCCCACTACATCTCTTTGAACTCTCATATTTGACCAGTGTAGAAGACAGATGGATAATGGAGAATGACACTTGACTATAGAAAATTGAATCAAGTAGTGACTCTGACTGCAGCTGCTGTAACAGATGTGGTGCCTTACTCAAACATATTAACACATCTGGTACATGGTATTCATCTATTGATCTATCAAATGCCTTTGTCTCAATAGCAGTGCATAGAGACCACTAGCTGCAATTTTCTTTCAGTTGGCAAGAGCAGCAATATACCTTTTCTGTCTTACCTCAAGGATTTTTAATATTCCTGCCCTGTCATAACTTAGATGGGATCTTGACTGTCTCTTCCATAAAATAACACATTGGTACACTATATTGATGAAATTGTGCTGATTGGGTCAATTGATCAAGAAGTAGCAGTCACTTCAGACTCATGAGTAACACACAGGCCCATAAGAGGATGGGAAATAAATCCAATCAAAACTCAAGGGACTTCTACCTCAGTAAAATTCTTAAGAGTCAAGCAGTATAGGGCATGCAGAAATATTCATTCCAAAATAAAAGATGACTTATTGACCCGGCCTTTCCCACCAACAAGAAAGAAGTACGATGTTTAGTGTGTCTATTTGGATTCTGAAGACAGCACATTTACTACTCGGGTGTATTACTCTGATCCATAAGACAAGAGACTAAAAAAAAAAAAAAAACTTTAGATTTGGGGGTAATCAGGAACAAGAGAAAGATCTTTAACATGTCTAGGCTGTTTTCAAGGTATTCTATCACTTGGACCATATGATCCTGTAGACACAATGGTACTTGAGGTTGTCAGTATCATGTAGATGCTTTTTGGAGCCTTTGGATGACCCCTTTGGGTGAATCACAGAAGAGACCTTTGGGATTTTGGAGCAAGGCTTTACCATCATCTGCAAACAATTAGTCTCCCTTTGAAAAACAGCTCTTGGATTGCTATTGAGCCTTAGTGGAAAACAAATATTTGGCAAGGGGACACCAAGTTACCATGAGACCTGAACTGGGTGTTATCTCACCCACCAAGTCATAAGTAGGATATACACAATAGCAATCTATTATCAAATTAAAGTGGTATGTATGTGATTGGACCCAGGCAGATCCTGAAGACACAAGCAAGTTACATGAAAAAGTTTATCAAATTCCTATCATTTCTACTACCATTACAATGCTAGTCTACTGATATGCATGTAGTTATAGCCCCACGGGTTGTCCCTATGAGAGGTTGAGTGAGGAAGAGAAGACTAGGGCCTATTTACTGATGGTTCTGCATATTATGCAGACACTACCCAGAAGTGAACAGCTGCTGCATTCATATTTACAACTCCTTCCAGGGATATCCCTGAAAGGCACTGGCAGAGGAAAACCTTCACAGTGAGCAAGAGTTTCAGACAGCACGCATGTCATGCATTTTCTTTGGAAGGAAAAATGGTCAGATGTGCGGTTGTTCACTGATTCACGAACTGTAGCCAATGAGTTGGTTGAATGGTCAGGAGCTTGAAAAGAGCAAGATTGAAAAATTCGTGATAAAGACATCTAGGGAAGAAACATGTAAATAAATCCCTCCAAATGGGGAAGGATATGAAGATCCTTGTAAATTTACCCATGTAAATGTTTATCAAAAGGTGATTGCAGGTGAAGAGGAGTTCAATGATCGAGTAGATAGGGTATCCTAGTTTGAGTTTTTATTGCTGTGAAGAGACACTATGACCATGGCAACTCTCTGTAGCAAGAAGGGCTTGTTCATCCTGGCCACTCAGAACCGAAATAATCACACAGAAACTGTATTATTTAAATCACTGCTTAGCTCATTAGCTCTAGCTTCTTATTGGCTAACTCTTACATCTTAATTGAACTTATCTCCATTAATCTGTGCATCACCATAAGGTTGTGGCCTACCATCAAAGTTTCAGCATGTCAGTCTCTGGCAGTGGCTCCATGACTTCTCCTTGACTCCACCTCCTTTCTCCCAGTATTCAGCATTCCCCGCCTAGCTCTGTTCCTTGATAGCTCTGCTATAGGTGTATAGCAGTTCCTTTATTAACCAATGATATTCACAGCATAAAAAGGGGAATCCCACATCACTTCCCCTTTTCTGTCTAAATAAAAGAATGATCACTAGGCAATATACTAAATGTCTCCTCCTCTGGAACCTCTTGAGTGCATCCTCCATGATTCAAATATCTCTTAGCATTTCTGTCTTCCATGATTCTATTAGTTTGACCCATTAATCAGTGCTTATAATAATTCACTGCTTTCCAAATCCCAAGTACCAAAGTTAAAATTCCTCCAAACAAACACATGTACAGGCCTATCATAGCAATACTGTAGTCCCTGGTACCCACTTCTGTCTTAGTTTGAGTTTTTATTGTTAGAAGAGACACCATGACCACAGTGACTCTTATAAAGAAAACATTTAATTGGGGCTTTCATAGTTTCAGAGGTTCAGTTCATTATTAACATGATGGGGAGCATTGCACCATGCAGTCAGATGTGGTGCCAGCTACATCTTGACCAAAAGGCAACAAAAAGTCCACTGGAAGTTACACTGAGGGAAGCTTGAGCAAAATAGTCCTTAAAGCGCACCCTAACAGTGACACACTTCTCTAACAGGTTCCCATCTCCTAGTAGTGTCACTCCCCTTGGGGGACTACTTTCTTTTAATCCATCAGGTATGATGTCCTATTCTTTGGACAATTAGCTTTTTTCCCCAGACATCACTGTCATTTCCCAATAGACCATGATCAAAGTGGTTTTGGTGGTCAAAATGGGGCTTATGCGTAGACTTGACGACATGAACTTCTAACTCACCAAGGCTGACTAGACTACAGTTACTTCTGAGTGCCAGATCTGCCAAGAGCAGAGACCAACACTGAGCCTTAGATAGTGCACCATTCCCCAGGGTGAGCATCAAAAAACCTGATTACAAAGTAATTACATTAGACCACTTCCTTCATGGAAAGGGCATTGCTTTGTTCTTACTGGAGTAGATACTCCTCTTTATATGGATTTTCCTTCCCTAAATGTAATGCTCCTTCCAAAATTACCATTCAAGAACTTACAGAATGCTTTATCCACCATCATTTTATTCCACACGGTATTGATTATGACTAATAAACTCACTTCACAGCCAGAGCAGAGTGACAGTGGGTCAAGGATGAAGGAAGCCACTGGTCCTACCCTGTTCCTCATAATCCTGAAGAGGGTGGCCTGATAGAAAGATGAAATAGCAATTTGAAGTGACAGTGACAATTAAATGACAGAAACCTTGAGAGCTGAGGCAGGGGTCTTCAGAATGCACTGTATGCTTTGGATCTGCACCTAATATGTGGTATGGTTTTGCCCATAGCCAGGATTCACAGATCCAGGAATCAAGGGATGGAAAAAGAAGTAAGCTACAATCACTATCATGACCAATTGACCCAGTAGGAGAAAAATGCTTCTTACTCCTGAGACCTTAAGCTCTTTTGATCTAGAAGTTTTGGGTCCAGGTTAAAGAATGATCTTGCTAGGATGCACAACAAGCATTCTCTTGAACTGGTAGCTCAGTCTTCCCCCTGGCCACTTTGGTCTTCTGATGCTTTTAAGTCAACAGGCTAAGAAATGAGTATCAGTGTTAGGATAGATGATTGATCCAGATGACCATGGGGAAATTAGATTGCTTCTCTACAACGGAGTAAAGAAAGATTACGTATTGGGTGTGGGAGACCCTTTAGGGAATATCTTGGTAGTAGGTATGATGTTCTGTTCTTAAAGTTAATGGGGAATAACAAAAATCTAATCTAAGAAGGATGGCAAAAGGTAGAGATCCTTCAGGAATGAAGGTAAGTGTCACTCCTCCAGGAAAAGTCGAGACCTGCTAAGGTACTGGTTGAGGGTGAAGAAAATAGAAAATGGGCAGTAGAAAAAGGTAGTTATAAATGTGAGCTAATGTCACATTTCCAATTACAGAAATAGGGATTATACCTGAGACAATCTGATGGAGGCATTTTCTCATTTGGAATTCCCTCTTCCCAGTTGCATCTAGCTTGTATCAGGTTGACAAAAACTATCAGTATCTAACACAATTTACATGAAGTTGTGCAGATAAGCTAGGACCTAAAACACTCTTTAACACAGTGGTTCACTTCCAGAGAAAAGATCTGCATTCTTTGTCTAGAATATGATGTGGCTATCTATTTTCAGCAGCAGAATGTACCTTTCAATGCAGCAAGAATGGACCCAAGGCTTTTAGAAAGCTTGCTTTCATTTAGATAAAAGCACTTTAAAATGTAATGGGGGCTATATTCTCCACCATCTCACTCAGCCAAGGATGAAGAACAAGAAGGCTTGCTCCCTAGAGGTTTAGATACCTGGCCCCTCTCCCTCAGTTGCCTGTAATCCAGGACCAAGAAGCTCAGGGAGTGAGTAAATTTCCTCTTATGCTCTGTTCAAATCCTTCTTGCAAAGTTTATGACTATGAGAACAAAAGAGACACCAACAGTTCACAATTTTCCCTCCTATACTTACTCAGTCTGAAGACTTCAGACTTCAATTACTAAAGTTGAGAGAGAGAGAGAGAGAGAGAGAGAGAGAGAGAGAGAGAGAGAGAGAGAGAGAGAGGAAGGGAGAGAGAGAGAAAGGGAGGGAGAAAGGGAAGAAGGGAGGGAGGAAGGGAAGGAGGGAGGGAGGGAGGGAAGGAGGGAGGGAGGGAGGGAAGGAGGGAGGGAAAAAATAGACATAGATAAAAAAGGCCTTCTCTTAATATTCTGTTTTCTTTTTCATTTAAATTCAATTATTGTGAAAATCTAAGATCACCTTCCTGGCTTAACTCTAAATACCTAAATATAAAAGTATCTTATATTTTGGGAAAAGGCAATAGTCCTCTCTTAATAATCAGCTTTCTATCCAAGTATTTTTAGACACCTAAAAGATGTACTTTAAAACTTAGAGTCAAAACAAAACTTCTTTTGTTGTTGAGTTTTGTGAACTTGCCTTTCTATTAAACTAATGGATCAAAAGGGTGAGGTTTACTGAGAGGGAAAAGTGTTAGATTTGTATTTAAGAAATATGTTAATCATACTGATAACCAGGAAAGCCACTAGAAAACACTAAAATCTAAGTGGTTATGTGAAAGCTATACTCCTGTGAAAACTTGGAGATGGGAGCTATAAATGTGGGCAGCAGGAAACATTACTGAGGAGGAATACCATTAAAGAAATAAATTGAAGAGATAAAAATCTGAGGAGGCAAACAAGAATTAAAAGCATCTTTCAGAAGCAATAAAGAGAAATAGAAAACTATTATTTTAAAACGCCAGAGGAGGTTGTATTGCTACAATTTTAAAAATAAGAAAGTATGGATAGTAATTTTTATGATGTCAGTCACCTATAAAATGTTCTACCATATCCTCATATTGTGTAAGATAGAATATAATAAAGTATAACAAATTAATGAGAACTATTTGCCCCCACATTCACATTTACTGTAGGTTTGATCTATGCTGTGGGCTTAGTCCCTATTAATCATTTCAGAATATATATATTGAACCATGTCATCAATGATTTAAAACACAAATGAAAATATAATTCAAGCAATAAAGATGTTTTGATTATATCATGCTCTGTGTGACATGAAATAGTTTTGAAAATGACTCTAAGAATTGAACTGTACCACACGGCTCTTCAGTGATCCGTCGACCATAAACATTAAACAAAAATCTCAATTTGTATAGAGATACATAAATACTTCTGTTCATCACAACTAGGGAAAACTTATCATATCCTAAGTGTTCACGATTAGATTGATATCTTATACTTTCACAGTGTAACATACCTTATGAAGCCAAAGCAAGTTTTGTTGCAATTAAAAAAATAAACCATTTGGGGTTGGAGAAACAGCTTGGTGCTTAAAGTACTTACCAGACAAGCATAACAAATGGAGTTAGATCCACAGAATCCACGTAACAGGTGGCCATGGTGGACTTCTTGTAATCTTGCATGGTGAATAGATACAGGGAAGTCTTAGATCAAAATGGCTAGCAAGGTCAGTCATATCAAAGAGCTCTGGTTTCACTGAAAGACCCTGCGTTTGTGAATAATGTAGAACAACGGAGGATGATTCCAGACATCAACCTCCCATCCACACATGCATTTATGAATATGTGTCATACCCATGAGAAAATGTATGCACAATAAACACACACACGCGTGCGCGTGTGCATGCATGCACACACTCACACACACACACCATGGAAAAAGAATTCATTCAAATTTCCTACCTTTTTCCAAATGTTTACACTTTTAGAATGTTGAAAAGCTTCACATAAATCATTAAGCCTTTTGTAGCTTGGTTTTAATTTTTACACAGAATATTCATCACTCAACCAGAGCCTCCTTGATCTTTGATTCTGTGTTGCCATGTTATTGACATATCCTGAGTTGGAATGGGGCTGTCAGGCAGAAAAGAAAGCATGCAAATTCGCTGCATACCGAGGAACACCTGCTTCACTTGTGTGAGACCGTGCCAGGTTTGAGACACACTTCTCACCCATGCAATCGATTCCATATGAAAGAACTTGCTCCTCTCATAACTCACAGTTCTTTGAATTTCAATGCAACAGTAATTTCAATTGAGCATTGAAAATTCCCTAATGTTGGTAGGAAAATAATACAACCAGGAAATCAAACTGATTTTGCTTTGTGTGGGTCTTCCCAGAGCTTCAGTAAGACAAGAGGAGCTTTAATTATTACATATTAGTAGGTGGTGAGTGTGACTCACAGAAGATAGGAGAAAGGATGCAAATGATTAACAGAGCTTTAAGCCACAGTCTGTTAAGTACTAAGAAAAGAAAGAGTGAAGAATAAATCACGACGTGAGTGACCTGTGAAAAGTTGGAGTACATCCCAACTTTCTGTAGGCACTGGTTACAGTGAAGATCTGGGAAGCAGAGTGCTAGATGTCACATTATATTTCTTGGAATACAATTTCCTTGGTGGATGATTGTGATTGAGTAATATTGAAAGGAATCCACTGGGGCCAGTGGAAATTAGGAATAATAAATGAGAAAGACATCTTTAATTACGAATTTGTTTGTTTCAAGCCAACACAGAGCATAGAACTAGGAGGAACTAGGAGATAAAAATAAATAAGATGTGAGACAATGGTAAATGCACATGACATCCTAGTATTTGTGAAAATATTACTGGGGAAAGGAATGTGAGAAATAATCTGAAACCATTCACTAACACTCCCTTAATCTGTAGGCATGGGAAGCAAGAATAACCAGAGAAGCCAGGAGAACCCAGTGGTTGGAGACATGAAATGCCTTGTGTGGAGATACTGTGTTTTATTTATTTCACATTATTCAAAATCTCTACTTCCAGCTTTGCTCCTTTCAATTACTGCCGGTGTTAAGAATTAAGAGCAGTGAAGTTAGAAAGTCTTTCTTAATGATCCTATGTACTGAAGGAAAGTGGAACTTAAAGGGAAATGTATTTAAATGAGCTTAGCATTAGTGTGTGTGATCTATTGAAAAATAAACAGAAAATTTGCCTGTAGCTGCAGTACCACCAATTGAGACAAATGTGCCTTTTGGAAGAGATAATACATTCTACTTAATATGGGACTCCTGTGAGAATTTAAGTACCTTAGTTTTCGCCATTCTGGGGTTATCTCAGTTAGATAACATGGCAGTCTCTGTTGAGAAACCAAGGTGGGTATTTTAGCCTCTTGGAAAGCTTGTGAGGCTATCCTTGTTTCTTCTTGCTCGACTTAGTATGACATGTTCTGAGAAAGGCTTCTGTAACTAGAGTAATATTAAAGCTGTTAATATTTGTGTTTTTGTTTACATTCCAAATACATTTAGATTGCATAACGCAGAAAAATCCAATCATTTGCTTTCATTCCTCTGACTCTTCTCTGTCTCATTTCATTTTCAGTGTCTTCCAAGCCTCTTGGCTATTCCCTTTCTGTCATTTGATGCCCAATGTTGAATCCCCCCTCGGGGAGAGTTTTGAGCACACAAAGTATTTAAAACATCACAGCAGGAGTCTGACTCATAGACAGGTTCTTAGTTTTGCTTTAATTTTCCTTTTATTTTCACTGACAGTAAAATTTTCAGGAGAGTACAATCAAGATAGTGTATTAATAGAAATAACATTCATAGAAGCTTGAACATAAATGATAATAGTCATAATAAGGATCTTGCGTACCAAGGCATTCCACACAGAAGATAACAGCACAATAAATAAAGTTTTCATTTGTCACACGATAAATCAAACAAAATTGCAGTAACCAAAACATGACTTTATAAATGTTCATATGCTAAAAATACAAGCAAATCCGTAAAAGCATGCACAAGAGACAAAAGCTAAACGTGAATAATTATAGCCAAAAAAGACAATGCAGTCAATACAAATGTTCAAGTACTATGAGAAAAGAGGGAGAGATTCAAACAGGAATTTCAGATAAATCAATTATGTTTACTAAAGTGGGTGGGGCAGGGACAGAGTACTGACTTATCTGTCTTTGTTTATTAACACTCCTTGCTGGTAGACTACATAATGTATTCATTTAGAGTACAGATTCTACTTCATTAAATCATATTTCATATGCCAAGGTTTAAATCAGATTCGCTGTTTAGTTTAAATTGCAAGCAGACATTTTCCTGCTGGTAAAATATTCTCAAGACCAAGCTCATCATTGCTAGGAAGAAGTCCCATGTCACTGCGTTCCCACAGGTACCGCAGGATGGTTCTAGGTCTAAAATGTTTTTATGCCATTTTTCCATTTTGCTGTGAGAAGTGATCTATCATAGCTAACAGAATGCAGTGAGAATGTTGATCATAATATTGTTTACTATTTCTAACGATGCTTAATTTTTTTGTAAATATTGAAAAGAAAGTTCCATCGCTTAATGAAAGTAAGAATTGCCTAATATGCATCAGTGGGGTTGTTCATACAGCATAATAATTCTGCCCCAGCTTAACTAATCTAAGCAGTACCTTTGGTTGAAAAGGATATAGATTCAAATAGTGGCTAGTTTCTGCATGATTAGGAAAACATGTTTGTCATGGGAGTAAAAAAATAAAATTTGTCTGTTAAATTACACATAAATATAAGGTACAAATGTATTTTTAAAATACAGATTAAAATAATCACACTTGCATCGTGTACATACGAAAATACAGTATTTAATATTCAATATACACAGACACATTTATGATAAATGCAACTATTTGGCAACGCCAGTTTTTTTTTTTTTCGGGGATTTTCCTGTCCCCTACTTCCACACACAAGGAAACACAAAGGCCCCGCTAAAGTCCCCTAACTCTGGCGGACGTCTTGAAGCAGTTTGTTGATCTCAGCCACCAATTCACTGGCATCCATGAGTTCGTGTTTCCCATCACTAAGATGGTTGAGCACATTGTCAAAATCATCTTCTTCATAGTTTTCAGGGATCTCCTCCATGGCTGGCAGCCACTTGGAAGAAGGCTGCACACTGGAGTGAGTCCCCAGAGAGGTCCCAGAGCTGCTGGTGGGGTTCTGAAAATGTGTGCTGGCTGCCCAAGCAGCAACCCCTTGTGGGTAACCCCCAGCTTTGGCCTGCGCTGGACCCTTCCGACGTTCCAGGGAGTTGGACCGGTCCACTTCGCTGCATTCAGAATAGGTATCTAGGGATGCAGGGAGGAGGCGCTGGAACACACTGCTCATTTCTGAGAGTAGAGATGATGTGCTGGAGTCCCCCGAGTCCTCATCACTGGGGGAGTCCTTCCCAAAGGTGGAAAAGCTCTTTTTTTTCTCCCCAGATTCTGCAGGCTGGCTGTCATCATCGAGGCCCTGGTGTGAGAGCTGCTGCTGAGGCTGCGCTGGGAATTCTTCTCCGGGGATGAACATGTTGCTTCTGTAGTCTGAGGATGGCGAGGGCAGCGGGGGCATCCAGCACTGGTCAGAGTGGCCCAGGACCCTGCACTCCTCTGTGCACAGCCTCATTGCTAGGAACAAATAAAGCAAGGAGGGTCTGTTAGTATACAGGGCAACACTCAAAGTCGTGGGGAATGCCATTTTATTTTTAGAGTAGAAAGAGAAGGTTTTGTATTATTGCCATGATGCTAGCCTGTGATTGCACACATTACATAGACTACAGTTAATTTTCATGTGTATGTTGGCTTTATGGACCAGTTACCATACTTGCTGTTATATCCCTCCACATATTTAAAGGAAGGAAGTAATTATTTTTGGTAGTCCACTCGGAACATAAGAAATCATATCATTATGTATACATTATTTATACATGTTATTTGAACACAGAAATGAGACTGTGTATATTGTCTGCATCCCATCCTGGTCGAAGATAGGAGAACAGGCCTGGTATTGTTGTTCATTCAAGCATGAACATGGCCAAAAGAGTCAAGGCCTGGGTGACCAAACAAAAGATGAACATAAGTCTGGGCAGTGATGGTGCAGGTCTTTAATCCCAGCACTTGGAGGCATAGGCAGGCGGATCTCTATGAGTTCGAGGCCAGCCTGGTCTACAGAGCTAGTTCCAGGATAGATAAGGCTGTTACACAGAGAAACCCTCAAAGAAAGAAAGAAAGAAAGAAAGAAAGAAAGAAAGAAAGAAAGAAAGAAAGAAAGAAAGAAAGAAAGAAAGAAAGAAAGAAAAGGAGGAGGAGGAGGAGGAGGAGGAGGAGGAGGAGGAGGAAGGAAGGAAGGAAGGAAGGAAGGAAGGAAGGAAGGAAGGAAGGAAGGAAGGAAGGAAGGAAGAAAAATGAGCATGTGCTGTACAATGACAACAGCAAGAAATTAATTTTAAGGTGAGATCTTTTGTTGAAATATCACCAGGTGACCTCTCCAAAAGAATCTTCCACTAACTTTCTTGATAAGAACTCTCCACCTGTTTTTTATTTAAATGGAGACAATAAATATGGTTCTCCAGTTACCATCTGCATTGTATCAGTCTCTCTTAAGGGTTTTCTCTTTGTTTGGTTGGTTTTTCTAGACAGGGTTTCTCTGTGTAGCTTTGGAGCCTGTCCTGGAACTCGCTCTGCAGACCAGGCTGTTCTCGAACTCACAGAAATCCACCTGACTCTGTTCTCACGTGCTGGGATTAAAGAAATGAGTCACCACTGCCCAGCCTTCTCTTAGGGTTTTATACATTATTCACTGGTCGGTTAATTAAAATAGCAATGCAAGATATTCTTAATTACTACCTTAGGTATCCTGAGTTGGCCTGTTATAAGGTTTTTATTTCAAGGTTTGAAATACATTAATATTTAATCACATGGAAAAGTCATTGAAGACTGAAGACTATGAAAAGCACATTCTTTAACTCTCACATATGTTCCAGTTACCTAGTGGTCTGTGAGTGGTCACATTCCTAGAAAATGCTATAAATGAGAAAAACAGAAAAAGATAGAGCAGCTAAACTGCATAAAACCTAAGATATTTAAGAATATGCAAACATGTACTCCATAGAACAACCACTTCATTCATAGGAAAACTTGACCTTTCAACGTCTTTACATTTTAAGACAAAGGGCAGAATTTCAGAAAATGTAAAGCCGCCCTCATATCTAAAAGAAAGAAGATGGATGTGAGCCATAGGGACATGGTCGGCACTGACTTTATAGCGCTAACTACTGAGAGCAGATTTCCAGCTTGGTCAGTGTTGAAATTATGACAGCCACGCTGCTTACTAGGGAAAGCAAATCACCCACTATGTGCATAATGCCTTCTCTACAGGCTGGTGGAAGAGCTGTATAAAAATTGTAGTCACGATAATCTCTGGATGAAAAGTGAGCAGAAGGGGATATATAAGGATCTCCTTTAACCATGTGGAAGTCACTGCTCTTTATCACTCATCTTCATGCTAATTATGGTCATTAGCTCCCTCCTCATCTCCATTCTTAATAGAATTGAGGAACAAAACTGAAAACAAGTGCAGTAAGAGAAGGAGCCAGATGACATGAATCCAAAAATTGTAAAGCTTGAAAAGAACAGTGGGAAAAGAACAAGAATCTAGGCAGAGAGCCTTTGTCTTAGAAAACTTTTTGGAAAGATTCAACTGAACAAACCAGGGGGATTTAAACAAAAAATCACAGGTTTTAATGACCAACTTTGGGTACTATGCCACATGGAAGTGTTTGTCAACTCATATTCTAATCCATTCAGTGGAGAAAACAGTAAAGAAATCGAAAAACAGCTGATATAAACAGCACCTAGGCTTCCTCAGCAGAGAACATTCACCATGGCAATGCCTCCACTCCCAACTCTTGCTTTGTCCTCTGAGTCTCTCACAAGAAACAAACAAGACCTGTGTATATTGTCTGCCTCCCTTCTGGATGGAAGTAAGGCTAACAGAGTCTTCTGTATTGTTGTTCTGGCCCTCAACTCTGGCTTGGGAAGAACTTCTTTGCAGCACCGCCTCATTTTGGCTCTTTAATAAGGACTAAAATCACCTGGGATTCTGAGATCTTGACCATACACAAGCTGTCTCAAAACCTGAGAACAATGAGCCTATAGGTATCAAGATAATATACCAAATTGACCCATGTGACTAACACAACCCTCTCAGGAGTGGTTGTTAGGCGGTGAATGATATTTATAGCACAACAGATTAGTGAACATTTAATTATGCAATAATTAATTGACTGGAGAGATTTACCAGTGGTTAAAGCACTTGTTGCACAATTGCAAGAACCAGATTTAGCATCCTCAGAACCTATGGACATGCCTAGTGGATGTGGCAGTTCACCTGTAACTCCTGCCTTGGGCAGTGGAGACAAGGTCCAGGTGAATGTGTTGGTTCACCTGTAACTCCTGCCTTGGGCAGTGGAGACAAGTTATCTCCAGAACCTGCTAGCTAACTAGACTACTGACATCCAAGAACTCTGGGTTTGATTGTAAGGTTCTGCCCCATTGAATAGGATGGAAGAGCTATTGAGGATGATTGCAGGCATTATCCACATGCATGGGTATCCCCCCCACCACAGGCACACATATCACACAAATATACCTACATATGTACAAACATACACAGACTCAAATGTACAGCACACACATGTTAATGAAAATGGGGGAGAAACGAGAAATTATGGAGGCAGATTGATGGAAAGGGTAGCAAAAATGAGGCCGTGGGAAAGAAAGGTGGAGAATGAAAGGGAAAGGGGGCTGTTGAGAGGAGCAAAGGAAAAGATGTTCAGTGTTATGGGTTTTCAAATTCACCCCTAACTCTTGAGTTCAGCTACTGGACACTGCATGTACGGCTCAGTGCTGTAAATGTTCCATCCCATATGCAAGGATCTAGAGAAGCTGAGCAATGGCCGTCTTCTCTGCCATCCTTGGGAATATTTGAAAGCTCTCTTGAGGGATAGCTTTTATGGTGATAGCGACAAGTGAAAACAGATGATCTCCTGCACCACGTTATGACTGTGGATTTTATTAATGTCCTGTACCTTACATGTGTGGCAGGAAGCAGTGCAGGGATCATAAAAGAGAACTTCAGTCAAGCCATTAACTCTGAAGTAACTAGTAGGTCATCCTTGAAAATCCCATCAAACATGGCCCATTTCAGTGTCTGGCTGTCAAAAGGGCTACGACCTAGTTCTGAGCTGCACATCACAGAGGCTAACAGAGACACCCAGGCAAAGCATCAAGCGAGATGACGCCTGGGATACGTTGAGAAAGAAAAAGGAGTGGATGTGAACACGGGTACCTCAGAAGACGGAACGAAGTTGAAAGTAATATGTGAGCAGCATTAGGTGCAGAAAGCGAGGGAAAGGCAGCTTTTCGTATAGGAAGTGCAGTGTGTACAAAAGAAAAGAAGCCTCTCTGCCCGCTGTGAAGGATTCAAAACTGACATGATTGAGATTAGGCCGAGAGTGCATCACTGGACTTGGAATACAAAAATAATAGTTGTGTTTAGTGTTGCTGAGCAACGAGAGTCGGGGTTTGACTTTGAGTCAAAAAAAAGTGATTTTAAATGTTCTGAAAAGATCGTGAAACTGTATGGAGTAAACAATTGGCAGTGGGAGGAGCCAAGAGATGTGAACTAGCAGCACGCCCATTGGAACAATAACCAGCTATGGGAGGAAGGCCAGGAGCCAGCAAAAACACCTGCTAGAAGAGCAGAGTAGAATAATGAAAAATGAGTATTTGAAGTACTCACAGATGAAAGATGATGAAAAGTAGAAGAGACGGAATCAAGGGAAGTAGAAAAAAGACTAGACAGTGGGGTCTTTACAAACCATCTATTGCTATAGCATACACTGGGAACACGAAAGTGTTGTACACACATGCTTAGTGTTGGAGTTCAGAGTTGAATGAGGAAGAAAGAAAAGAACTGACGAACATGAGCCAATGGACAAAAATGCATGTTTGTTTAGCTGCTCAAAAAAAATCTACATTTGTGTGGGAATTGGAAGAATGAGTGACCAGAAATGACCCTGTTGGCAAACCATGCAGTGCAACACAATCTATATTTGTTCACAAATCAATGCAGAAAAACAGTTGGAATGAGATACTCCAGTCCTAAAAATATACATACTTTAGAAAATTGTGCTGATCTCTGTTAATAAGATTCAGATGTGGACCAACATGTTTTCCCTGCTCGGGGTATTTCCTGGCTAGATACTTCTGAAAACCACAAATTTTACAAACTAACGTGCCTGCAGAATTGCCAGAATAAACAGGAATGTAGGATCTCGGCACAGTGTCACCTGAATGATGATCATGGTTCAAAGATGGTTATCTCTGTAGACATTTAGCATGCACTGCAATCTGTGCTGGTAAAACATGAACATAATGGCAGCACCACCAATCACTGCTCATTTCCCAGTTCCCAGTAACTTGAGAATAGCTCATCCACATGTAGAAGCAGGAAGCGACTGAGACAGGAATGTGACTCTTTTGACTAACTTGGTTAAAAACACACATACGTGCACACACACACATACACAAAGTCTGTGATTTTGAACAACTATGTGATGATGACGGAGATTTAAATACTTAATAAGTAAGACTGACTGTTTTCTAGACTTACCTACAGTTAACCCATTCTCTTTGTACTTTAATATTTATTACTAGTATTTTAAATCATTACTGAGCTAACGTACTAAATAATTCTCCTGCCATGAGTACATGGAAAGATGATAACTTTGGAAATATAGGAAAAACAGAACGACGACCGGCTCTGCTTTTTGTTTTCTTTTGTTTTTGTTTTTTTTCTAAAAGGTAACCTCGATGAGAAGCATTGCGAAGACAGAAGGCACAGTTTTGACTTGTGTGGCCTCCTCGGTTCAGTTCCCAGAATTGCAGGTAATGGAGGAGTAAATAAATGCCTGGGTACATAGATGATACACTAACAGTTAACTATTCAAATTATATGATTTTAGAATTTAAAAAGACATCAGATGTTGTTTAGGTCTACAAATGGCACAGTTATTTTTCTGGAATTATTTATTTTTATTCTCCATTTTATTGCCAAGATAAGTTAAAATTTCAGTAAGTGAACCAGAGCATTTTAAAATATCTTCACAATATTGATGATATGATCATATGTTCCTGTTTAGGAAATAATCTAATCTGGGAAATTCTGGTATTCTTTTCTAGGGTTTTGTCAACATCATAATATGACTGAATCATAGAAATTCAGTGAGCTACGTCATTATAAAAAACAAAAAAACAAAACTAATTCTCTTTGAGTGTGGTGTCTTGGGGCATATATGTTCCTTTAGATACTTCAGAGATTTGTCTCCAAATTGGTCTAAAGAATATAAAAATTTAAACTAATAGATTCTATGGGTGACTTGCCAATATAGGTTGTCATGCACACAATGTGTCTCAATTCAACTAGACATCCTTCCTATACATTCGTCTAGCCAGAGAAAAGATATCCATCATTGTAATAACTCAACTGAATGAGCAACACTTAGTGGTGGCAGAGAGGCTGGTATAAAGGTTACAAAAGCAAACATGGGTCTAGGGAGATGGCTCAGTGGTAAGAGCACTGTTGAATAAACAAGAAGATCTGGCTCAGCAACATGTCCAACCCAGGTATGGCTGCATGTGTCTCTAACCCTGGCAGTAGAAGGCAAAGACAGGTGTTCTGGAAGTTTGCTGGTCAACTGTAACCAAAGCCTTTGAAGGAGACATACTCTCCCAAGGCAACAGGCAAAGAGAAAAATAGAAGATATTCACTGTCATCAGCCCCCTACATGGACACACATGGGTAAACACACATGCACATGTATGTGCATGCACACATACACACAGAGAGAGAGGGAGACAGAGACAGAGAGAGACAGAGAGAAAGAGAGGGAAGAAACAAGCTAGAGTTTTATTTAAAAGAAAACACTTGTTATCTAAATAAGTCATGGATTCATGGTTAGAGGTGAGGAAATTGATTCATATCTCAATCACCATCTCATCCCCACTGCCTGGGATACATTATTGTAACCTTTATAAGCTTCCAGGTTTCAAAGCTGAAAACACACATGAAATGTCATTGCCACCACCACAACTAACTCCAAAGAGCATAACAGCAATGTTTTCAAAACGATAAGAGCTTATTCACTGACATGTATAGAAAGTCAACAACCATCACTATAGTTAATTCCAGTGTCAAAGCCTGGGATGAGCCAAGGCATGTAAAACGACACCAAATGAACCCATAGTATCCTGGACCCAGAGGACACCTTGGACACAGCTGGGAAGAACTCTGCTACTGATTATCTAGCCCTACCATGATTCCTGTAGCTCATGAGAGCTCAAATTCTATTTATTAAATCTCCTAAAGTGACTGGTAAACTCCCTTATATTTTCTATACTCCTTTACCCCACCCCCCCAAAAAAAACATTTCATGTTAGACAGAAGTAAGATGGAAGTAAACTATTGCTCTTTTTCTCTGTGTGTATTGTTAAATGACAGTCATTTGATTGACAGACAATGGATTTATACACGTGGCTAGGCAGAGGAAAACATCTGTGTTCCTGGGGGTTGATTTCTTACTGCAGCCCTTAGCAACAGAACGGCTACTCATATTCTCAGTACTTGCCCAGTTGGATCAGCGTTTCTGCTGCACCATTAGAGGTAACAGTCACGAAGGAAAAATTGGTTCAAAACTTAATAGCCTCTCCTCTGCCTGGCGGTGTGCTTTATAAATCCCCCTCTGGGTTTTTTTTCCTCCTCCGTTGCTGTACAGATTCCAAATGAGAAGTGGCATGAAATATGCTCCCCTCCCCACCTACCAAGGTACATTCCTTCACCTATTTTTAGTGCTTAAAGTATACCCTTTCCAGGGTATTTTAGTCTCTGATTTGGTGAGTTGGTTCCCATCACAGGAAATGCATCCTCCAAATTATAGTCCAGTTCAGCACTGTTCACCAAACAGGCTGTCTGAACACAAACAGCCACCCAGTAATTTTCTAGAGTTGCTCGGGAGTGCCCTATGGCTCTGCTGGATCGGACAGAAAGAGAAGGACAGCAGTTTGCTTTTCTTCCACGCTCGCACCCCTTCCTTTATGAAGCCCTCATATTTGCTCCTTCTCTACCAGCTGCCTATTGTGGATTTTGAGAAGAAAAAACTGTAACTGTCTCATGCTTGTTCACTGTTAATAGTGTGCAGATGACACCCACTTTAGTGAGAAGGCTAAAGACAGCGGAAGCAGCAGCATGGGAGAAGCTGTCCATCATCCTGGGGTTGTGGTTGTGAAAATAAAGATTTAGCTATCATTTTCCTCTTACCTGCTGGGATTCTTCCATCCGTGAGAAAGAGGTCACTGAATCCTTCCCCCAGCAGCCTGTCTATTGGAGAATCTCGCCCCAAATCATAATCACTGTCTCCTGCTTCGCTGTCCCCACGACCACTGTCTTTCAAGCTGAATTTATCCATGTCTTGAAGGGCATATCTAGAAAGATCAGTGAAACCATAAAACACAATTTTATGCTTCAGAATTTAAGTTAACTTGAGACATAACAGCTCAGACAAAGGATAATTCATACCTATAGCTCCTGGAATACTTGTTTCCACGAAAACTTGGCCTTGGCTGGTATTGCCCCTGATGAAGCATGGAGAGAAGCTGGGAAACCTGCTGGAAACCAAAGAGACAGAGCTGATTTCTGAAGAGTGTGTGTGTATGGGGCGAACACTCAAGCATTCAGAAGGGAAAAGGAGAGGCTTGTTATTACATGCCAAGCTCACAATTTCTGTATGTCAGTGATTTACATATGTTAGACCGTGCAGAAAATGCAGCCAGCCGGGAAACACAGCTAACATATATTGCAGGGAGAGTTGGATAATCTCAAAACACAGCTGAGTTGCTCATTCTTGAAACGCTTGCTTTTAAATAGCTGCCTTCTTTTACAGTTCAGATAAAATGGTCAGACATTAAAAAATAAAATACTCAAAAAAAAAAATCTAGTACAATACACTACTAACCTACCTCGTTAAAACAATGCCAGAAAACCATGTAAAGTTTTACAAGGACAGCATGCATGGGAATGAGATTCTGAAGGCCCAGGATCTTGACTTTTTTAGGAGAGATTTTAACAAAGAGACTTAAGTAGGTCCCTTTACTTTTTAATTTTTTAACTTCCCAACATCTTACTCTGAGAAGTGAAGGAATTCGTAAAGAGTCCTGTGTGAGCTTCATATTTATCCCCTAACATCACACATATTACATGCAAAGTGAATTATTTATTAAAAAATAGAAGAGTATAACTAAGGGCATATTTGAGATAGGGACACACTGTGAACTGAGTTTTGTGGGAACTGGATATTGCTACTTATCAACAACAGTCTTAAAAGTGTGCTTACTGCTCAGCCTGTGAGCATTCACAGCTGACTGTGCTGGGCAATATAGTCTCTGTTCTTACCTCAACAGCAGGGGTGGCGTGGGTAAGTTCTAGTGAGAAATTCTCTGGCACATGGTTTGATGAGATGGTCACCAAACTGTTGAGTGACTGGTGACTATTCTGACTCTGGCGGCTGCCCATCTGCCCCCTTTCCAAGGTTGGAGAGGAAGATGGAGAGGATCTGTGATGAGATCTGATGGGCAGGGTGCCATTGATGGTGGGTACCAGTGTAATGTCTCCTTTGTGAATCTGTCTGGATGGCCTTTTGGGGTGATGCTGGTAAGTGGATTCTGCCACCCGGCAGTTGTAGGATCTGGTGTCTTTCTTTTCCCGGTTACACCTCGTTGCAAAGAGTACCATAATAACCAGTAACACTGCACAGATTGCTCCTAGGGAGATAATGATGATCATAGACACATCCAAGGATGCTTGGCTGACAGAGGTCATGGCTGTGCTGGTCACAGATTCTGCGTAGTCGAAGATCATGCACTTTAGAAGGACTTTAGTGTGAAGAGGAGGATTGCCTTTGTCCTGGATGACAACAGAGAGCGCCCATTCCGTGGAGGGAAGGGATTCCATGCTGACATTGGTGTGAATGTCACATGATCTGGGATCCATGATGAAGATGGTCTCCTCGTTACCTGCTACTATGGAGCAGCTGAGTTCAGCATTTGCACCAGAGTCTCTGTCAACCGCCCTTATTCTTGTGACGTGAAAGCCACTTTCAGCTCCCTTGGGGATGGAGATTTCTGCAGTATTATTGTGCATGGCTGGCCCTATCACCACAGGGATGTTGTCATTCTCATCAATGATGGTCAGAACGACGGTGGTGTTGCTTGCAAGCTGCTTCTGGATGCCTCCATCCCTTGCCTCCACCACAAAAGTGATCTGGCTTACTTCTTCATGATCAAAGATCCTGAGGGCGTAGATGGCACCATTAGATGGGTCAACGGTTACGTATGTGGTAATGGAACTTCCCAAGACAAAACTCTCCAAAATGGTGTATGTCACATGTCCATTTTCACCGAGATCTGGATCTGTGGCTGTCACCGTGGTGATATAGGCCCCTGGTGAGTTATTCTCAGAGATGGCAAATTCATATCGGCTCCTCTGGAAGCGAGGTGGATTGTCATTTATGTCATTGATTTGAACAGTAAAATGTTTCACTGAAGAGAGGCTGGGTGTACCCTTGTCCTCAGCAATCACAGTCAAACTGTATTCAGATCTCTTCTCTCTATCCAGCGTGGCATTGGTCAAGATTAAGTAGTTGTTTTCATAGGACTTCTGAAGTTTAAAATGTCCATGCCCGTGAAGTTTACAGATTATTTCTCCATTCAGCCCAGAATCCTTGTCTTGAACTCGGACAATGGCAACAAATGTATCAATGGGATCCCCTTCTAAAACATAAGATACTTCTTCTTTTCCAGGGGGCATAAGGTTTATGCTAATTTCAGGTTTATTGTCATTGACATCCACAACCTTAATTATAATTTTGCAATGAGCAGGAATGGAATTGGGACCCAAATCTTGGGCTTGAACATCAATCTCATAGGACTTGGTGACCTCATAATCCACTGGCTTGAAAAGAGTCAAATGTCCCCTTTCTGAGTCGATCTTAAAAGTCTCTATAATTTTGGGAGCCACATGACTGCTGAAAGAATACACAATTTTCCCATTAGCGCCCTCATCTGGATCGGTGGCATTTAGATCCAGGAGCAAGGTTCCAACTGGGGAGTTTTCTAAGAGTTGTATTGTGTAAGAGGGCTGTTCAAAGGCAGGGCTGTTGTCGTTGGAATCCGAAATACTGATTTTCAGAATGGAGGAGCCAGACCTCTGGGGCACTCCCATGTCGGAGGCCGTGAGCTGAAGTTCGTAGCTCGCCTTCAGCTCGCGATCCAACTCCCTCACCACTATGAGTTCAGCGTATTTGGCCCCATCTGTCCTGGTCCGCACCTCGATATTGAAAAAATCATTGGCAGAAAGCGAGTAGGTGTGGAGGGAATTTTCCCCAACATCTGGGTCGAACGCACTGTCCAACGGGATTCGAGTCCCGACTGCCGCGCTCTCCGATATCTCAATGGGAATGACGGGTCTTGAGAATTGAGGGGAATTGTCATTAATGTCCAACACGTCCACTTCAATATGGAACAGCTGCAAATGCTCGGTCGGCAGAGTGAGCACATCAAACTCTATCGAACAGTTCAAGTTTTTTTGGCATAGTTGCTCGCGGTCGATTTTAGCCCCTATGCTGATTTCTCCGGTATTCTCATTTACCACCAGGAGAGGAGAATTCCCCCGTGGCATGGCTCGAAAACGAACGGCTGAAGGGTTCGGTAGCTTCAATAAAACGTCAGCTACATCTTCTGATAGTCTAGCAATTACCGATCCGACCCTCTGCTCCTCATAAATCCTGTATTTCAGATTCTTACCCAAGACATCGTAGCTGAAAAACGCCATCACAAGTGCAAGTGCGAGTCTAAAGTGCATTTTAGTATTCATTTGGTGCATTGGTCGGTTCCTATATTCCGTTCCCAGGGCGAGTTAAATCAGCCCGGCAATCCCAGCAACTTCCTCCCCGCCACTCAGAGCTCTAAGCCACATCAGGTCTATGAGACTTGAAAGCGACTCTTAATCACACAGCAATTAGCAGCTCACAAACTTCAGTTTTCATACACACCGTGTGGCGACTTCCGGACGAGAGCGTGAAGTCCTCTCCTGGTGGGGGTGGCCAGCAGTCCTCCCGGCTGGGAGCAGCGTGTCACCTCGGCCTGGCTCCCCGCGTGGACTCCGTCCCCATCTATTACAGGGTGCTGGCGGAGTCTGCAGTGTGTCTTTCCCGGGCGATTCTTGATTTTTTTTCTTTTTTTCCTTTCCTTTTCTCTGCTCGACTGCAGACTAAACACCCGTGATTGCTGACTCCAGTCTGAAAAATCTCTACAACTTCACTTCAACTCAGACAAAGCTCTTTGCCTGGCGTGTGTTGAATCGCTTCCAGCCAATCAGCGAGCTTCCAAATCCGAAGCTGCTGGAGTCACCGGAGCGAGGGAGGGCGCGCGTGGAGGGTGGGAGCGGGAGGGTGTCGGGCGCGGGCTAGGAACTGGCGGGGGACGCGGGAGCGCGGCCGGGGGGTGGGCTCCAGCCCTCCCCGCCCCTCCTCCATCCTCCATCTACTTTCTTCAAGCGTGCCGCGACAAAGGCGAGACAAATTACAGCAGGAAAGGAAAAGAAAGAAAAAGAAAAAAAGAGAGAGAAAAAAAGAAAGAAAGAAAAAGGCAGGGAAAAAAGAGAAAAAAGAAAGCAGGAAAAAACTTTAAATCGACTTCTGGTCGCCTGTATTTATATGGCACATTAAATAGTTCTTGTTTTTTTTTTTTTTTAATTGCCCTTTTCTTCTGCCACAAACATGTAATCATCTGCTTTTCGGGGTCCCTTAAATGCTGGTTTCACTTAAAATACCTCCAAGCATTTTGTTGGTGGAGGAATTTAATAAAATGGGAAAACTTGCTTCTAATTATGCGCTGTCCCCTCCCCCTCGGCAAATACTTGGGTCTTTTCTTCTCCAAGGAGAACAGGAGCCGATTTTCTTGGAGCTCTGTTTTAAAGAGCAGCCCAAGTGGAGAGGTTTCATTTTCTGTCTTCTTTCATCTTTACTCTTTGAAGATAAGAAAGGGGCTATCTTACACTCCTGGTGTCTCTTAATTGGCAAGATTTAAAGGAACACCTCAGAATTTGGAACTAATTAACAAAGTAATTCTGCGTTATTTCAACCCTTTCTTTGGCTTGAGCAAAACTGTGTCTGATATTTCTTTGTCTTGCACTTAAAAAACAAAATCCTATCTATCTTGGGTAAAATTGGTAGTGTATGCCTAGCGAATTCTACCAACAGAATATTATCTATCCGTAGTGAGTTTTCACGATGAGTACTGAGGGGACATGGACTCAATACTTTACAAGTCAAATTTTTATACTATATACATTATTTATGAAAACAGTTTCCAGATATGTATTTTAAAAAACCCAAAGGTTGTTTACACTGAGAAATAAAATGCCTGAGCTGAAAATTGCATTTTGTGTGCATCAGAGTGCTGGAAATATCTCAGGAGGTTGGTGCTGTATCCAGGTCACAGAGTTGATATGGTATTCTTATTTGAAAATATGATTATTTATGATGTTCCTTCTGCTCTGCCGCTTCTTTTTAAGTTTATCACTGTAGCTCCATTCTTGCTCCCCTCCCCCACCGTCTGCATTATTCCCCAGCAGTCTTCCGCCACTTGCATATCCCCTGCTTCACAGAATCTGCCTGTAACTTGTTTTCCATTTATTTTCTCCCACTCTATTTTGCCCCCCAGAAACACATTTTTTAAAAAGTAATTTTCCAATTTTTCCACTTTGCTTACTCTCAGCAGAACTCAGCTAAAGTCACCTGAGAAGGTTCTTCCCAAAGAAGAAATCAGAAGAGTCCCAGCACGAACTCGCCTTCATCTTAGGCATTCAAAAGCATTTTATAAGCCATTGTCTTTCTTCCCCCTCCTGAAACCAGTGCTGTGTGGCAAATTGTGCAGAATGGGGAAGCCATAATGAATGCGTTTATTGCTGGGTCACGCTGATGAACACTCTGCCCCCATGAATAACACCATTTCACAAGTTTGCAACCCTTTCAAATTGCTGATCCCCAAACCCTATAGACCAACTCTGAAAAACACCACAAGCAACGGGGACTTTAGAAATCCACAGCCATCTGGCCTAGATCGCTAACAATCTGAGCCAATAATTATATCAGTTGAGGCTTTAGTGAACCCCTCTGTAAAAGCCAAAGAAGCAAAGAAAGAAATCAGTGACTATTCAAATGTGGGGGAATGGGTGTTCCAAAGTAATCTAATTCCACCAGAAGGAGGGAATTTTCTTTGGGAATGTGGTAAACGTACCCCCAAAACTTATGACTAGGGTTTGATTACCTTAATTTACAGTATAAGCCTTCCCCTTTGCTTAGAATGCAATGCTTTAAGAAAAATCTTTTTCTTACTTCTGACAGTCTGCTTGCACATAAATATTATGAAAATTACTTCAGTGTCATTCTCCAAGGTAATTATCATAATTTCCAGGTGGGATGTAGCCATCAAGAACATTTTTCTGTGATTATGACTTTAATGATTTTGGAATCATCTTTTGGAGGATGGCTCTTTTCACTTACAGGAGTCTAGGCACCAAATATCATTTCATGTTCACAGATTAATGTCCTCCTGAGTTGTTTACATATCTACTTTATATCTTTATTTATGTTTTTCTTCCTATGGGTTCTATCTAAAATACTTCCATGAGATGATTGCAAACAAACTATATCAAGAATACTACTGAGGAGGAAGACGATGAGCTTCTTTTTAAGCAGTCATGTGACCAGGGGCTGGTAGAACTTACTTCTTTAGGACTTTGGTAAACGTGTGAACCCATGGATAACCTTCTCTCAGAACTTCTCAGACAGCCAGTGAAAGACAGCTGACGCCATAGTCCTAAAAGTCCGTCACCTTTGATATGGCTGCTTCTAGTGACAAACATGAGGACTGTTCTCATGGCTTTAATAATGTGGCCATGTAAGTGAAGCCAGACATGAGAGTGGTCCTGGGTCTCTGGATTTGAAGTTGACTGTGTCCAGTATGTTGGGCATATTGTATCCATGATTTCTCTCTCTCTCATTATGTGTTTATCCTTCTACGTGCATAGGGAGGTGTAAATACTTGTGATTACATGTGTGTACATGCATGTGGGGTGAGTGGAAGTACACATGTATGTGTTTACATGTACATGCATGATCTATGTTGATTCCTTATTGTTTTTAAAGAAAAGCCAGTTTTCTATGCCTGTGTCATTACATTTTTTTTTTTCCTATTAAAGAGTAAGGAAAAACTAAGCCTCACTTCTTAGGCTTAAGTTTCTTCATATTAAATGAAAAATGTCTCTCTTGGTATTGGAATATAAAAGTAAAGTATCATTTGTGAAATGCAGAAGTAGATTTTTTAAACATCATATTTATTAATTTATATTTCATAACAGCATATGGAAGCTTAACATCAGTTAGAATGTTAGAGTAGTACATATTCACTTGCCATCACTATATCACATCTTTACTACCATGAAAATTGAAAAGAGCACATATTTTGTTCTCTTCTAGACTGAGATAACATTTCAGACTCCCCTGGTATTTATTATGCACTGCTTTGTAGAAGGAATGCACGACCCTCCTTGACACCATATGGGCATAATAAGCCACAATAATTACTCTGCAGTGTATCCTGGAAAATTAGAAAAAGAGAAGGGGCTTTATCAAAGATTAGTGAAGTTAAGAAAACCCAGTACTCCAGAGCTGATTAAGAGAAAGCGCTTGGTAGATGAGTTCAGCCAATGAATGATTACACGTGCCAACCACTGAAAGCTGTAGAATTCTGAGACATTCACCTAACTTCAATGGGTCCACATCATCCTTTAGAGGTGGTTACAATAATAACTTTCTCCAAAAGTTCTTACAAGAATCTTAGTGATTGATAAATGCACAAAGGCTGGGTCAGAGTAGACCCACAACAAAGCTATTTTCTTAGCCTTTGTGCATCCATTTTCTGCTTGACATTTGTTCAAGAAAAGGAAATGTGTGTTATATCTATAATCCTTTTTCCCCCTATGTTTTAGGCTGGAAAGCTGAAACTCTCTCCAGCTGACTTTATGAAGGCCACTTATGAAGCATAACAGACAAAACCAGCCATATGGAGATGACGATCTTGAAAGGCTATGGTTTCATTGAAGAAAATTTTATAAGATTTGCTAAGCATATCTAAGTAGATTCTTTACCATATAAATACATCTAATTCTATATTCTAAAATTAAGAGATATCTTCTGGGTACTCAGTAATCTTTATATTAGATCAGATATACATCTGGTATGTTGTGCCTGTTCTAACTTGACCTAAAGGGAATAAACATATAGACATATACACACATATACAGATATGTATATATACTTATATACAATGTATATGCATATACATCTATATGCATATTTGTGTATGTATATATATTTGTGTGTATAATTTTATATGAAATTTTGTGAATGATAAGGAAAGATAAAGTTTGTTAAATATTTTTATTTAAAAAGTATTATTATTCCTTTTACCAACCATATAACATCTCCCTATGTCACTTTCTCTGGAGTCCCTCAACTAATCCAGTCCAGAATATAATAGTAAAAACTGAGTAGACACTATCCACCTTCTGTTGGCACAAATTTGCCAACCTAAGTTAAGAGATGAAAACCTCTATCCAGAATTTCAATCTGTGGAGTAGAAGAAACTCTGATAAACTCTGATCAAAACAAAATGGGCTAAGGGCCACTGGATAGCCACACACCTGAAGACACGGCTGTTCAGGAGGCAGAGGAAGCCAAGAGCCAGAAAGAGCTGGAATCTATTGACCAGAGTGACAGGTGTTAGGTTAATTGTGTCTGCATGGGCAATCAGTATCTGTGATGTCCTGCCAAAGGGACCATGCCAAGTTCCAGTAGGTGACTTAAAGTTTGGCAAAAAATGATCTTCTGAGTCCAAATGAGAGACATCTAGGTGAGTTGCTATTCATTACTTGGCTCTGGGTTTTCTACAACAGGCAGGTTATGAGAGTGGAGATCAAAATAAAGACAAAACGGAGGCATATCCAGAGACCTGGAGACTAGGAAATGAGCCCACACTGTAATCCCAGTCAGACTCTGAGATTAAGACCAGGTCACAAGTAAACTAGATTCAGCAAGATTGACATTGGGATTAATAACATTAAATCTGTTCTCGTTTTGTTTTGTTTTCTGGTTTTTGTGACATGATTTCTCTATGTAGCTCTGGCTCTTGCTGGCCTCAAACTCACAGAAAGCCACCTGTTTCTGCCTCCCCAGTGCAGGGATTAAAGGTCTGCTCTATTACACCAGGCTTCCTAAATCCATTCCTTCAAAAGCAAGAATTCTTGAAGCAAGAATCTCAGGTTACAAAATTATTATAGTAGTAGCTGAAACGACTTTTAGTAAAGGGAATCTCCATTCTTAAAGTAAAACTGGCCAGTCAGTGATGATCTACAGAGCAGTAGCCGGGGCTACATATGGAAACATTATGACAATGCAGAATCCCAGACAGCAACCTAACCCTACTTAAACATGCTGTGCAAATTAATATGATCTTTAGGTGGTTCCCATGTACATTGAAGTCAGAGAAACATTGTTACAGAGTCATCTATTGTCACCAGTGGCAGGCATCCTAAAAAGATGGTACTTAATTCTATGGGCTGTGAGACTTGGCTCCTCCAGGGTATGAAGAAAACCGGCATAAGGAGAAGATTACTGTAAGAAGGGCCCGAGCTCAGACATTATCAATTAAAGAGCATTAAGTAGAATTGATATAAGGAATTTTTCTCTGATTGATCTCACAGCAAGGAAGGAAATTAAGCTTTGGATTCAATGTCTTATTCCAGATATTTTCCTGTTTATCCATTTACGGAATATAGCTTTCACTTACAGGAAAACATGTATCAGAAAAAGAGATCTAGTTTTTGTTAGGCAGCAATTTCTGAAAACAAAATATTTCCATTACTTCTGTGTATTTTTGTACACATGTACAACACACACACATATTCATGCATGCATATATGTTTAGAATTTCAGGCTGTGTATTTGAAACTGATAAGTAATGTTAGTTATAAACTTCTTTATACTTAGCTACTTCTTGTTCATGCCGAGGAGAACAAGTGGAAGCATGGCAGGGAGTGTAGTGTCTGTGATCATCTCTTAAGGCCTCTCTACGAATACTCCTTCTGGATGACCCTTTAAAAATGTATTATTTGGCCAGGCATTTGAGCATTCCAATTTGGGGCATTCTGCTTCTCATAGACTACTGACTATTCTCAAAATAAAGGTTCAAAGATTATAAAGGAGAACTTCACAGATTCTCCTGCATAATGAAAATTAAGGCAATTTTTTTCAGTGGGCATTAAATTGGAATAAACATTTGGAAAAGATATTTTTAATATAATGTTGAGCTGATTATGAATTATTGAATATTATGAGTTATGTAATTAAAATCACTATTATTAAGTATAATCATATTGTTGGTAATGCCAGGACTCAGTTGTTTATTTTCTTAGTATTTGTATAAAATTAGTCATGTCCTAGTAATCAACCACTACTTGGGTTTTTTTTAAGGAACTTTAACCTAGTGACTTTCAGTATACTTAAAAGAGGATTATCAAATTATAGGAACTTAATTTTTCAGAAAAAAAGATAAAATTGATATCTTTTCAAAAACAACTTCCAACGAGAATAATTAAGAATATAGTATAACAATAATTTCAAAAAATCAAAACACCAAATGATTAATGAACTATATAAATACAGCAGATACCTAGCTATGAAGTTGAATTCTGGAAATACGAATGCTTAGATCTTAAGTGCGCACAAATGACAGCAATGGTGTGTATATGCAAATGTCAAAAGTGTTTGAATTATACTTATGAACTCAGCAAGGCATCTCTCTTCAAAAGAGAATGAGATTTATATTGGTAGTGTCCTAAGATTAAAGCCTAGTGACTTTACCAGGAACTGACATTGTGTAAATATACCCATTTGTATCCATACACCATCACCTAATATCAGAGCATAGCCCCACCATTAAATGGCATTTGTGACTGGCCAGTGGTGTCACATGCCTTTAATCTCAACACCCAGGGCTGCAGAAACAAGCGGATCTCTGTGAGTTGGAGTCCAACTGGAGATAAAGAGAGAAACACTGTCTTCAAACAAACAGATAAGCTAAAAAGCCATTTGTGCATGTGGATATGTTTATATATCTATATGTATGTAATACTACAAAGAGAATAGAACTGAGAAGAGAATCTAAAACTTAATTGAAAAAATGACTTTTTCTGGTAAGAAACATAACATGCTACTATTTATATGGGCATTATACCTCTCTTATCACAGAATTCATTTTCTTTCAGATATGGAAAAGCCAATTTAAATATGATAAATTAGCCAGTTATATGTGATACCATATACCCAGAATATTTTAATCTAAAGCAGATTCCTACTTAAGGCATAAAACATCTTAGAGAATAACTATTCAAATGAAGTTAATCATTTTTAAAAAATGTATATTTTAAGAATTAAGAAAATGAACTCTTTAGCAATTTAAGAAAAAGAATCACCTAAAATAGCAATATCCTATCTAATAATGAAATGTAGCTCTCAGAATGTAATAAAATAAGGGTGACAATTGCTGAAAACTATTATGTTCAAGTGGATATATATATATATCATAATACATGCCTTATATGCATACACATTTATCATTTATTTCTATCTGTAAAGTTTGCACTGAAACACTTATGATTTTTAAAATGAGTAGGATATAAATAATAGAATGTGGGCAAAAGATTTAAGAGAGAATTTTTGTTTCACATCACATGATGCAAACGTTAAAGACACTTCTAATCCTAAATAAATAGGCATTGGTGATATCTTCATGAACTGTGTGCCTCCTGTCTTTCCACTGGTGATGTCAATATGCTGGGTTATCCTAGAATATGCGTCTTTATGACCTCAGGACAGCCGTACTTCGCTCACAATAAACATAGAGCAATAATCTGGATCCTAGATCTTTCATCAGGAAGTAGGGTATTTTCTAGATGACTACAACTGATTACCTCTCAAAACTCACTGGATAGAATTGTATCCCGTGTTTATCCTTTCAACCACCTACAGCAAAGGAAGTAGAGCTGTTGTGATTGATCCAGAGCAAAGCGGTTTTGCCCTGGGATATAGAAATGTCTCTTCACATAGAACAAAGAGCTGAAACACAGTCACCAAGTTAAAAACTGTACACACTGAATAATGTTGAATCATCACCAACTCACGTTGATCAAGTTAAGCTTAGAACCACTTATGTATAAGGGAACTAGAACTCATAATATTTAAGTTATTTTTCAGAGAGATACAATTTAATAAATGCAGTGGCTTGTTTCTTTCTTTTCTTTCTTTCTTTCTTTTTTTTTTTTTTTTGGATTTTTGAGACAGGGTTTCTCTGTAGTTTTTTGGTTCCAGTCCTGGAACTAGCTCTTGTAGACCAGGCTGGCCTCGAACTCACAGAGATCCGTCTGCCTCTGCCTCCCGAGTGCTGGGATTAAAGGCGTGCGCCACCACCGCCTGGCTAGTGGCTTGTTTCTTGATAATGGGAAAATGCTACTGTATATTTAAAGTTTCCTCTGACCCCCAAACCATGCAGCTATGGAAGAAAAAATAATAAGAAACTGAGGTGATATTTTCTTTTTCTTTTTGAGTGTGTGATGCAAGTGCATATTCACATATCTAACTGTGTGCATACAGGGGCACAAATATGTTTGTGCTACTGTGTATAGAGGCCAGAGGTGGACGTCATGTGCTTCTCCAGCATATCTCCAATATATTTTTGAAGACCAAGTCTGATCACTGACAGGTTAAATAAAGCTAGATAGCTTGAGAGAGCCGGTTTTCTCCAACTACCAAGGACTAAGATGAAGCATTGACTTTGTACATGAGTCCGGGGATTTGTATTCCGGTCCTTACGTTTAGCAGTAAGTATTTTCCCAACTGAGCCATGTTTCCAACCTAAAGGTCAATTTTCTTATGGAAAGAAAATGAAACCTGTACAATAAAACCAGCAACCAGAAATCCACTGGCACAGTGTGATTGGGACAGCCCCTTTGAACAGGAAGACTACTGACACAGGATTCATTGAATCTCTCCCCTGGCACAGATGAGGGCACATTGAAGAGGCAAAGTCAACACTCAAGGCTTCAACCAGCTCTAAATATCTCAGGTTCTTTAAGTAGAAGGACTTCATAAATTTACAAAATCTCCCTGAGACTAGATTTATCTAGAAGAAATTACCCCTGAATTGTCTTTAACTTTTGGACACAAGAGAAAAGTCTCTGAGAGACTGATTAAGGGGATTTTTGTAGGAATCAGAAGTATTCCTTACTTTAACCAGAGCCATTCAGAGGACTGACAAAATTCAGAAGGTAGCAAAGTTCAGGGCACTGATAGGGGCAAGAGATCAAAGAGGACCACTTCCCACCTCCTGGCTCTTTGATGTTGCCTCAGCTTCCCATCACTGGTCTTCTCTTTATTTTCAAATAAAAGAAAAAAATCCCAAACTCAGGGTGGTGGTGGTGGGGGGGGCATAAATAGAAGTCCTGATGATCTGGAGTACTTTCTATCATGTTTTGACAGAAATTCTGCTAAATAAAAGACATTTGTAGTGAAAACTATGGTTTAATTTAAGGCAAGCATATGTGCTTTCCGATATCCAGGCAGAAGCTTTGGAGTCAGCGACCACAAAATAATTACAAAGAGACCTTCTTTAGATCAAAAGAAACATAAAGAACATAGAATATATGAGTTCTTAATGTGTGTTTAATGAAATAATATTCACAATCCCTATTGCCCTCAATAATAATTTTTCTTCAAATGCTTATTATTTCTGCTTCAATGTATTCTTTTAGAAAAATATATATTAAAAAAAAGTATGGGAGAACAAATCTCAAAATGATTCCCCCCCAGAGCAGTTCACCAGAGCACACTAATATAATTAAAAAGATATTTTTATGTATCTTTAAACTTACAGAAATCTCTGATTTTCAGGAACTGCGAATATATTTGAGCACTCCACAGCTATCCTTCACTGCTTGCTGTGGTTCTGTCTGTTTTGCTGTGTCTCTGTGTTTGAAATTCGGAAGGTTCTGCTAGGATTGGATATGATTACTATGCAGGAACAGATCCCAGCGTAAACAGCCTGCCTGCATTTACATATTGTTCCCGCAGGCTTCCATATCTGACTTCTCAGTAAGTCAGAAGCACATGCTACACTGTTACCAAGAACACTGCTTTTGTTTACTATAGTCTCTAAGATCTTTATAAACAGAATAATCCTGTGCCACAGAGTCTACACAGCCAACATCTGAATGGATAATAGTGGTATAAACTTATAAAATGTATTCCACCTACAAATCTGTATTCTTAATGCATGATGACAAAAGGAATTCCACAATGAACTCACAAATTGCAACCTAAGTAATTGTTTTTATATCAGTGAGGGTCACAATAGCTGAAGAGATGTGAGACCATAATATGAGATCAAGACAGTGCAGAGGTTCCTCTATCCTGTGTTCTTGTTGAATCCATTTTAGGCCTGCTAGAATTAGATCTTTTTGGTGAGAAGGCGGAAAATTACCCAAATCTTTTCTTGGAATCCAAGGTCAAGATGCCCCAGTTATCTTATTTACTAACTGCTTGCAGACCACATCCCCAGCTAACTGTATATTCAAGCTTCTCTTTAAAAACTGCTTGTTTGTAGGCAGCCATGGCCACCCCCCTACCATCCTACCCACTGCTGCTGCCAACAGGGATGAGAGAACGTGTTTTTGACTTCAAAAACCTCATGCTCTAGACTCTTGGACAAGAGTTTTCCTGATACCCGAGTGTAGTTCCGGTTGGATGGGGTAAAGACTTTCAACTGACTATAAACTGTGTCTGAGGGGTCATTTCTCGGGGACTCCCACAATAATAGCAGCTTTTGTTTACCTTGGCAGAGAGGGATCCTCCCTTCTGGGATTTTGCTAGTAGGACAAATAACCACCTACCAGCAACCATTTATATAAGCCATGTTTCTCAATAATAGAATCAGGTCTGATGCTCTCTATGACATCTCTTCAAAGCAACTAACTATATGTGTTCTTAGTAATGAAAGTAACCAATATGTACTCGTTTTCCCAGAGTTTTGCATCCTCTGCTAATTTCCTGGAGAGTTCTGGAACACCCAATGGAAAGCTCTGGCACGTATCCCTGACTGGCCACTATCAATTCAGATCTGCTCTCCTCCATTATAATCACTCATCTCATTTCCTTGAACATAACACACAAGTCTTTCTAGTCTTACATATCTAAGGAAGTGTGACTGTTAGGGCTTCACACTAGAAGAGTAACTTGGCAAATGGGAACAAGGAATGCCACAAGGCCACAGCATGCTACAGACCTCACTTGAGAGATTTATTGGGGGGTGGGGTGATCTATGCAAAGACCAAAAGAAAGAGGATGAAGGAGAAAAAGAGCAGGCTTGGAAAGACACAGGCTTTATAAAGGGCTATAGCACATGTCACCTTTGGTGTCTGCTGATGACGTGGATGCACTGATACAAACTGGGTGACCCTTGGTTTACCAATAACTGCTCATTTCTGAGCAACAGCTCGAATGAGACCAAGACAGGTCTGTGCAGTGCACTTTGGCTAAGATACTCCAGAGGATCAAATGCTATTATTTTTTCATTATAGGTAACAACTTATAATAATGCTAAATCCCAAACTTATTTATTTATATTTCAGACAATATCGCTGGCTGGGGATTTACATATCATCCTATTTTAGCTTCCTAAATGGTGGGCTAAATAGCTGGCGTGCATCACCATTTTTGGAGGCAAATCCTAACTTCCTTATTGTAATTTTCCTGTTAAGGACAAAAATGCTCTTCAAGATCATAATCAAAACCTTATGGCCCCATATGTTTGTGTAACAGAAATAACCTCGGTCAACTGTTTCAAGAGCAGAGCGTTTATCAGTGTATGTATTGATTCGTATTCCGTTATAGGAAGTGTACACTCTAATGAACAAAAATCTCTCCCTGTAACTTCTGTGGATGCAAATACTTCCTAATAAAGAATTTGATGTTCCATTCCTCCAGTATAGTCAAAAAAGAAAAAAAAATTCTAGTGTCATAAAGTCATTGCAGAAAACAACAAACAATGCTGTTATTGTCATGGGTTTGTAAAAACAGTAGATCGAACAGGTGGCATGTGGCTATGGGTGGCTGTATCCTCAACTCCAGGGAGCCAAGACGTCCCTGCAGTTTCTATTGGAGGCATTTGTTGGTGGGATTTGGATTGTAAAGGCACGCGAGCATCTGCCACCTCCTTGGTCTCATTAACATTCCCACAATTAGCTCCTGCAGCCTGTCTGGGCAGCCACAACCAAGGATTACATCCTGCTGCCTCCTTGACTATGCCCCTTTTCATTCATCTGGAAGTAAGACTTCTCTGGCCTTCAAGTGGGAGGGTGCTTCTCCAAGATAGGGGTCCCAGTCTAGAAAACTCTAGAAACAAAAATTGAAGGAGTAAAGATGACTTAACCCAAATCATGAAAGGAACTGTCAGAGCTGGACTGGAAATTGTGTTTTGGAACCTGCCACGTCATCACTCAAGATCACATCTTTTTCGAAGACTTGTATTTATCTCTAACACATTCACTTAAAAGTAGTTACTCTTGCTGCATCCTTAACTCCAGGTTGGATTTTGCATCATACAGAAAGTTTAATCAAGAGTACAACTGTATGGAAAAAGAACACCGACTAATTTTCAGTTAGGCAGAATACACGGGAGGGAAAGAACAGCACAAGATTGTCTTCATAGGACTCTGGCTTAATCCACGTTAAAATGCAAACGTATTAGAGATGTTGCCTGAAAATTAAGCCATGTAGTCTTTTTAACTACACGGTCTCTTTAACTACATAGTCCTTTAAACTAAATATTCCTAAACTTCATTTAGTAAAAAGCTAATGCTGGACAAGTGAGACATTAAATACATGACATTCACTCCCAATTTAAATAGAAGCATGTAGACTTCAAAGAAGTTCGAATAAAAACTCCATGGTTGTTATAAACTAAGTGATTTGAAAACTGAATCTTCTTTTAACAATAAAGCTTAATTTTGAGGAATCGCTACATAGAACAAAGCACTCAGATAAAATAAGGCTTCTTTGTTCACAACAACAAAAGAGAGATTAGGCTGTTGAGGACTTGAAGAAACATTGTACCAATAGTGAGTTAAAATTTTCATATGTACTTATTTTAAAATTTAGGTTTGTAAGAGAAAGTTTGCAAACTTGTCTGCAGTATAGAAGATTTTACACCACTGACTGCAATTAGGAAAAACCATTTGCAATGCCAAGACTGGAATTTTTATATTCATTGAGCTTTCCACTATTCTTCCTGCTTTTCATTGTAGTTACAAAGATACAAATACACAATTTCATCTATGCTCACAAATACACAGAACACACAAACATTTAATATTCATAGACCACACACATGTACACTGCCATTAGAAACAAAGCTGTTTTTAATTCTTTCACACATTTTTTTTTTAATTTATGGAGGCATGGAGATACATGTATGCCACAGGTCATAAAACAAGTTCAGCAGAACTTGTAAGAACCAGTTCTCTTCTTCCACCCTATGGGTCCAAGGAATTGAACTCAGGCCCTCTGACTTGGCAGCAAGCTTCCTTATCTACTGAGTCATTTCATTGACTCAGGAATAAAAACACTTTAAAAGGTTATATAGCTTGTTTTTTAAAATCTCATTTTATAAAGCATTGTATAGTGCCATTCAAAATGAAAATTTCCCCAAATAAAACAGGAGGAAAAATAATATAAATATCAGGTGCCTCATACAACTCAAACTTGTCAGCATGTAGCTGAGGGGCCATTCTTCATTTTAAACACTTAAATGTTTATAGTCTGTTACAATTCACATGTGAAATGTAAGTTATGAAATCTGAATATAAAGAAAATGTATTCCTCTGAACTACTTAAACAAATATAAAAGTTATAAATTGGTAACTAGGGGTTTTGCAAATTATTTTTTTGTGTTTGTCTAAGTGATAACACTTTATCCAAGCACTTTATTTGCACACAGAAGTTCTTGACAGGACAGACGAAAGTACCAGAAATTGTTTCTGTTATTCCATCTCTGCCTGTTTCCATGATCCACAAAGATTTAGCCAAGCTGCAAACCTCTGTGCTAGCTTCCCTACTCTGCAGAGGTGATGCTATGAATTATTGTAAAAGTTGCATCTGTGAGAATAAGATACATGTGATTTGTGTCTTGAGTCCTGGTCCCCATATGTGTGCTAGCCAGTTCATAGTCTTGGTATTTCTCTTCTTTCCCTCTCTATGCAGCTGGGCCCTGCCCTTCCTCCCCTGGAGTTCTCAGCTCTGCTCCAGTACATCTGAAACCAATCTTTGTCTGAGTCAGGGAGGAGAGATGAACACTGAAGTTCAGAAAGAAAAGCAGGGGGGAGAAGCCTTTGCAAAGCTTTAACTGGACATGTTCTGTCCCTAGCATATCATCCTTACCTACTGGTCTATTCTAGTAGGTAAATTTCCCAAGCAGTTCAGTATCAAATATTTCATTTTCCAACTCTTTTTTGACTCTTATTCCAATCTCTTTTTGGATATTGTCTTTGTATCCACAGCAGAAGGTGAATGATGCTGATTAGTTTGGGAAACTTTCTTTGTACCTGCTCCATGGGAGAGAACCTGTGATTTCTGTGCTGCTAAGCATTGCTGGAATGGTGATTTGGACTATGCTGTCAGCCTGTCAAGTTTTCCACTTGTACTAGATTGTCTTCTCATCTACCTAGATAACTTTCTTAGCATTTGCATTTAGATAGTCTCTTCCTTCATGGATTTGCACTGTCTTAGCCATTAACCAAACCCATGACTCACACTTGCCTAGGTTTGGGGCATGAACTTGTACAAATATTCCAATTGGCTAATATATTACAGAAAGTATTAGATTCGCTCAAATCAAAACATATGGAGGCTATGTAAATTGCATTTCAAATATTACAAAAATTCGTAGTGTGATATGTTTTTTTAGTGAGAACATAATACAGACAGGTATGTCATTAACATCCAATTTACAGGAGTGTGAGTCATAGCACACATATCTTTGTTATTTGGTTATATATTCAAGACATATGCATTACAACTTTACAGAGAAAATTAAATGATATAGTCACATGATGAAATAGAATTAAAATAATAGAACATACTTTCTCTCCAGAGACATAAGGATGACAACATCCAAATGTTTCCTAAAATGTGTCTGAAGAGCATATGCTCTCAGGGACATGAGTTAAACCTGAAGCAGTTGCAATGCATAATGAAACAGCTGCTATCACTTCTTAACAAGCAAAGACAACATATAAATTTTGCTACCTTCTCAATGATAATTAAAAGTAACCCGAATTCTCTAACTCTTAACATACATCCAAATATAAGCAAATGTTTTCTTACTCTTTGTCTGTTAAAAAAAAAAACACTTTTCCTTATGGAAGTCAAATGGTAAAATATTACTATTTACTCAGGGAAATTTTTGCATATGTCAAAAAGAGAATTGATTCACTGAATTTAATTGTTAGATGAAATATCTGCATTATATTCATGTTTCTAATCAGTGTTAAAATGTCACAGTCACCCTTTGCCGTGAGCATCATTTAATATCATTGTGTTATTAAGATATTGTTTGACTGTTTTGCCCTTATGGAAGTCACCTTAAATCATAGCATAAAGCTGATGAGAAAATATAAAATAAGTCAGCCGTGTATTGTATGGCATATGAGCAATTTCCATTTAAAAAGTTGGTGTGTGGATAAAAGTAAGATACTATAAAATAGAGTGTTGGAGTCTAAATGGTTTTGCAAGATAATTGTTATGAATGCCACATTCCTGAGGTAAGCTGAATATCACCCTTAATGATTTTTATTCTGTGACTTGAGCTGGTCTTTTACATGTTAGCACCGACCTCTCTTTTGCCTTAATCACAATTTCCAGTCAATATGGAGCTACAGTGCATTCCTCAAGCTATTATTTTATCTTAGCAATTTTGTAATTATAAACGGTAGGTTGGCTAATGGGTGTTGTCAGGAGTGACTGATTTGCAGAAATGATAACATTGATTC
The DNA here is from genome assembly GCF_950005125.1 of Chionomys nivalis. Lineage (NCBI taxonomy): Eukaryota > Metazoa > Chordata > Mammalia > Rodentia > Cricetidae > Chionomys > Chionomys nivalis. The sequence goes on along the minus strand of NC_080109.1, from coordinate 26,362,767 downwards.
TGAAAACTTTTTCTGCTCGGGGCTCTGCTGGCCACACTAAAGCTTGCTCTTAGGGATTCAAAATTGCGCATGAATGAGTCTTAGAAGAAGGCAGTATTCCCTAAAGGTTCTACACCTTGGTTTCATGGTGAGATTACCTCAGAAATTTCCACAACACTAATGTCTGGATCCTGCCCACCAGAGAATTTGACTTCCTAGGTCGGCATTTCATGTTTGACATTTTGAAAAGTTTCATCAAGTCATTATCATGTTGAATCAATACTAGGCATCATACTAATGTTAAAAAAAAAAAAAAAAAAAAAAACCTGGCCGGGCGGTGGTGGCGCACGCCTTTAATCCCAGCACTCGGGAGGTAGAGGCAGGTGGATCTCTGGGAGTTCGAGGCCAGCCTGGTCTACAAGAGCTAGTTCCGGGACGGGCACCAAAGCTACAGAGAAACCCTGTCTCGAAAAACCAAAAAAAAAAAAAAAAAAATCTGGACCATGATGCCCATATTATACATATAATATTGGAGGAAGTAAATGATGTTTAATTACATAGAAAATGTATATTTATTTTCAGATTAAAATATAGAGGTGAAATAGGCACATATAAGTTATGGTCAGAGTGAGAAATACAGAAGATGAAAGGATATGAGGATTTTTGGAAGGTTAGGAAAGGTATCATAAGTCGGAGTAAAGGGCAACAGGGTCTTTGGGACAGAGCATTCCTGACCATTTTTATCCTACACTGTGATCCTTTATCTTCACAGGATTCAAAAAATAATAATAATATACTAGTTAGTTTTCTAATATCTGTGGAAAACATCCAACAAAAATCAATTTGAGGGATGATTTGTTTGGCTCATTGAGTCTGAGGGTACAGTCCATGAGATCAACAATGGCAGCAGAAACAAGAAGCATCCATAGGAAGAAGACAATCACAAATGATCGTGCTTTGCTGCCTTCCTTTCTCCTTTTTATTTAGCTCAGGATTATAGCCAGTAGGACAGTGCTATCTACAATCAGTGTAGATCCTCCCAATGTATTCTAGAAATATTTTCAGAAACAGGCTCAGAGGTGGGTCCCCTACATGATTCTAAATACTATAGCAATAACAATCAACATTAATCTCTCTCTCTCTCTCTCTCTCTCTCTCTCTCTCTCTCTCACACACACACACACACACAAAATGGTTCTACCCAATATGTGTACATGTACATATCATAAAATTATATAACAGAACACATCAATAAATAGCATAAATAAATGATAATATGCAGAGAAAAGACAGCAACTCATCAAAATTAAGCAAAATCTTTTAGCTTATCGACTAAAAACAAGACTAATTTGGAAGCACACCCTACCTTGGTGATTATCGAGAAATATAGTTTTTTCTTGTTCGAGGGAGTATAGAGGTATAGAAAAGCTTATAAATTCCTATAAGCTTGTCTGTGTTTCCATGCAGTCATCCTAAGAGCATAAAAATCACATCCATGACTCCTGAGATATCCTCTTCATTCTTTGTCAACATATGAACTGTTGGATCAGAGACAATCTCAAATAGAAACACTGGAAGACGAGCTCCAGCACAAATGTTATAGTCTAAGTCAGTTAGATGAGGTGAAGTGAAAACCCCAAAGACTAGGGCAAATTGGGAAGCTGTGGCTCTCCCCAATATGTTTTTAGGTTCTCTCAGTAGATCTCAGGCCACATAGGTAAGGTAGATGGACCGTTGAAGGATGATGCACATAAATAGGAAGGACAGCAAGTCGAGTTTAAAGAACCAAGGAGATTTTCTTCCCATCACTGTGCAGGCGTGCCTGGAAAACTATTTAGTGCTTTCAGTGTGTGCCAAGCTTCGTGAGTAATATGAAATTGATACCTTACTGTATAGTTCAAGTACTAAAAATTTAAAGGATTCATTTGCTTTATTTAAATTGTATATTATGGATGAAAATTGGCAAACAAAAGGGTAAAAGATAGTCTTAAAGGGAAAGACAGCAACATCAATAAATTGATGAATACAGTGAAAACAATGGCAAAGGACTGGTCACAGAGAGCCAGAGGCTTAAGGCTGGGAGAGAGAACTTCAGAGATATGCCAGGTTGACAATGGTCTGTGTACACATCTTTATCACTGAGATGAGATTTGCCCTCAGTCATATCAACTATGACGAAATATTACTATCTGCTTGTCTTTCTTTTTTTTCTTTCACCAGTATATATATATTTTTTTAATTATTTGACCAGATCAACCAAATGAGCATTCTTTAACTTGCTTTCCTACTGCTTCATTTTCTGGCACAACTAAATACCTTCAAAACATAACATTAAGTGGATACAATTGAGAGAATTCTATGGATAAAAGTATTTATACCATCAGAATTCAAGTTCACAAAAATAAATCTACAATAGAAAAAGAGTCATGTTTAGTAGGGGACAATTAGGATTATCTAAAAATCAATCGTACATATAATTATACAAGCAGAATAAGCAGTCATCCTAAGCAGTGGTAATCTGTTAAAGAAAAATTGCATGTAATACGTTGTATATTATCAGAAAAATGTTGGGTACCAGTATTTGTATCAAGTGTTGTAGTTTCTAAAAATATGAATACATAAAAGCCACAAAACTTTTTTGAAGTTAATCTGTAGAAAATAAAGCATATGAAATGAAGTGAGAAAGATGAATGCTGGGATATCTTGAACATATACTGGTTGTACACTGGATCTTGTAATCCTCAAAATATTCTGCATGATTGTAAAGTAAAGATGCAAGCCAGAACTAAAAAAATGAAACAAGAAACAAACACGAACTAGTGCTTTATCTTTTAAAATCACACACACTGCTTGAGCCATGGTGGCTAATGCCTATAATATAAGCACTTTGAGAATTCAAAACAGAAACATCAGGAGTTACGGATTAACCTTGCTACAAAACCAGTTTGAGACCAGCTTTTGCTGGATGGGACCCTATTTGAAACACTGCGACAAAAAAAAGAATCACACATACTCACTAAAGCTTCTATTTATTAACACTGAATATAATCAATAACTAACTCATTAGAAATGTGATTCTTTACAATCATAACTGTGGTCTCTGAATATTATTTACATTGATGGAATATAAGGCTTACTGGGGAAGTGGCTGCTTCTGGCCTGAGACAGAAAATGTGTCAGAGCAGCCTAGATCAAATTGCCAAATCAGAGAAAAAAAAAAAAAAAAAAAAAAAAAAAACCTGCCAATAAAGCCTAAGAAAATAAGGTCTTGAAGATTCAGACTGAGACTTGGAAAAAATAAAAATTATCCTTGGATAAATGTGGAACCATTTGAGCATCATAGAAAATAAGTATCAAAATAATGCAAACAAGCACAAATCTATGAACTCTGGATACTGATGAAAAGCAGACAAGAGTTATAAGGGAGCTTTTACAGGACCAAAGGGAATTAAATATTTCGTAACTGAGGCGAGACATTGAGTTATCCTTCCTTTGGGAACAACACCTACTGATAGGTAACCAGAATCAACATACAGAGGTTTTCTTCATTACAACTCTCCTAATCCAATCAAAGAAAATGAATCATGAGCATGGAAGACATGGAAGGTGACCATTTTAAGATACAAACTGAATGAATGACCTAGTCATCATCTGTGCCTGACCGTATCACAGAAGGCAGCCAGATTCTTGTGACTCAGAGGGAATCACCTGTCGCCACTCAACAAGCAAACATGCTGGAGATATCCAGTATGAATCTACCAGAATTCTACAGTTAGCTCCTAAACTGCAGGAAATCAAAGAGAAGAAAACAGTGCTAAAGACCCTGCTGGGAGACAATCAGGAAAACTCAGAATGTAGGGAGTTCTACCAAAGGGGGGAAAAAAGAAATCTCAATCCTCAACAAAAATTTCTAGTAATATTGGAGTTGATGTACGAAATTCTACATTCAAAGACATTTCAATGCATCACAAAATAAGACCCTTATTTACTTTTTCAATTAAATTTTACCTTGTATAAACTTAAAAGAGAAATATGAAGGACAAAGAAGGAGGGAATGAAGACAAACCTAGCCTGAATAATGACGCATTTCTAAAATCCTAGCACTTTTGAAGGAGAGGCAGGAGCATCAGGAGTTTATGGTCATCATAGGCTACATAGTAAGTATGAGACCAGCTTGAGCTGCAAGTCTAAATAAATAAATAAACAATAGGAAATGTCTTACAATATTAAGATTTGCTAAGATGTGATAGTGGTATCGGGATCAAATTTGGTTAAAGAAGAAAACTATGACTTACTTTTTAAAGCCTAGCTATACAATTAGAAATCCCCCAAATCACTTATATAGTGGCTATTTAAGCTTGGATTGCTATTGTTTAGTCAATAAATCAATATGGAAATATCTAGTGCCAGTAATTCAGAAATTGTTCCAAGCAGTGTGACTTTCTGTCAAATGGCCTTTCCTGATTCTGGCATGCAACCTCAGAGTTACTAGGGATTTATAATCTTTTATTGACTTATAGTCTGACCAGAAGCTTTCAGGCTGCTATGGAATTGTTTGGGTTTCAGTCAGGAAGTTACAAATGTTTGATATGGTGTAATTAATAAGCAGTAAATATATCCCAGAGTGAGAAACACAGTGAGTAACATGGGGAAAGATCTTGCCAAAAGAGTTAATTTTAATATTCTACTTCATATTCTAAGACTAAGGGGATGATAATCAATAGTGATTGTGCACGTTATTTTATTTCTAACAGCGATCACAAACCCAGCCTGCTGCGCACAACACCTGTTTGTGCTCCATGCGCTACCGTACAGTTTGTGAGCTTCCGAGCTTCGGGCAAGGGGCCAGAGGTTGAAACATACAGAGACACACAGAGACAGAGAGACAGCACAGAGAGACAGAGACATGGACCTCTAGTCACTGGTAAGAAGTCCTTTATTCAGTAGCACCATGGAGGCTTATATACCCAACAGACAAGTGGGCCAACAGGCGAAAACCTTATCCTCTGATCCTCAAGGCAAGACAACACGTGCTCATGAAGCACAGCTTTCAGTAACTCAAATCAGAAGTAAAGATCTCTAGCAGGGAAGAGCTGGAGGCCAGAACTCCAAATGGTCCCAACACCAGCCTACACTGGATACTGGATATATTTTGTTAAATAAAAAATGAAATAATAAATCCATTTATCTTATATTTTAAAAACATAAAGTATCATTTTCTTGTTCTTAATCCCCTCCCGGCAGTTTTCTCCCTTCGGACAATACAGAAGTTAGATTTTATAACCAGCAATGAGAAAATTAGATATGGCTCTTGAGATATGACTGTATTTTTATGTTACTTCTCAGGCACTGCCAAGGAGATCTTTGTCAATGATTTTGATTTTCAGAATTCTCTGAATTTCCCCCATCTTTTCCCTACTGGGAAATCTTAGCTTTCATATTATACCTCTTATCCTTAAAGGAAAGGAATATCTAGATGCTAAATTCAACAAATACATTTCACAAGTGCTGAAATAAAAATCAAAGCTATTCCATGGGCAGTCTATGCTCATACAATATTTTTCATTAATCACCATTAGTGGAATAAAAATTGTTTTTCAAAGACATATTACAGCATACTCATGAAGGTTTAACAGTGTCCAAAGTATTTTCACACATAGTGTGAATTTTGAACTTCATCCAAGCATTTAAAACTTATTAGGCAAAGGGCTGGTGAGATGTTTCAGCAGATAAGGACACTTCCTGTGCAATCCTGATGCCTTGAGTTCTATCCCCAAGATACATAGGAGAAAAAGAGAACCAGTTCCTAAAAGTGGTCCTTTAATTTCCACATACTCACTGTGGCAGCAACATACCTCCCCAATACCAAATAAGTAGGATTTTAAAATTAAATTGTTTATGTAGAGAAAAAGAAATAGTTCAGTGGGTAAAGGTTTTTGTTGCCAACGCTGACAATTCCTGGAACTGTTGATAGAGAGAATTGATACCTATAAATTATCTTCTAGTTATATGCACATAATGGAATGGGCATGCTTACATTCATATATGTACTTACATACAAAAAACTAAATTAATCTAAAAAGTAACATATTAGTATGTGGTTACATCATATATGTACATACATGTGTGTATATATGTATATGCAAGTAAATATGTATATACACACAGAGACATACACATACAGAAAGAGGGAGTGTTAGCCCTTTTACTTTATAAATGTTGATCTTCAGAGAAGTGGAACTTTCTTCATAGTTTATGATCGATGATCTAATTTTAAGAATCATAAAATATAAAGAGACTTGATTATTAATATAGAGATTAGTGTCTAGCAGAGAATTATGAGTTATTTTCTGGTGAACTTGACTCCAGAAATAAGCACATATATGGGAATTGAAGGAGTTTGATTAGAAAAGTTTTATGTATCAAAGATTGCATAAAGGGTGGATAATGATTAACATTTAACATGAGAAAACAATAGACCTGAGTGTGGTTATACATGCCTGTAAACCTAGCAGTAGAAGGCTCAGGCAAGAAGTTCCTAAATTCAGAGCCAAACTGTCTCAGATGGAGTTCCAGGCGGCTGGGACTATTCTAGAAGACTCTGTCAAAAAACAAGAGAGAGGGGAGCGATAGAAGAGAGGGGGAAAGAATGAAGGGAGATGACAGAAGAAGGGAGAATAAGAAAGGAGGAGGAAGGAAAAAAAGGTGGGAGATGTGTTGAAAATGATATAATGATTTATAATATAATCAAATGAGATGAGCAAAAATGGCTTAACAGAGTTGGGAGATTAATAATGAAAAAATAATACAAAAATATGTACTAATACAAATATACCAGAGACATGGAGAATTAATATTAGAAGTTCAAAGGGTCTGAAAATGATAAAGAAGGAAGGGAGAGAGGAAGGGAGGAAAATATGGATTATACAAAGCTCATTGATGATTCTCTAAGAAAATCTTTGAAGCAGGTTCCACATGAGATTGGATAAGTCTAAAATAAAATGCATAGTAACAGCATAAACAAACTCAAGCAGTCACAAAGTTTTTAAGAGGTGTATGTAGTGTGTATGTGTGTGTATGTATGTATGTATGTCAGTCTGTGTGTCTCTGTGCTTTTGTGTGTGTCACTCTCTGTGTAAGTCTCTGTGTGTGCCTGCTTGTGTGTTTGTGCATATGTCTGTGTGTGGGCATGTGTAGTGGGCAGGAGGAGAAAGTCCACACACAGATTGATGGAGTAAGAAAGCACTTGTTCTGGAGAGTCATAGCTGAGAGGGAAGTCTATGCCTAGGCAAAAGAGGACAATTACTGACCTGGAATACGGCGCTTCTCCAGAGGAGTCTTCAAGAAATCAGGAGAGAAAAATCCCAGAAGTCAAAAATGGCAGAGATATACACTCACACATGTGTAAAGAATGACATTTTGTGTCAATTATGTGACTGTGAAAATGGCCAGAAAGTCTCTAATGGGTATACAAGACCTCTGTGATTTGCTCCTTGCGGTTATACACGCAGTGAGACTTTGAAAGAAAATATACAAAATAAAATGCTGCCCTTGACGCGTGAAGTCTAAGAATGAAGAAAAATAGTCATTGGGTTTTGATTAGGTAAGTTGCTATAAATTGTTCCATACAGGAAAGGAAAGGTAGCTTTTGCAAAGGAATTCACCACAATGTACATTTCAATTTCATCCAAAGAAGAAAAACAGAAGGGAAAGGGGTAAATGATTGAATTAAAAAAGAAAAAATAAACTATGAAAACTTCCTAAGGACAGATAGCTCAGAACATGGGTGCTTACCCCTGCTCATGTCAGGGACTGAGTGCAGAGGGTGGTTTAAAGATAACCTGGAAGCCTAGTTGAACTTGGCTTTCTGTGAGAGCTGACCCTGTGAAAGGCACAGGATCCAACATAAGTCAGGCTTCAAGGAGATGGAGCACATTGAAGAAGATGCTGTGTTCACTTGTGCAGTCAGTGTTGATTTGGGACATAGCTGGAAAATGGAATTTTGAAAGGGGAAGAATTTAATTTCTCTTAGAGGAATCACAAATATTCTATTCTCTCTCTCTCTCTCTCTCTCTCTCTCTCTCTCTCTCTCTCCCTCCCTCCCTCCCTCCCTCCCCCTTCCTCCCTCCCCCTCCCCCTCCCCCCCCCCCTCTCTCTCTCTCTCATGTGTATGTTGTATAATGCATGTGTTTGATCAGGGAAGGTCAGAAAATAGCTTTCAGAAGTCAATTTTTTCCTTCTATCCTGTGGATTCCAAGGATTGTAAACTACTCAGGTCATCAGGTTTGACGTCAAGCACTCTTTCTCACTGAACCATCTCATTGGCCCACAAATTCTTCCATGAATGAGACATTCCATACAATAAATACTAAGAATTATGAAGAACTGTATCCATGGAAATGGAATACAGGGAGATCAGGTGAAGGCCAAGGATGTTCAATTGAAGGGCTAATTTTAGGCTGGTACTCCTTTATGGTGATATAACTGGCAATTCAGATCAAAAAGTGGACATGGACGATCGAAAGACCATGTCAAAAGGTATTTGTACCATATTGTGTGAAAGGCCCTGGGTCAATACAATGCAACCTTTCTCTAAAACCTATTTAAAGTGTTGAAAAAGAGAAATCAATTTTATCATTTGCATATTTAGTAAAGAATGTGTGTCCTTTTCTTCAAACTAATAGGCTGGGAAAGCTTGTACGATTTAATCTGTGCACAGGTCCATGTGTACACCCAGAGGTTCTGTGGCTATTTTCACAGTTTTAAAGTTGGTCCTGAGCCCCCAAAACATACTATTTGTGAACAGTAGGAAATCAATTAAAATCCAAATTCTTCCCAAAGCACATCTTTTATGATGGATAAGAAACAAGTCGGTGTTGTTGAGAACAGAGTCATTGTCCACTAGAATTCTAGAAATGGGCAAGAGGGGGTTAAAATTCTCCTGTTTTCCCTGGTATGGAAGTGTAAATGCCCTTCTTCAGAGAGGAGCCTTGGAGAAGTTAGTTTGAACATAGATCTGAGATTGTGTGTATAGGAAAAGCCCCTGGGCTAAGTGTCATGTTAAAGGAAAAGAATATATGTATTTTGAAAGCTATGGGGAAAAAATGACTGGGTTTTGTTCCTCCTACATTATTTGCATAAAGAGATTTTTATTGCCCAGACATTTTGAGAATTAGGAAGGGAATTTCAAAGATTTTACCCTTTGAAAATGACAGTATCTAATCTTTCCTCTTCCACGAGGCTCGCCTGCATTGCCAAATAGCTCAGAAAGGGAAGAGTAAACTATTTTTCACAGGTCCTCCATAATGGATGAGATATGAAATGAATTTCATAGAAGCTGAGCTCCCCAGAGGTTATTAGTTTGCCATAATATATATATATAACATTTTTCTGACATCATATCATTATCCTTATTATTTTATGTGCAACCAACCTAAAATATTGAAAAAATGTATCAATTTCATCATTTGCTGATATTAATAAAGATGTGTACTTTTCTTAAAATTACTAAACTAGGAAAGGCACTTGCTCTTTAAGTTTTAAATGCACCAAATATTCAGTATAGCAACTTGAAGTGAATTAAGAAAATAGCTATGACTTACATAAAGCAACATATTTTCAATTATACAAAAAATTCAGTAGTATATATGTGTGGTATCAAAAGACTTACTTTATAGCCAACCTCAATTATGAATAGTCATTATGTAAGTTTACATATGAGTAATATCATGTTTTAGTGTGTGTGTCTTCATGTACATGGGTATGTGTCTGTATGTACATGTGTGTCTGCATGTATTTGTGTGTACATGTATGTGTGTGTCTACATGTATGTGTTTGTGTGCTTACTTCACCTACAGTCAATGAGAGACAAAATATATATAATCACTCTCTCAAAAGATTCAACTCAAATTTCTCCGAATTAATTTCAACATATTGAGGAATAACTATGAGGCATTGTCTTCTATTAGCAATACAGACCACCCCAAAGACTCTAGAAACCAGGAAAATGCAAATTGCATATAATTGTATGCTAGTTAGTCCTGATCGAAACATATACTTTAAAGAAGCTAAATATTCCATCAGTTATATTTTTAAAATCCTAACAATGTAAATGCAGGCTGCAATATACTTTATCAAAGAATGCATGGTAATACTGGCCATGGGAACCAGAACAAAGCAAGGAAACCCTTGTCAATCATGAAACATTTGCCCTAAGCAGCCATACAATTAGGAAAACATTAAAATTATCCATTTATCAATAATATTTTCCTGTTAAAAATGTTAACTTAGCATTAAATTTCCTACCAAAAAGTCAGCACATTAAAAATTAAATAAGCATTTCCTTTTAGGTTTCTTGTAGAAGACGTTAAAAGAATTGTTTTATATATGTACTACATTTTCTTGTTTTTGTCATTGGAAAGATTTATGGTTATTTGTCTATTTAGCTAGCAGATGGGAAGTGATTTTCTGATATTCTATATTCATCACAGAGTGACGGCTCGTTCCTATTTTCCCTCTATTTTAGAGGGAACTAAAAGAAAAATCACTTCCATTATATCCATGCTGCTTCCATTACTGGGCTATTGTCAGAGCTCTTTGCAAAACTCACTAGGAGCCAAAGCACTGAGTAGCTACTGAAATCAAATGCACAGCCCTCTTGTCCCATTGCTCATGGTATGGCTGTGTCAAAGCCCTCTACACACAGCTCTTCCTGGACAGTCGGACTCACTCTCCCCATTCAGAAGTCAATCAGCCAGTGGCCTTTCTCTACTGACCTCTTATTGATCCTGCTGATAGATGCTCTGTTTGCCTTTGTGTTTGAGGGAAAATCTTATTCTCCCAGTACCAGTGGCAAAACTAAGATCAAAGAGCCAGTGTCCTGTCATGGGCCTAAGGAGTATAGAATCACAGATATCTCTATGTGATAGAAAATGTTCACAAAATACCCATATTCCTCTCCAACAATGAAGAATAAGGAGCTCTAAGCACTACCATTTTAATTAGAAAACTTTCAAACATCGAGTGCATTCAACCCAACTATGAGGAACCCAAGATTGTTTACCAATTCAAGAACAGACAGGAAAGCAATAAACCACTCCATGGCATATGCTGCTTTAATTTATTTCCAGAAGTCAACAATACCACTACTGTGTGTTTGTGTGTGTGTGTGTGTTTATTCTTGCAGCATTCAGAGACAGACATTCATTGAGTGCACTCCTTCATTGTTCTCTAATTTATTTTCCAAGGCAAGGTCTCTCAATGAACCTGGAACTCACTGATTCACTTAGACTGGATGTCCAGTGAGTTCCCAGGATCCTCCTGTCTCTAGCTCTCTAGTATTGGACTAGAGGTGCACTTCCCTATGCCCAGGTTTTTACATTTGTGTTGGGAATTAGCCCTCAGGTCTTCCTACTTGATCAGCAAGCAGTGTACTAAATGATCCATTTCTATGATTCCCTGCCACCTCTTTCCTACCCATTCCAAAGTGTAACTGATCCCATTTGTAAATGAGGTCTGCCTTCAGAAGCCATCTCATTGGTCACTGTTACTTAGTCAAATCTACATTCCATGTTTAAAGAAAACTAAGCTATTTACATTGAATGTTGGGAGCATTCACAAAGGGAAAACCCATCAGTAGCATGATGTTCATGGCCACTTAATTTCAGACTAGCTAAGGTGCATTCAGAATGGTATGGCTATAGACACCGCTTAATTTCAAATAATTTAAGAGCTCATAATTTTTTGGTACTAGAGATATATTTATGTCAAAGTCAGAATGATTTGGTGATATTTTGTTTTATTCCATGTGTTGGAAAATATTTTCTCCTTAAATTACTTTAAACCAACTAACTCTTACTACCTATTTTGTTGTTGCATCATTAACACACAGTGTCTGAAATAATGATGTACTGGATGGTTTTTACTGTTAACTGGAAACAAAGGTAGTTACCAGGGAAGAGGGGGCCTCAATAAAAGAATTGCCTCCTCATGACTGATCTGTAACCATGACTGCATGAGATTGGTCTTGACTGATGATAGATGTGGAAAGACCCAGGGCTGTGTGGGAGGCACAGTCCCTAGGTAGGCAGGCCTGAGCTATATAAGATAACTAGACCTAGACTAGATAAGAAAGTGGCATGAGTAAATCAGAAGAAGCAAGCCAGCAAGCAGTTTTCACCAGGGTCTCTGCTTTATTTTGTTCTGCATTCTTGCCTTGGGTTCTTACCTTCTCGTCTCTTGACGATGAACTGCAAACTGTAAGAGAAACCAAACCCTTTCCTCCCAAACTTGCTTTGGGGCATGATGTTTCTGACAGCAATAGAAAGCAAACTAGAACTGAGAGCTCCTAAGAAAAAGGTGTGCTTCTAGAATGAAGGAGCACAAGAAGAACTTGCGAATGCTCAATTACCCAAAATTTAACAAAGAACCACTGCAGGGCAGAAACTAGCTTTAATAATACTGGGCTTTTCTAGTACTTAATCAAAAGCATGCTTCTGAGGAGGATTTAATAGAGGCCTTCTCAATGACTGTCCAGTATCCTGAAGAAGATCCAATAGATATTTTATTTCCTCGTCACACACTGCAAAACGTTAAAACTGTGGGTTTGCAAAATATGTAGGTTAAATCTCATTTCTTTGCCTTGTATCACAGTTCTGAAAAGTAATATCGTATGCCAAGAAGGAGTTAAAGTGAAAAGCAGTAATTTGTGGAGGCCATTCCCTCTGTGCCAGTCTTGCAGATTACAGCTTTCAAGGGAAATGGCAACTCTTTTATATTATACTTTAGTAAATACATTCTGTATATTCTTGACTCTTTATCTAGCCCCTTTCAACATGCTTGTAGTTTGTTCTTTTTACTCTGTGTGCTGCCTCTTCCTTGTTAGTAGATATTTGCCTCAACTTACAGTTTCTCAGTCTTAGCGGGAGTGATACATTGAGCTGGATAGTTCATTGTTGTGGGTTGGAGGGTATCACCTGAGTATCATGAGTGGTGTAGTTGCATCCTTAGCCTCCAGCAAGGTTCTAATAGTTCTATTATTGCACATCTCCAAGTTGCAAATCACACTATACTTGAGAGCAGTGATGATATACCATGAGAAAAATATCCATTTTCAGTGTAGATGGATAGAGATCTTCACTGGAAGTTGAAGTCAGCACTAAAACACACAGACAATAAGAGGTAGCTATATAATGAGAAACCAACCATGGGTCCAGGTTTCAGAACGCCTTGGTCTAAAGTGACTCCAATAGTTAGTAATTACACGGAACTGCATCTTTTTCTTCATCTGTGCAGCTGAGATAATGACCTTGTGCTGATTATCTTCTCCAGTTTCTGCATATTGTCTCTGCCCTCCTCTCTCCTTACTGGGAGGCTAGTTGACCCCCAGGACCCATCTCACTCTTAAGAAGAGTAACCTGAGATTCTATACTCCTAATGAGCAATATAAGACCATAAAGCTTGCATGTGGGAGATGGGTTTCATAGGGAGGAACAATGCCTTGAAGTCAAACTAGTTCTCATAAAAGGTATGCAATGCTAACTCCCAATTTAACAATTTTAATTAGGGAAATTACATGGCCTTCTATGTTTGTGTGCCTTTGAAATTGTATATGTCCCACACATATTTCTGATATTGAGTTCTGAGTTCTTATATCTTTATAGCAAGATTATCACCAAGTCTATTGAACAGATGAAGAAAGCCCTACTATAAGGCTACTTTTGTATGTTGTTTTCTGTGAATTTTGATCTGATTATCCTTTGCTTTACATCCACTTATGAGTGAGTACACACCATGTTTAATCTTTTTTGGTCTGTATTGCCTTGCTCAGGATGATTTTTTTTTTCTAGTTCCATCCATTTGCCTGCAAATTTCATGATGTTATTTTTTTATAGCTAAGTAATAGTCCATTGTGTAAATGTACCACACATTTGTTTTATCCATTCTTGAGTTGAGGGACATCTAAGTTGTTTCCAGGTTCTTGAATATTATGAATAATGATGTCATGAACAGAGCTGAGCCAGTGTCTTTGTGGTATAATTGAGCATCCTTTGGGTATATATATGCTAAGAGTGGCAGTACTGGATCTTGAGGCAGATTAATCCCCAATTTTCTGATAAATGTCATTTTCAAGTGATTTCTGTCTGTGTAAGTTTGCACTCCCACCAGCAGTGGAGGAGTATTCCCCTTACTCCTCATTCTCTCCAACATTGGCTGTAACCAGTGTTTTTGATTTTAGCCATTCTGACAGGTGTAAGATGGTAGAACCACAAAGGAGATATCTCAATATAAGGAATGTTTATGAGGCTAGGGAGAATCCTGATGCTAGGGAAATTACCAGGAATCCATAAGGATGACCTCAGCTAAAATCCCTAGCAATAGTGGAGAGGGTGCTAAAACTGGCCTCCTGCTGGAATCAGATTAGTGACTACCTTAACATTCATCATAGAACCTTCATCCAGTAACTGATGGAAGCAGATGCAGAGATCCACATCCAAGCACCAGACCAAAGTCTGGGAGTCCAGCTGGAGACACAGTGAAGGGTTTATAAAAGCGCGCGCGTGTGTGTGTGTGTGTGTGTCCGCGCGCGCGCGCGTGTGTGTGTGTGTCCAAAATTATGACAGGTAAATCCACAGAGACAATTGACCCAATCTTGTGGAAGCTCATGGACTTTAGAACAATAGCTAGGGGAACCTGCATGGGAACAAGTAGGCCCTCTGTATGTGGGTGACAGTTTTGTACCCTTGGCTGTTCGTGGGACCTCTGGTAGTAGGACCAGAATCTATCCCTGGGCTTGTTGAAGCTTATTTCATATGGTGGGAAGCCTTGCTCAGCCTTGATGCAGGGAGGGCAGGGGCTTGGACCTATATCAACTGAACGTGTCAGGTCTTATTGATTCCTTATTGGAGGCCTTACCCTTTCTGAGGAGTGGTTAGGGGTGGGTTCAGGAGAAGTAGGAGGAAAGGAGAGAGAGGGAGCCCTCATTGGCACATAAAATGAATTTTTAAAAAACTAAGTATTTTTTTAAATATAATATTATAAGGAAACCAAGTCTGTATCTTCTGATTGTTGTCATGCTCTGTACCCTTATTTACATTTCTTCTTTTGACTTCATTTGACAAACCTGAACAAGACAGGTTCACTTGTCTTTGGGATTAAGGTCACTGTGAAGTAAGCTGCTTCATCATAGGTGGCTCTGCTCATGGCTTCTTTTCCAAATTCTTCATTCCAATTACTGTATAATGCTTCTCTTTTTCCTCTGTAGCATCTCTCAGTATTTAAAATTATATAATTATTTCTTCAATATGTACAACTGCAAACTAGAGAATTAGAATTATTTGTATTATATGGATTTTTTCACTACCCTGGTAAAAGTGAACCCCAAATATAATACAAATAAGTAATGTATATTAAATTCATCATTATTCACAATAAATTTATAATTTAATATATTATGTTTATAATATATTTGTCTATTACACACTATAAATTAATATAAATAAATGGTGGCCTCCTTAATCTGGACTTCCAAAAAACTGTTAGAAATCTTTCTCAGTATTATGTTCTCTTATTTCTTGACCAAAAAAAAAAAGGTAAAAATTTTTTCTCTACACATATGAATGCAATTTGAGCTATCTTAGATTAAAATATATAATGTCATCTATCTTTGTCTCTGAGACAGTCAAGAGGTAATATGCTTCATAAATTAACCTCTGAAGTTAATAGTTGTATGTTCTCTCTCTCTTCCGCCCTGCCTCTCCTCCCCTCTCTCACATTCTGTCCCACAAGTTGGGACTCTACTTGTCCACGTTCCTAACATATATTCTCATTCACTAAAAAGCAACTGAACCAACTTACCATGAACTGAAACTATAAGTCAATTAATTAGCATGCTTGCGCAGGCTTACGTATATTTGCATGCAAACTTGAGGATTCTTTGCACATTGTCTTTGAAATTTGCATAAACAATTCATCTGTGAGAGTCAAGATCTATCTTTCCCTTTAAATTGATCAATTGTCTATACATTCTGAGCTGAATAAACTATCAAACTCTGTTTTGCCTAAATTAACTAGAAATTTTTTAAATGTATAATAATTTTTTGGCTGGAATAGTTATACACATAACAATAAAAACTCTCACATGCACCAAAGGGTTCTATTTTTTAAAAAAATGACATTTAGTGAAGTGAAATCTATTAAGTTAAAGACTCATGCCTCTAGGCTGCTGATTTGAACTTTTTAAGCATCAGTAAACAGGCCATTGACATAATCAAAGACGTCGTACAAGAGAGTGTACGAGGGAGACTATTATAAGATTTCAGAAAAGTATCTCTTGGGAAAAATACTATCTAAGAAACAAACAACAACAAAAAAAAGATTGTAGGACGAGATGATTTTCTATTTGAATAAAATTTTAAAAGACATTTTCTTATAAAAAAAACTTGTTTATAATGCAAAAAGTAGACAAAATACTGGAAATACTGGCATCCCACAGCCTCCACTAAGGTACGAAGCTTAGTTAGTCTTGATAGGTAATAGTCACATAGACATTGGTTTAATTAAAGAGGAAGGGAATGCTTGTAACAAAAAGGGTTTCTTTTAACTCTCATTTATACCACATTCCTTTAGTCTAATAAATATGAAGCAAATGAATTGAGAAAAAAATCTGTAGTGAAAATTGGGTCAGCAAGATGGCTAAATGGGTAACAGAACTGTCATCAAACTTGACAATCTGAGTTTGATCCCTGATATCCACACGTTAGGGGGAAAGAACAGACTCCACAAAGTGTATAGCCACAAAATGCACACACCAAAAATGAATAATTGAAGGAAACTTTGAAACTCCATTGAAAATAGTAATTTTTTAAATATTAAAGCAAAAATATATCAATGCCAATGAATAAGTACACAGTATGTGAGGGACATAATCAGAAATTAAGGTTAAGGATAGTAAATAGGTATGCTCAAGATGGAGACATGAAAAGAATCATTTACTTTTCTTACCTGCAAATATGCTTTATATTAGTCATATTGAATATCTAATAATTCAATAATAAATAGTATGGAATAATTAGCAAAACATGGCTTGCTAACAGAAAGGTCATGTCTGTACACATATGTTCTCTTCAGCAGTTCTCAGTTTCTTATGCTCTCTATAGTCTGATTCTGATGGCAATCCTTTCTTAAGGCTCCCTCTGTCTAAATGCAAAGTTGCCTTGAGTTCAGGTTTACTTTTCTGAATCTGCTGTCTCCTGTCTTTGACCTCTTTCCACAGAAATCGTATCTGCTATTAAGCATTTATGATTGACACTGAAACTTTTTGCCTTTGTGTGTGGTGCTGGGGATCATACACAGGGACTTGTATTGCTGGGCTAGTACACACCAGTGATCCATCCTTTCAGCACTGAAACTGTTATTTCTGGATCCAACTCCAGACCAGCTTTTGTGCAGTCTGCAATACTTATCTAAGTAGAGAGCTCAACAAGTACATATAAAGCCCAAAACATTCCTCAAAGTTTTCTGTCACCTCTGTTTACCCAATTTTACTGACACACCATTTCCACATTGCCTTAGACAGCTTTAAGTCAACACGATACAAGCTAGAGTCATTTGAAAAGAAGAAACTTTAATTTTAAAAGTGCTACCATGGGCGAGAGGGAGAGATATGTCCCTTGCTCGTTGCCCCTCACCCCCTACCACCTATTGCAGGCAGGAAATGTTGGTCTCTGGGTCATGAGAGTAGAAGAACTATTCCTGCCCCTTACCTGTTACAGCACTCAGGAGAGCAGGCCCTGCACCTAGCATGAGCAGTGTCGTAGAATTGACCCCATTGAGGGAGGAGCAGGTGACCATGTACCACCAATGCACTTGGGAGACCTGACCCCACCTTTCATCTACCGTGTGGTGGAATGAGTGAGGGAGAGATGACCTTCCACCTCTCTCACCCTTCACTGTCTGTGGTGGGTGGGAGAGCTGAGGTCATAAGAATAGATGTGGCATTGCCCCTCACCAGCAGCAACACTAAGAAAAGCAGGCAATGTAGCTCACCTGGGCAGCACAACAGAGCTCACCTGTCAGTGGGGGCTTAGGTGAACCAGGTTTTTTGTGTGTGCTATTGATCAGTAGAGGGTAGATATAGGATGCCAAGCATTTTCTTGTTTCTTCCTTTAAAGAACAAATGAATGATTAGGGTGAGGGACTGGTCAGAATAACACAGAGAACACAGGGCAAATCTATACAATGGCACTCCCCCAGTGCAGTTATTTACCTCATTAGTCAGTTACTAAGGGTTGTATTAGTTTCTGCATTTGCTTTTTTTAAAGAAACATATGCCAGGCATAATCTAAACTTGAGCTATACACATTGTTTACTACCTTAAGCAAAATACCTTTCACTGTTAGTGTTACACTACTAAATTAGGAATAATATCTGTGCTCATTTGTGAAATGACCACACAACATACCCAAACTTATGGGACACAATGAAAACAGTGTTAAGAGGAAAGTTCAAAGCACTAAGTGCCTACATAAGGAAGCTGCAAAAATCCCACGCTAGTGAGTTAACAGAACACCTGCAATCTCAAGAACAAAAAGAAACAAACTCACCTAGGAGGACTAGATGAGAGGAAATTATCAAATTAAGAGCTGAGATCAACAAAATAAAAACAAAGAAAAAAATACAAAGAATCAATGAAATGAAGAGTTGGCTCTTCAAGAAAGTCAACAAAATAGACAAATCTATATCCAAACTAACCAAAAGGCAGAGAGAGAATATCCAAATTAGAAAAATCAGAAATGAAAAGGGGGTCTTAACCACAGACACAGAGGCAATCCAGAAAATTATCAGGTCATACTTCAAAAATCTGTACTCTACAAAACAGGAAAACTTAAAGGAAATGGACAAATTTTTGGATAAATATCACTTACCAAAATTAAATCAAGACCAGAGAAACAAATTAAATATACCTATAACCATTGATGAAATAGAAACAGTTATCAAAAGTCTCCCTCCAAAAAAAATAAAAACAAAAACCCAGGACCAGTGTAGAATTCTACCAGATTTTCAAAAAAAAAAAAATAATACCAAATTGTTCCACACAATAGAAACAGAAGAAACATTGTCAAACACTTTTTTATGAGATTACTGTTACCCTGATACCCAAACCACACAAAGACACTATTGAAAAAGAGAAGGAAAGCAATTACAGACCAAACTCACTCATGAACATTGATGCAAAAATATTCAATAAAATAATGGCAACCAAGTTCAAGAATACCTCAAAAAATCATCCACCATGACCAAGTAGTATTCATCTCAGAGATGCAGGGATGGTTCAACATAAGAAAACCTGTTAATGTAATCCACTGTACAAACTGAAAGAAAAAACACATGATTATCTAATTAGATATTAAAAAACCTTCAACAAAATCCAACACGCATTCATGATAAATGTCTTAGAGAGAGCAGGGCTACAAGGAGCACACCTAAACATAATAAAGAAAATAAGCAGCAAGCTGATAGCCAACATCAAACTAAATGGAACTAAACTGAGAGCAATCCCACTGAAATCAGGAACAAGACAAGATTGTCCACTTTCTCCATATCTATTCAATATAGTATTTGAAGTTCTAACTAGAGCAATAAAACAACAAAAGGAGATCAAGGGGATACAAATTGAAAAAGAAATCAAACTCTCACGACATGCTGATGATATGATTTTACACATAAGTGAACCCAAAAATTTTACCAGGGAACTCCTGCAACTCATATACACCAACAGTAATATAGTGAGACACAAGATTATCAAACTATTCAGTAGTCCTCCTTTATACAGATGATCAACAGGCTGAGAAAGAAATCAGAGAAATATCACTCTTCACAATAGCTACAAAGAACATAAAATATTTTGGGTAACCATAGACAAATAAGTGAAAGACCTGTATATCAAGAACTTTAAGTTTTTGAAGAAAGAAATTGAAGAAGACAGCAGAAAATGGAAAGTTCTCCCATGCTCTTGGGTAGGTAGAGTAGACATAGTAAAAATGACAATCTTACTAAAAGCAATCTACAGATTCAATGCAATGCCCATTAAAAGCCCAGCAAATTTTTTCACAGACCTCAAAAGACAATACTCAACTTCATATGGAAAAACAAAAAGCACAGGGTTGCCAAAGCAATCCTGTACAATAAAGGAACATCTGGAGGCATCTCCATCCCTGACTTCAAACTCTACCATAGAGCTACAGTAATGAAAACGCCTAGTACTGGCATAAAAAGAGACAGAAGGACCAATGGAATCACATCAAAGACTCAGATATCAATCCACACACCTACAAACACCTGATTTCTTGAAAAGGAAACTAAAAATATAAAATAAAAAGAAAGCATATTCAACAAATCGAGTTTGCATAACTGGATATCAACTTGTAGAAGAATGAAAATAGATCACTATCTATCACCATGCACAAACTCGAGTCCAAATGGATCAAAGATCTCAACATAAAACCAACCATATTAAACCTCACAGAAGAGAAAGTGGGAAGTACACTTGAACCCATTGGCACAGGAGACCACTTCTTAAGCAAGGCATTTTCTTTAATAACTGATCAAAGGGGGGGGGGGGGTTCAGACTGTTGTGAGTGGTGCTCTTCCTGAGCTGATGGTCCTGAGTTCTATAGAAAAAGAAAAGCAGACTGAGCAAGAGTCAATAAGCAGCACCCGTCCATGGTCTCTGCACCAGGTCCTGGCTCCAGGTCCCAGGCCTGCTTGAATTTCTGTCCTGATTACCTTCAATGGTAGATAGCGATATGGAAGTAAAGGACAGACAAACCCTTTCCTCCTCAAGTTTCTTTTTGATCATTGTGTTTCATTGCAGCAATAGTAATCCTAACTAAGACACACACAGTAGCTGTGAATGCTTAATGACATTTAGTTTCTTATCTTTTTGTGACACAGTAAATCCAGCTTTACCAGGATAATCTAGATCCAAAAATATCTTTGCCACTCTCTGTCTGTTCTCTGTTTCCCATAGTTCTTTAGCTATTTTCCAAGTTTGACTAAAGTATAGGCACATTTTAGAGTTGGAATCCTTCTGTTTCTATGTACAGTGCTCTGTATTGAAGAGACGGAGAAGGGAATAACACCAAAGGTGGTTCAATTTAAGCCTTACAATAAGCAAATGGATAGATATCATTTCTTGACATTTAGGAGATATTTCAAATTTTTATTTCCCCATTGTCACAGGCCTAGTATATGGTCCCCATGAAACTGGAATCTAACTTTAGCAGGGAGACACCTAATAATAAGTAGTGGGCTCCTGCCTTTCTATACAATGCAGATAAAATTTAAGAGGAAAACGTGTGTTATACCACATTTGGGAATGTTTAAATAAGAAATAAAAGTTTAAGTTAAGCTGAAGAACTCCCAAATCTCTGAAAGCATCAATCAGGAATTACCTGGGCACCAAGCATTTCTTCAAACTGTGTTCTCTACCTAGTGAGACAAAGGCATGAACTAACAGTCAGTGATCAGTATGAGGTCATTCATTCATTCACTAGTTTGTCAATCAAAACTGAAGATCCCACTGTGTACTCTCTAGCATCCCAGGAGTTTCTTGGGACAACAATCATCACCAGCGAAATGCACTCATCAAGGGGATATTCCACTTTTTAGCTCTGTGACTGAATAATATGCTTTTATTTTAGATGGCATTTATTTTAATCACTTGTTACCAGCATTTCTCCTGTTCTTACTACGCGAGACTGATAAAGAACACGACACTCTGCAATTTGCCCGTACAATGATCAGCACAACTGTGTTAAATTTGCTTAGACATAACTTCAGTTTTTTTTGTGTGTACATGATATCTTTTTCACTTTCACAATTATTATTAGATATGATAATTGTACACATTATTCCTGGGCCTATGAGGATGTGGTTCAGTGGGTACAGTCACTACTTTCAAGCCTGATAACCTTAGTTTAGTATCTGGAGTTCATATTGTGGGAGGCAAGAACTGGCTTCAATAATTATCCTCTGAGATCCACGTCTGTGTCACATGCCCCCCCACATACACACACACACCAAAATTAATAATAGATATTAGTGTTCCCAGTGAAGAACTGCAGATACCACAATACAAAGCAAGCCACAATTTTCCTAAAACTATAAAATAAAAAAGCATATCCAACAAGTAGAAACTGCATAACTGGATATCAACTTTTAGAAGAATGAAAATAGATCCATATCTATCCATGCACAAACTCAAGTCCAAATGGGGTGTAAAGAGGCACCTCTGCGTAACAGAAGAATGTTACAGCTCCCTTATTCTGTATTTACTGACAGACACATTACACCGGAAATAAGACCACATGAATCTCAGAGGAACCGTAGAATCTGTGCTGCTCCCAGGTGCATGTGCAGTGTCTGCCTTGGTTGTAGGCTGTAGACTTTAAAGAAGGAGGAAGCCACTCAAACAGAAAAGTGTTGAACCTTTGTGGAAGGAGTTTCACTGTTTTCAGACATAGTAGACCTGGAGTCTACAAGGCATAGAAGGTTATCACCAGCTCAGCTTTCTATGTGTCCGAGTTGGAAGAGTAAACAGGCTACAGGTACAGTCTGTCTCCAGTGCTGTTGAAAGCTTGAGGCCTCTGAGCAGTGGTTCTCAACCTGTGGGTTGCGACCCCTTAGCAAACCTCTATCTCCAAATATGTTTACATTATGGTTCATAATAGTAGCAAAACTGCAGTTGTAAAGCAGCAACAAAAATAATTTTCTGGTTGGAGATCATCACAACATGAGAAACTGTATAAAAGGGTTGCAGCATTAGGAAGGCTGAGCTGCAGAGTAACATTGAACAAAAAGAAATCCCATACTCCAAATAGAAACACATTACCTAGAAGTTTGATCTTGCTAGTTAAAATATAATATCTACTAAGTAAAGTCTGAGATTACAGCTGATATTACCTCACTGTGAGTAAGGCATTAATGACCCAGATAGTAAAGACTCAGGTAAGTACCATTTCCAATGTGTCCTGATTATGTGTTCCTTTCAGTAGGGCAGCTGGAGATATGGAGACCATAAGTCTGGACTTTGTAGAAGCCTGTGTGTCCTCTAGGAAGTTGATTTCTGGAATGGTTCTCAAGGCAGTTTTATTCCAGCAGTGGTTCTGTGTGATAACTGGAGAGGATTTCATTCACCATTGATGGGTGTGCTCGGTTCTGCTGACATGACGATTCACTTTATTTTTATTCCTATTCTGTGAGATTTTACTATCATTACAATGTTTCCTCACTCTTTTTACTTCCTCTAAATCATTACTCTCTTTCAAACTCATTACCTCTCTTTCCACTAATTGTGATTACATGTATATGTAATACACATACACACGCATATATATGTACACACAATATATATATACATATATATGTGTATATATATACACATAAAGCTTACTCCATCTGTATAAAGTTACTTTCTGTATAATGTTATAGGTAGGTATGTTTTAGATCTGGGCAGTTGACATTAGATAACCAGTAGGTGTGCTCTGACTGCCAAAGGGAAAACAGGCCAGTCAATCATCAAGGAAACAAGACCTGTAGAAAACAAACTAATGCTATGACCTCATGGTGATACACAGATTAATAAAAACAGGTTAATTTAAAAATTAAAGGCTTACTAGGAATACACTAGAGACATTGGTCAAACAGTGTTGTAATTAATATAGTTTCTGTGTGATTATTTGGGTCTGGGTAGCTGGGAAATAAGAGCAGCTTGTCTTTACAAGTTCTTTCCTGGGGGAAGTAAATTCTCCTGCTCTCAGATTTTCTCAGATGCCTGTAGTTTTTTATAGTTGAGACCTTGTGGGCATTTCCCCTTCCACTTTAGTGTGTTTATTGTGTATGTGCTTCTTGAAAGGTTTTCCTAGGATAAATATAGTCAGCAATCCCCTTTTTATTAATTAGGCCCAGAATGCTAGAATAGAAACTATTTATACATCTTCAGAGAAGATACTTGAGAAGTATATTCTTGATTCATAGAAGAAACAAACAAAAGGAGAGGAAACAAAAAGAACAACAGAGACAAACACAAGAAAGGGGGTGGGAGAGCTTTCAAAGCACATAAAGCTCCAAGACACATCGGTGACATATCTCAGTGGAGTGTGCATCAGAGGGGAAATAAAAGCTTGTCATTGCTCTGAAACTGTCTTTTCTAATTCAGTGCATCCATATATTGTTATAAATCTGTTTCCCAATCTTACTTCCTCACTGAAAGATGTAAGCACGCAGAAGCAAGCTTCCCTGCTGCCTATCAACTCAGATAAAGAATCCTCTCAGCCTGACACCAACAGCTTAAAGAAAAGAGGCCAGGATGCACGCAGATGAGGAAAAAGAAACAAGGTGGTGATCATGTTCATGCACCATTTAGAGTGGAAAAAAGGCAGGTGGCTGGTACTAGGATTTTACTGCCTTCAGCAAGGTCAATAAGACCAAGGGAATAAACCACTTTCTCTGATTAGTTTGTGTAAACCACTTTCACAACTAAGTATTGTGTCTATGGCCTAGAGAAGTTTAAGGAAGTGATAAAGAACATTTGTATATGCATGTATGAGTGGATACAAGGAGATGCTCGTGTTTGTGGGAATGTGGAGACCACAAGCCATATCAGGTGTTTTCACTGATCACTCTCCACATATCTTTTGAGACAGGGTCTCTCACTGAACTGGGAACTCATTGACTCAGCTAGGCTGGTTGGCTAGCAAGTTCCATGAATCTTCCTGCCCCTGCCCCATGTTTCTTACCCTACTCCACCCATAGCTCTTGGATTATAAGCATATAGTGTTCCGCTCAGCGTTTTGTGGAGATGTTGGGCATCAAAATTTGTCTATATGCTGACCCAGAAAATACTTTATTGGTGGAACTATCTTCTTATCCCTGCTATAACTTTAAAAGAATTGCTACATTTTTATTGCTTGATTTTGTGTGTGTGCGTGTGTGTGTGTGAGAGAGAGACAGACAGACAGACAGACAGACAGAGACAGAGAGAGAGAACATACATGTGAAAGTCAGAGTACAAGCTGCACAAGTCAGTTCTCCTACTGCTGCCTGATTCCTGAGTTCCAGAGACTGAGCTCCGGTTCTCAGGCCAGACAGCAGTGCCTTTACCTTCGGAACCATTTTGCCTGCTCTGTAACTTTTGTGTGTGTGCTTCTCTTCAATGTTTATTCTATACTTATCTACCATTATTTAATGAAAAATATTTTTTATTCATCTATTTATTTTACATCCTGGTCACAGCCTCTCCACATTCCCCCTCCCACCCCACATGCCCTTCCTCTTCCATGTCTATACAGGAACAGGCAGGCGTCCTAATCAATAAACATGGTGTGTCAAGTTGCAGTAATATCGAGCACCTTCCCATGTATTAAGGCTGAGTAAGACGATCCAGTATGAGAAGCGGGGTCTCAAAAGCTGGTGAAAGAGTGGAGACAGCCTCTGTTATTTTTTATTAAAAAATTAACAAGCTATTGTGCATTTTCTCATATTGAAAAATGAAAATGATGAAAGCTCTCCCCATAAAAATCTGTATACTGTGTTTTAGATTCCTGTAATAGAAACTTTTCCTTAGACTAGACTGGTGGGGCGTGCTTTAAGCTTCAGGATCAGTTGCATTCATTCTTGATGGACTGAAAGACATACTCAAAATGAAACAAATATGTACACGTGTCTCCCTGTTGGTTTCTTGTTTCACATGCCTACACTCCGTCTTAACTCCTCTGAAACAAAAACAATTAAGAAGCGATAATGGGAAGATCTTCCTGTCACACAGTCACACATTCCAGACTATGAACTGTGAGCCGGAAGTACTGTAAATCTCAAGAGACCCAGATTTCTGGGAGAATTCTAGTACTAACTTTGAGGAGAAGTAATAGCTAAGGAGGAACTGGTTTTGTGTAAGAATATAAAATTTGGTTTTCCCACACACTGGGCCCAATAACTGCTTCTTGAAGTGATTAGAGATCAGCAACTTTTCTCTTAAACACGTTTATGTCTAGTTTCTGGGAACCTTCTCAAACTCTGATAGCTGTGCCCTCTAAAACACACAAATACTTTGTAAAAGTTTCTCAGATAGAAAAAAACAAGGAGGTTGCAGTTTCTATTTCAGGGCCTGTGATACCTTCAGGATTACAAGTGGGAGAGAAAACTGCCTTTCACCAATCACAAGCTAGACTTGTAGCTACTGTCACTCTGTATCCTCCAGGCATTTTGAAGCTTACATCAAGGTTTCTGTCTGAATCAGAATTAGCAGAAAGATTAATGCTGGCACATCTTTCAAGTGCAGTGGATGCATTCCTGTAATTCTGATCTTAAATCAGTTTAAACCCAGTGTTTCATCTCCATATGTGGAAGATTTTGACCTCTATTCTTCCCTACATATGTATTCCCACAAAAAAAAAAAAGTTAGGCTTTCAACTAAATCACTCTTTCACAGTCAAGTAAGTTTTCTAAAAAGCAATGATGAGAGACAAAAAGGAGGTCTGCTTAAAATACATGGCTGTTGTTTTGTTTTTGCTGTTTCTAAATGGTCAAGCTGCAAATTTGCCTTCTAAATATTTGAGTTTATAACATATTTTTGTGCTCCTCCCAACTTTGGCCAGAGAAGCTTGTGTAGTTATGGACAGATAATGCATAAACACACTGCTGATGAGAGCAAGTGCTTGTGAGTGCCCAGTCCTAGATAGGACATCTGTTTCAAGTCTCATCCCCACCAGTTCCTGCCATGGTCCAAGGAACATGGTGGAAAAAGAGGCAGAAAGAATGTTTGATCCAGCGGTTGGGGAAGAGTGCTATGAAATACTGTCCTCTAGATTTGACTTAGTTGCTGCACATACAAACTCATAGCAAATGTGGTTACATACCTATGGTCAACAACACATCAAGAGAATCAAAATTTCAAGATAGGAGTGCTGTCCAGAGGACCCATACCTAGTTGAAGAGCTATTGGAACCCAGGTTTCTGGAGGGAGGGAGAGAGGCACTTTTTTTTTTAAAGTAATATGGCCACTAGTAGGTTTCCTACATCTTAGTGGATGACCCTGCTTTAATATGTGTAAATTGTGATGGTAAATATCACTAAAGTTAGAATTGAACATGCATTTATTCTAAGAAGTCAGCTCAATTTCTTTTTCCATATGCTTTACATGAATGACAAAATCATCATGAATTGTATGTATTATTCATCTAAGTCACTGTATGGTTATAAAATAAATATATCAGTAGCACAATATGTTAACTTTGTAAGTAAATGAATATATTAATAAATAAGTGATAGACTAAAGAATAAATCAGCATATGGTATCTATTAGGAGTAGTACAGTATAATAAATATGAAATGTCCAGATTAAGATTCTCATTTTCCATAAAAAAACACAATTTGATGTCAAAATGTCAAAGCAATAAGTCTAAATATAAATATAAACCTAGGAGGACATTCAACTCATATAAGAATGGAGAAAAAGTGAGTGGAGCTGGCAGTCAGGAACAATGTGTTGGATTAAGAGAAATGTAAAAAATAACTAATTACATGATTGCAGAGGTGCTCCAGGTCAGCTAGAAATCCTCCACAAAGGCAAAAGATTGTGACTTGGCACAGTTCACTGGAAGTCAAGTGAGGAATGAGACAATATGTGGAGTGACAGTCAGTTTAAAAATGGAGCTGGTGTTTAGGAACAGGCAGATGGTTCAGTGAGCAAAAGTACTTGTCATGCAAGCCTCTGAGTTCAGTTTCTGTAACCAAAGGTAGAAGGAAAGAATTGACTCCACAAGGCTATACTCTGACTTGCATACACGCACACTTGTACACACATACACATATATCATACATAAGCTCTACTTATATTGAAGTGTATGACATAATAAATCATTAAAGTTCCTGCATCACTAGTATAGTGACAGTAATGACATAGAACTCTGTGTGTGTGCATGTGTGTGCATAAGTGCAAAGCCTCACAAATATGAAGCATTGGCTCTATCAATGTCTGTGTCTTAACCATATATAAAACATTTTGAACTCTTACTTTGCAATAGAAATTCATTGAGAGTGTTTTCCAAAAACAAAGGGATATTTCTTTAACAAATTTCTTTCAGAAATGTTCTGATGGTTAAGAGAAGAAATGAGTTAGAACACACAGGAGGTAAAGAGATCCTGAAGAGGAGGGATTATTGAGTAAGCAGGTGAGAAGAGATGAGCATGGCACAAGAGTCGGAGGTGCGGAAAGGGTTGGTGGGGAACCATCAAGTCAAGAGGAAAATCAGCGCTTAGAATCACTAAGTGACTTGCAGAGTCTAACTATAAACTATTCTCCCAGTAAATCAATGATGTGTTATCTCCTTATATGGCTAAAGAAAATTCAAAACTGGTTTACATAATTTGTTAAGAGAGGTGGTGGCTTGAACAGAGTTTCTGCTCAAGTTGAGTTCCAAGTCTATGCTTTCCTCACACAATGAAATTCCTCTTTTGAAACAGAGAATACAAACTCCACTTTGTAACTTTTCTCTTAATAAAGGAAGACAAGAGACTGACTTTATAATAACAGTGGAATTTACAATCAGAGAAGTATACTTCTGATTTTAAGGAACATATTTGAGAATTTTTTTTCTATTGCTAAAAACAATATGTCAGTCCTGATGAAGATAAGGAAGAAAAAGAAAATTACTTTAACAGGATCACAATGCAGTAAAAAAACAATGAATTATAAGGTCAAGTTAAAGGAGGCGACTCTGGAGCTGAATGTATGACCTCTGATGGAGAAGAGCAAGATTTCTTTATTTCAATTTATTTTTAGTTTGTGCACTGTTCTTGGGATTGAACGCAGGACATTGCACATACTAGGAAAGAACTCTACTGCTGAGCTCTATGCCTGCTTCAAGGAGTAAGGGTGAAACAAAATTTGAAATCTGGAGAAAAGACAGACTCACATAACAGGAGCTGATATTCTGACTGACTTTATACTCGGTCCTCTTGTTTCTGAAATCAAGACTACAGTTACATTACTGTGACCAGTAGTAAGAGGACAACATGTGGGAAGAAAGACTTCCTTTGACTCACAATTTCAGAGTTTTCAACACATGGGTTGTTGGCACCATGTACTGTGAAAACCATTTTAATTGGAGAAGTATGTAGCACATGAATGGAAAGCAGACAGCAGGCCAGAAAGCAGCAAGACCACAAGGTCACAACATGATTCCAGGATCTACTTCTCCAACTGTCTCAAAACAGCACCACTGTCTAGGAATTAAAATTTCAAAGTAAATATTTCAAAGTAGTAATCTATAGTGGATATTTTCAAGTCATGGTGAAAAACATCTTCATCTCTAAGTTCTACATGAAAATATCTCAGCTTCATGGAGAGGATGATAAAGTGGTATGAAGGGTAGTCATCAAATTATAGGGCTTTTGTTAGGACAAAAATATTACATTGACATAACTGGTATACAGAGAATCCAAAAGAACGTGGTGACTGATCGTAGATGATAACTTCATTGGGTTTTGAGACACTTGGAAAACTAGCAGTGTACACTTGGTATGGCTATGAGGATGTTTCCAGAAGGGATGGGCAAATTCGGAAGAAAAACCCACAGTGAATATAAACAGCACATCGTGTGAATGAGTCCATTGACTCTTCGTTGGGACTAATTGAGTCCTGGCTTTCAGCTGCTCTTCCCTGTCTAGAGCCTTCTAATTGAAGTTACTAGAAGCTGTGCCTTCAGAGGATGGGATTTTCATCTGTTGGTCGTTGACTGCAGTGTATTTAAGCCTCCATGGTGCTATTAAAAAGGGGCTTTTTGGGTACCAGTGTTGGAAAGTCTGTGTGTCGGTCTTTCTCTACCTGTGTTTCCTCAACCTTCAGCCCCTTGCCCGAAACCCACGAACTGGGTTCTAGCGCATAGAGCGCAGAAGGGGGCGCGGTGCGCAGCATCTTGATGAGTAGTATGTTCTTTGCTCTTCTCGTCAGCCTTGGTAACTAGACTGCACAGTCTTCAACCTTGGAACCCTTCTTAGTACCAGCAGAACACCAAGGGGCTCACAGGACTTCAACCTCAGTCTGGGGCACAACATTGCTATCTCTTGTTCTAAAGCTTCTGTCTTTATCTGAGCAGAAAAAGACTGCTTTGCCTTTCAGGCCTGCTTGTGATCATTGTGAAACAATTAAGTCTATAATTGTGGGGGCTGGTATAAATTTCTCTGTGTGTGTGTGCGTGTGTGTATCTGTAATGAAGTACGAGTGTGTACATATTATGTATGTATATATATATATATATATACATGAATATAGAGAGAGATAGAGATGTAATATAAGTGGATAAACTGTATTTTTAAAGGCCGTGAGTTCTAGGCAATGAAATGTTCCTAAGCAAGAACATGGTTATAGGAAAATAAAGGTTTCATTGAAAGCTATTCAACAAATACACAAAGGCATAGTGAGACATCTCAGTGAAAGGAAGGATTCAAAAGCTTTGCAGCAAATGTAGAAATCTTTTTTAACAGAAATAATTCATACGTAGTTTATTCTCTGTACGATACAACCTTCTAGACTTAACTTTTTATCAGCATGACAAACATAAAGCAGAAAGTGTCATTGCTTCTATCCATAGGCAGTACTGCCCATCAATCTCAGCACTCAGCCATTAATAAAATAAAAGGGGCAGCGGCTGAGTCCTTTTCAACTCAGCTCTCTCAGCTAGCGTATTATTTGCAACACTACTTTAGACCTGTTTGTTACATTTGACACATTGTAAATAGTCTACATTGACACTTTTATAATAATATCATTGTTCATTTTGACTGGACTGGCTTGCCTTTTTAAGCAATATTTTTAGTCTAAAATACTCCTACTAAAGAACTTACTTAAGGCGATTAGGATATCCCATTACAGAATAATTTAAAGGGTGAACAAGATGTATAATAAATATATTCAAGTATTTTTCTTAACATACATGTATGAATATATTTTAATGGATGGATTATAAGATTATAAGATTTAGCAAATTATGAGATTTAATAAGTAACTAGTAGAAGAAATGAAAAACATCATGAAATTTCTTGCTAAACACAGAAATCCATGAAGTTAGAACCGCCTTTGCTTTGTGAGTGAGTTGACACTAGAATCCCTGTGAGCTCTGTCTGTTGCTCCTGCAGTGGCGTGATGTGTTCTGCAAGCACCGCCAATGTGAAGATGGATCAAACCGCATAAGCACCGTCACGTTCTCATTTGCCAAACTTGCGTCAACTAAGGCAGGCAAAATATATTTTGAGTGCAAGGTCTGAAAGGAAATGCAATTTTGAAAAGAAAATAATGTCCTGCACATTTGGGAGTTTTCAACTGTATCTTTTCTCTTAAATAAGAAGCCGATATTAATTCCAGAGATTGACAATCCCTAAAACTGTAAGTGGAGGAAGTTTCCAGTTTTCGATAGACTTGGAAGATCCTTTATTGTGGTTTGTTTTGAAAGATGCCTTTCTCTGCTGAGTGGGCTTTCTTAATTTTCTATCTCTTGGAAATTTGTAGGTAATTTTAGTTGTTCTTTGTTAAATTCAATTATCTGAAAAATTCTGCAACCCAGTCTGTAATCAAGTGATTCTGGATAAGCAACAAAGCCATCAGTATTTAAACCTCATATTTAAGCCAGTTTAGTAATTTCAAAGTGTGCAAATGCTTAAGATTTGAGATAAAGTAAATCTGAGAAACAAAAGGGGAATTGTTATTGTAAGGAAATGAAAGGTCAATATCATCGAGTGAGAAAGAATAAACAGTGACCATTTGTATGAGTTCATTTTCTTTCTAGTAAAATAATCCCACACAAATTAGTTCCTCTAGCCTTCCCCTCTGACCTTAACTTGTCTAAGTCTAGAGGAACTGGCAAGATTCTTCTTCTGTCATTGAACTCCATGTGAACACAGATGTGCTGTAGTTCACACAGATCAGAGGTTTTTGATCTAAGTATGTGAAGAACGGAGGAAGAGAGTCAGGAATTTGAAATGGAAATATAAGATTCTGTCACCAGTGATAACTTATCTGGCTGTTTCTTCAATAGATCGATAAAAGCTGTCATTTTAAAGTAGAAACCCATGCTTTGCAGGGTTCTATGTGTGCCATTTATGCCACATCACATCTCCACTAAAACTCAACTTTACTATACTAATCCCACAGTCTAACAAGAGTTCCTTGTCTGCGTGTTCTGTTTGCATTATAAGTATACATGTATAATATTTCAGTGTATCTGTCAATCACTTACTGCTTCTACCGATAAATACAATATCACTCTGCAGCACAATACCATATCCATGAACATCTTGGTGATTTTTCATCAAGGCTTACGTTTCTGTTGGTGAGGAAAAGGGCAGTGAAAACACAACCATTCACTTCTCCATGGTATATACCAAGTGTTCTCTAGTTTCTGTGTAATGAGAAGATTAAGAAAAAGTGATACTGAAGTCAGTAACTCAGTTGATAAAGAATTTAGCATGGGAAAAGCCCCTCCTGTATTAGCTTCCTGGTGCCACATAAGCTGAGAATATCTGACTACTATTTAGCACTGGGGCAATGGAGGCAGACAATTGTCAGAAGTTTAAGGTCACTGTCCCCTACATATTAAGTAGAAGGCTAGTGTGAGATTCATGAGACTCCCTTTCAAAAATAAAGAAAAAGAACAACAAGGAAAATGTTGAATTGTTAGTTAATTAACACTTACTCACCATACACACACACACACAGACACACACACAGAGACACACACAGACACACACACGTAATGTATACTTTTATTGTAAAAATGATTTGGGGGCATTGGGGAGAAGAGCTAGTGCATAAGATGGTGTAGAAACATGACATTACAGAGGCAGACCCAGGTACCAGGTGAAAAGGCAAATGTGGCAATATGCATCTATAACCCCTGAACTACAGAAAGAAAAAGCAATCCCAGGAGCATGTTGATCAGCCAACATAGATGTAACGGTGAATTCTAGATTCAGATTCTCAAAAACTAAGATCAGTAGTGGTAGGGGAAGAAATCTTGTTTCACTATCTACCTCCCATGCATGAAGCATGGGTAAGCATAGCCACAAATACATGAGCCCCCACATCACCATGCACAATGGACTTCCTTTACTGTGAAAATCCCAAGATTGCTGCATAGCTGCACTCTCTGTGTTCTATTTTGAAAGCATACCATCAAACACACACACACACACACCAACACACACACACCAACACACACACACATACAGCCCCCTCTGTCTTTGTTGAATTTTACTTTTTTATTCCTTACAAAGCAAGCTGTGGTAATATTTTGCTGTATGATCAAAAAGAGAAACAAAACTTAAGACTCACTAGTAAATCATCAGTTATTACGATTCGCACTAGTCAGTTAATCTATGAAATCATTCAGAAGTAGTATGGACTTATGCATAGAGTACAGGCAATAGTAACTGCTGCTGGTTTGCTTTAGGGGAGATGAAAATGTGCTAGAAATAGAAAGTAATGATGACTTACAACTGCATGAATATATTAAGATAAGACAAAGCAAAACAAAAACATTAAATTACTTTATTTAAAAGAGCAACTTTTTCAAAGCATAATGGGGCATTCTTATAATCCTAGAACTTGGGGAAAACTGAGGCAGGAGGATCTCAGTACATTTAAGGCCAGCCTAAGATACATAGCAAGACCTTGTTTCAAATACTGGCAAATCGAATCCAAGAACACCAGAGAAAAATCATTCACGGTGATCAAGTAGGCTTCAGCTAAGAGATGCAGGGATGGTTCAACATACTAAAATCTGTCAACGTATTCTACCATATAAACAAACTGAAAACTAAAAATCACATTATCATCTCATTTGATGCTGAAAAAGCTTTTGACAAAATACAATGTCCCTTCATGATAAAGGTCTTGAAGAGAGCAGAGATACAAGAAACATACCTAAAAATAATAAAGGCAATATACAGCAAGCTAATAGCCAATATCAAACTCACTGGAGAGAAACTCCCAGCAATCCCCCTGAAATGAGGAACAAGATAAGGTTGTCCACTATTTCAATCTTTTTAATATAGTTCTTGAGGTCCTAGCTAGAGCAATAAGACAAAAAATGGAGGAGATCATGGGGATACAAATCAGAAAAGAAGAAATAAAACTCTCACTATTTGTTGATGATATCATAGTTTACATAAGCGACCCCAAAATTTCTACCAAAGAAGTTCTACAACTCATAAACACTTTTAGTAATGTTGCAGGATACAAGATTAACTCAAAAAAAGTCAGTAGCCCTCCTGTACATAGATGATAAATGGTCTGAGAAAGAAATCCGAGAAACATCGTCCTTCACAAAATGCCAGAAATAGTTTAAAATATCTCAGAATAGCTCTAACCAAACAAGTGAAAGACTTGTATGACAAGAATTTTAAATCTTTGAAGAAAGAAATTGAAGAAGACACCAGAAAGTGGAAAGATCTCCCATGCTCTTGGGTGGGTAGATGTAACATAGTAAAAATGGCAATCTTACTGAAAGCAATCTACAGATTCAATGCAATGCCCATCAAAATCCCAGTAAAAGTCTTCACAGATCTTGAAAGAACAGTACTCAAGTTCATATGGAAAAGCAAAAAACCAGTTTAGCCAAAACAGTCCTGTACAATAAAAGAACTTCTTAAGGCACCACAATCCCTGACTTTAAACTCTACTACAAAGCTACAGTACTGAAAACAGCTTGGGATTGGCATAAATACAGATAGGAGGACCAATGGATCTAAATCAAAGACCTGGATATTAATCCACATACCTACAACACCTGATTTTGACAAAGAAACAAAAAATATAAAATGGATAAAAGAAAGCATATTCAACAAATGTTGCTTGTATAACTGGGTATCAATATATAGAAGAATGAAAATAAATCCATATCTATCACCATGCACAAAACTCAAGTCCAAATGGATCAAAGATTCAACATAAAGCCAGCCACACTGAACCTCATAGATGAGAAAGTGGGAAGTAAACTTGAATGCATTGGCACAGGAGACCATTTCCTAAATATAACCCAGCAGCACAGACACTAAGAGAAACAATTAATAAATGGGACCTCCTGAAACTGAAAAGCTTCTGTAAAGTAAAGGACATGGCTAACAAGACAAAACAGCAGCCTACAGAATGGGAAAAAGATCTTCACCAACCCCACATCAGACAGAGGTCTGATCTCTAAAATATCCAAAGAAGTCAAGAAATTGGTCATCAAATAACAAATAATCCAATAAAAAAAATGGAGTACAGACCTAAACAGATAATTCTCAATAGAGGAATCTAAAATGGTTGAAAGACTCTTAAGGAAATGTTCAACATCTTTAGTCATCAGAGAAATGCAAATCAAAATAACTCTGAGATTCCATCTTACACCTTTAATAATTGCCAAGATCAAAAACACTGATGACAACTTATGCTGGAGAGGTTGTGGGATAAAGGGAACACTCCTGAAGTGCTTGTGGGAACGTAAGTTGGCACAGCCCCTTTGAATGTCAGTGTGGCGATTTCTCAGAAAATCAGAAAACTACCTTCCTCAAGACCCAGTAATACCACTTTTGGGTATATATCCAAAGGATGTTCAGTTGTGCCACCAGAACATGTGCTCAACTATGTTCATAGCAGCTTTGTTTGTCATAGCCAGAAACTGGAAACAACCTTAATGCCCCACGGCTGAAGAATGCAAAAGGAAATGTAGTACATTTATACAATGGAGTACTATACAGCAAATAACAACAACAACAACAACAATAATGATATCTTGAAATTTGCTGGCAAATGGATGGAGCTAAAAGCATCATATTGAGTGAAGTAACTCTGACCCAGAAAGGCAATTCTCATATGTACCCACTCAGAAGTAGTTTTTAAACATAATGCAAAGAATATCAGTCTAGAAATCATAATTGCAGAGAACCTTGAAAACAATGAGGACGCTAAGAGAGACATACATAGATTTAATCTATATAGGAAATAGAAAAAGACAAGATCTCCTGAGTAAATTGGGAGCATGGGGACCTTGGAAGAGGGCTGAAGAGGAGGCGAGAGGAGGGGAGAGGAGCAGAGAAAAATGTACAGCTAAATAAAATCAATAAAAAGAAAAGAGGTCTCTTTTTCATTTATGTTCTATGATATTTTATTTATTTATCTTCTATCTATCTATCTATCTATCTATCTATCTATCTATCTATCTCTATCTATCTAATCTCTCTCCATCCCTATATCTATCATTATCTTCTATTTATCTCTATTTTTCCCTCTCTCACACTCCATGCTCCACTTCTATTCCCGTATGCGTATTGGTAATTTTCTTATTTCTTGTTTGTGAACCAAAAATTATCGGTTCTGCATGTTTATGATACATGTATTTCATATAGTCAACTGACTTTTGTGAACTTTTAAACTCATTTTCACAGGAGAGTATCAGAATTTTTACAGATTGTGAATTATGTATAGCCGCTGGGTATAACAGGACACATTTGTAATACCAGAATTGATGATGACTAAATCATAAAAATTATGAGTTCAAGTCAAACCAGCTCAGTATACATAGTGAAACTTTTTCACCCATTCCCACTGTATAAAACAGAAAAGGGTGAGTACCATAGAGATCTTCTTACTGTTTCTCTTGGTAGTAAAGATTGTGTGCTCCAGTCAAACTGATTGTGTATCCTCCACTGATGCATCCAAGATGAAGTAAATAATTAAGCAGACTGTTGAGAAAAAGTAGATATCGTTCTTTATACTGGTCTCATAGGAAACCTCAGGTTAGCAAAAATATGTTACAAAACAATGGAGTCACCTGCACTGCTTCATGTTTTTAATGTATAACTAGATAAACAGTATTTCAAAGGAGGTGGAGACTGAAGGGTAAAATTACTTACCTTATAAAATATTAATAAATTAAAGATAAGAGGATTAGTAATTGTTTCAAACACATGCATACATAGATTACATACAAAAACACTTATATTCAAAATGATAAAAATTGGGTTGCAATGGCCAGAGAAATCACTTCATATTAAATAAAGTTTCTATGCATTGGCTTTGGTTGAGAACACATTTACTACAGATTAACTCTTGATGATTTATAACTTGAATTTTTTCATGCTTATTCAAGTTGAAGGTTTTGGGTATTGTTTTTGGCTTCAATACTTACAAGGACTAAAGGAAGATTGTAAAGTCTGACACACTTGAAGCTATTATTAATAGAGTCTCATAGAATACAGAATTGCTGAATATTTTGGCCTCATATGATGATTGTGTTGCTAACTCATATATCTCTCACAGTGCCTGCTTCATATAGTACAGGCATATTTACTTTACAATGATATACTTTGCTGTGTTAAACCATAGTGATTTAGCAAGACCCACTTAAATCACACTATACTTATAATGTTTTATCCTCTAGTTAAAGGTGACTTGGAATCCTAACTTCACTCTTCGTAAATTATATGTTTGAGGTTTCAGCATTTTCTTCCCACACATTCTCTAGATAAAAAGCTGTTATGCTCTCAATCTTAAACCAAGTGTGTTCCTTGGATACTAGCTATAAACCATGCACTCATGGACAAACACTGATATATTGGTTCAGAATCAGTTCTTTCAGGGTCTATGGTACTGAATTAGAATTTAAGCTGAAACTGACCTTGCATAGTGAACTATTTGTATAAATTGTTTTCAGAAATCCAATCAACTTGTAACCTGAGATTTTAAAGACATTTTATATCAAAACATTACTTCAAAGAGGTATGAGCTAAGGAGTTTGGAAACCAGTTAAGTTGATCATACCTTTGTGCCCATTTCCTGAGTCAAAAGCAAAATTATAATCCTCTATGGTAAATAACCCCCAATACCCAAAGAGTGGTTGATCTGTGCTTCCTATAAGACTGTGTTCTTCAAAACAGATAGATCAGTTTCAGTCTTTGTCTCAGTAGAATCTTTCCATTTCTGAGAATACTGGTTTTCTAACATCTATTTGCTCTCTAGACCTCATAGTCCTAAGCAAGAAGACCACACTAAATTTGCCACTCCTCCAGGCCTATTTCTAGACTTTTCCTTTTACCTTTTTCAAAACACAAAGAAAACAGAACTCTTATAAATGACAAAAATCCTTTGATGTTTATCTGTACAAGACTCAAAGTATCATTATTGAATATACATTCATAGTTTTAAATTGTCATACTATAATGGCTGCATTAAAAAAGGAAGCAAATTCAGTCCTTATTTCTCCAAAGGCTACTAAACCTTACCATTATTTATGTTAATTGATTGACCCTTTCAGTATATTTGACACTGTATTTTAGCTTAAGTAATTTTATATGTTATAACTAATAAATCTAAACCCCTCTCAACAATTCATAACTCTATTTTAATTGTTGCAGCTTCTCCATGGATTGCCAGAGCTGACGGCTAGCTGGGTTTGACATGTCAGTTCTTGGCTGAGCTTACTCATATACTTAGATTTAATTGGTAGGTCAGCCTGGGTCATCCTCATCTAGTGTAGCCTGTACTCAGCACCCAGCTGCAGCTCTCCTCAGGTACCTGCACAAGTATCTCCAAGCCCTCCAGTGCATGACTGCTGTTCTCAAGACAGGTTTTTAAGGCAATCCACAAAAGTAAAAGGAAAGGAAATATACAAATACTTGTTCAAATATCTGTTTTTGTTATTTGAACAAAATCTCTTATTGTTCTCCTTCCATTCAAAGCAAAACACCCAGCAACCGGTGATGTACACAGTAAGTAAGCTTGGAAGAACATTGCCAAAGCAGAGGAGGATGAGAGTAACTACTTCTGCAAAGGTCACTCAGTTTAAAAGTTTGACTGACCACGAAGAGAATTTTGAAATGATCTGTCCTCATCATAAATAACGCAACTATGTTCGTCTTTGTTCTTTAGAAGAATTATTATGATAGAGAAGTCTAATATTTATTTTTTTCTGACATTTTTGTGACATGT
The DNA here is from genome assembly GCF_950005125.1 of Chionomys nivalis. NCBI lineage: Eukaryota > Metazoa > Chordata > Mammalia > Rodentia > Cricetidae > Chionomys > Chionomys nivalis. The sequence continues at coordinate 26,323,766 of NC_080109.1, read as the reverse complement.
ACCAGCCTTTTGTGAAAATTTTTGGTGTTTATCGCTTTTACCTTTCCCCCTTTTCCTCTTTTCTAGAAAGCATAGAATGTGTCCTCAGACTGATGACTTCCTGTATGTCTGCACAGCCCAAGGAGATTATGCTCCTCAGTTCTGAGGGATGTTTCTCATCTATCTTGGGTAATATCTTCTTTTCCATTTTCTCTAAACTTCCTTTCTGGAATAGATCACCCTTCCATAATGATTTTTTTTTATATTGAGTTGAGCATCTTGTGTGCATAGCCCTCCAAGCCACCTCTTCAACTATCAAAGTGACTCTTCAGCTTGACTCAGTCATCAACCTAATGCTTATAATCCCAAGTCATTTTAGTTTAGAATTATGAGGAATTAAATTCTAGCATTCTCGGCTTATACCAGCTATTTGGTGGCATGAAATCCATAAACAATTCAGAAGAAAAATCATCTCTTCTTAAACTAATGTGGAAATGCTGCTCTATCCAACCTGACATTCACATTTTTCCCTTTCACCTAAAATTTGAAACTATTGGATGAATTTATAGATTTTTTTAAAAATAAAGATTCCTTTAGTATACTTATAGTAATGCCTGAAAACACAGACAAGAGATTATGCCATATTTAGCATCTTTAACTTTTTGCTTCTAATCTTTATATGATGGCTTTCTTGACACAAATATAACATCCAGTTGGATTAGCGTAGCATTGCTATGTCATTTCTCTACTTTTACTTAGAATCAGTGGGTGTCTAATTAGAGTTGCTATTGCTATTATAAAACAAAATGACCAAAGCATCTTGACAAAGAAAGGGTTTATTTGCTTTTCACTCCCACATCACTGTTTATCACTGAAGAAAGTCAGATCAGGAACTCCAAGAAGCCAGGAATCTGGAGGCAGGATTTGATGCATAGGCCATGGAAGAGTGCTGCTTACTGCCTTGTTCATCTTACTTTCTTATAGAAACCAGAATAACCATTGCAGAGATGGCTCCACCCACAGTGGGCCAGACCATACCCTATCAGTCACTAAGAAAATGCCTTAGAAGTTTGCCTACAGCCCAATGTTATAGAGGCATTTTTCAACTGAATCTACCTCCTCCACTAGCATGTTTCAAGTTGACATAAAACAAGTTAGCACAGTGTGCTTCTAAATTAAGACACCACTTTTCCTACAGTGTCTATAAAATCTGAAGACATTGAGTGTGAAAGGAAATTGTATAATGAAATGCCTAAAACAACAGTCACACAAAAATGGAACAGATGTTGACAGACCCTCAGGCTAATCCCAGACAAATAAACCACCTCTGTTGGTGCCACAGTCAGAGCTCACTCCTCTGTCTTAGCCATGTTCACAACATCTGGGCTCTTGTTATGGTACTCACCAGCATGGGCACTGACAGAGAGGCAGGCAAAGGTCAAATACTGAGATTAAAATTAGCAACACCCAAGATAGGACAAAGGGTTAGTCCTGAGAAGAATGAGAGACATGAATAAGAGGTTACAATAATTCTCGAGTTCCAAGAAAGGAAGGAAGGAATTTCGGGCAATTCTAGTATGTAGGAGTTCTGATGATGAATTGTGATTCTTGACATAATATGATAAATTGAAATGATGAGAGATTAAGCAGACATAGTGATTACTCCAGTAGTCTTTAAAATAGGAAATTGGGAGTAATTTCTGAATGGGAGGTGGTGCATCATGTTCTTGATTATGTGGCCTGAAAAAAGACTTGAGGAAAAAGCTGGGACCTACAATTTATTCCTGAGAAATCTTCCTGAATTCATGGAGGCGACTATATTCTATGAGGGCAGGTTGAGACTAGCTGTCAGTAAATCCTGGGAAGGACTGAGAAGAAGCAGTATGGCACAAAGTTCTTTGGAATATAAAGCTATTAACAATTGCAACATTGTCTCAAAGAAAGGAAAAGGACAGCTAACAGTGTGACCGAAGCTGCTCCTTGCTATGTCCTCTGCATGCTCAATGAGATGATATGTTCCCGAAGACAGAGTCACAAAGTTTTCCTCGTTTAATTTCTTCAATTAAACATTAACTGATAATTTCGATAAATCACTCCAGTGAAATCTCTTACTTTCATGATTTCTGTTATTTTCCTCTCATGTAAACAATTAATCAATCATGTCTTTACGCATCCCATTCTAGCTGATTATTATTTAATCATTATATATGACCCAAGAATGATACTTTTAAAACATGACTCGGATCTCAATTCATTTAGAACATTAACTTTTCTGTTCCTAGATCCTTAAATCCACACACTTACAGAGATTCCTATCCTGCTAAAGAATGCTTTTTAGCTCGTTCTTTATAATCTAATCTGAATGTCATGCCTATCACATTCAATTCTCTAGGCATGCGTGAGTTCTCATTGCTCTGGAGTCTGTACTGAATGTTATTACTTTGATTCTGTGTTCATATCAGTGTTTCTAAATCGAACATGTCTTCCTTTCTTTGTTAATGGGAATCATATTCACATAGCCTCCCCTAGTTCTCCAGGTCACAATGGTCTTCTCCTTCCCATGTCTCTCATAGCATTCTTTCTTTCCCATTAAGTAGGGTAGAATGTACTCTCCAATACATTGATCAGCTTCTGTATGTCCCCTTAAGTTTGTTAGAAACAAGAGTGGTGCCTTTTCATCTCCTCATTCATTTCCTTTTCCACTTTACCATACTGTTCAAAGTGGATGACAGATAACTATAACCAAATTGAATCTGATAGTCTGTTCTCCTTGTCCTGAGCTACAAGTCTTACTACTTTTATATCCCATGTGACATTCTCTTCTCATAAAAGTACTTATTTCTCAGTCCTCTATCTGATACTTTATGAGTATATTGTGTCCCTTAGTAGATATTAGATTTTCAAGTTTCCCTTGCTTATATGCTCTTATTTTTGCTTAATTTCATTATAAATAAATCTGTTGTTCCAAATTACAAGGTGGGCTACATTTCAGATTTAGCATCACCATGACCTGTTAGGAACAAAGAAAGATTTTTTTTTTTTTTTTTGTTTTGTTTATTGTTTCAGAGGTTTCACTTCAGCATGGTTGAGAGACATGGTGGGAAGAAAATTATGGTGCAGAAGACATAGTGGGTAGTTACTCACACCTATGATGGACAGGGAGAGAGAGGAACAGTACCAAGAACAGACAAGAACAAAGAGCTTGCCCCAATGAGCATGCTTTCTTTAGCTTTTGTAGTCCTTCAAACAGTCTATCCTGTCTTGGTCCAAGTGGTGGGTTGAACCATTGATTAGACCTAGGCCCTCATGCTCTGTCTCTGGAAAAGCTCTCACATACACAGATGAAAGTCTGCTTTACTGATGCTGTAGGATTTCCTATAGCCAAACTGTCATTAGAATTTATCATCACAGAATGGATATAGGCACCATTGTGATCTCTCGGACTCCATAGATGACACCTAAAATATATCATTTTCTAGCAATAAGGGCATCAAAGATGCTAGAAATAGCCATATATGTAATAGTACTAGTGATAAAAATTCATAGCTCACTTTTGGGCAGATGATGAACAGTAAGATAGAGCTAGAGCCTGGAGTGGTGTGTAGGCTTGCCATACTAGTCCTTGAGAGGTAGATATGTTCAAATACCACCAGCACCACCACCACCACCACTACCACCACCACTACCATCATCATCCCCACATAAAAAAAGTAGCATAAACCAATAAGTTAAACTAAGTCATTAACCATTAAGATAAACCATTTTAGTTGTCTGTCAGTATACAGATGGAGTCTTTTTCCCAAAACTATCACAGCCCAGAAAGCATTGCAAGGTTCAACTTGCTGAATATCCTGAAACTGAGCATTAGAGTAGTGTTATGTGGTAAGTCTAGAGAGTGAGTTAAAGTTTTATAAACATAGTATGTGAAACTTGGAAGTTTTCAGTTCTATGGGAAAGTTTAAGTTGTAACGCAATATTACTGTGATGTAGCTAAATACTTCTTGGAATAAAGAAAAGATGGAAGAGAAACTAGCAAGGTAGAAAGGATGACATTTAAGCCTCCAAGACAGACGTCTGAGACACAAAACATCTTTTAGTGGTTTTCAAAGTTGCTCCGAAACTTTGGCAAGACTGATTTGAAACACAGGGAGACAACGAAAGCGAGATTTATGTTCCTTTTACCGAGACACATTCACTCTTGCTAAGCCTTGACATTATTTTCTTCTTCCAACTGCTTGGCTATATCTTCGGATGAATAAATAATTTGCAAATATATGAGTCAACAAAAAAAGAAATGCAGAGTTGCAGACTGATAATGGAAATTACAGGGCTTATAAAATACCATATATTTTGTTGCCATTAAGAGGAAAGACATACGGGAAGTTATAAATAACCCATATCATTTTTTTAAAAGGGCTGCTTTTTAAATATTCTTTGTGGACACATAACTGATAAAAAGTCTAGTCATTTTTCATGTGAAATCATTTCTTCCGATAAGCGGCTTCCTAAAGTGAAAATCCAAGAATAAAGGAGAGAAAGAACAAGACATCCTCCCCTGCTTCTGAAGGAGACGCCATGTCTTGCATTCAGGCACATGTATGAAAAAGTACTGAATTGCCTTTCAACACACTAGTGCTAACAAATAAATATGTGAGACCGTCTATGTAAATGATGCTTAGACCCTGACGCAAGGATGTTTTGAAGTTATTTTGCTCTTTACATTTTATGATGTATTTTCTAGTTCATTATTCAATATAATTCTAAGAATTTTGTCCTGTAGGCCCTCAGCACAAGTCACAGTCAGTAAAGTGTTTAATAGGCAATAATAGAGACTGGAATTTGATCTCTAGAACCCATCTGAAAAATAGGTAGGATGGCACATATCTACAATCCCTGTGCTGAGAAGGCAAAGACAGGAGGGTCTCTGGAGGTTACTGCCCTGCCAGTCTAGGTGAACTGCTAAGTTCCACATTCAAGGGAAGTTTGCCCAAAACAATAAGATGTAGATTGAGCAAAAGACTCTGTGTAGACCCTTGGACACACACACACACACTCACGCGCGCGCACACGCACGCACGTGCACACACACTTTTAAAAGAGAGCTCTGTGATCTAGCCATGCTTAATCTTGTTTTACTGACACTGACATTCAAACCCTTAAAGGACTCACGCATGTTCACACCTACCTAAGTCTTTTGATTTTGAAGGCAAAAGGGTAGAAATTAAGAAAAGGAGAAAATGAGTTAAGAGAGAAACGTGTGAGTTTTGCAAGAAGAACTTTGAGCTCTGAGCTTTGAGTTTCATCAGCTGCATCTGTTTGTTGAACTTTGTGAGATCCACAGGAATGTCAATCTGGGAAACATCCTCAAAAAGTCTCACAATAGGCTGGGCGGTGGTGGCGCACGCCTTTAGTCCTAGCACTCAGAAGACAGAGGCAGGCGGATCTCTGTGAGTTCAAGGTCAGCCTAGTCTACAAGAGTTAGTTCTAGGATAGGCACCAATCTACAGAAAAACCATGTTTCCAAAAACAAAACAAACAAACAAAAAACTCAAAATAATCCACAGGTTTACATAGCTGAATATTATCTCTTATCATGGATATATATATATATGTTCTTCAGGGGAAAAAGGGTCAATTTCTCATTTCATGCTGAGGCACAAAAGTAAGCTGGGAAACTATGAGTTTCAGGTGGTATTAGTAAAGTTCAGAGTTGATCCTGAATGTGTTTAGTCCACATTCACTAAATCATGCAGTAAATGTCTCATGGATGTCACCTGGTAAAGCACTATATGTCAGTCACAAAGCTATACATAGTCACAAAGTTTGAACTTTGGCAGCATCTCCAAATATCTGATAATATTACTAATGTAAGTGTGCCAATCCTCTGTGTTCATCATAGCTTTGAAGGAGGTAAGCAAACTTGGAACTGGATTAAGGTAAAAAAGTTGTTCAGAGAAACTGGTGTTAAGAGAACTTGATTTGCTACAGAACTCACAGAGTCTCTGACACCTCCTTTACTCACCAGTTTTCCCATTCCTAGGAAACATTTGCCAATATTCTCTATGGATAAATGTGAGTAACCATGGCAAATTTTCATACTAGGTAAGTGGATCAAGCACCTAAAATAATCCATATGTTCCGAAGACAGCTTGTGATATCTATTTCTCAAACTTAATTGCCTACAGATAATTGCTGCATGTAAGATTATTGGTTGAGTGTATTTCTGTGTGTGGGAGTATGCACACACACACACACACACCTGTGTATGTTCACATGCCACAGAGTGTTAGTTATCCATGGATATTAGAGGGCACCTACTTGCGACTCTTTCACGTCTTCCACCCTGTGAATCCCAGATGATCTTATCAACTCAATTCATTCAGGCTCTTGCCACGTTAGACTGGTGACCTGAGTTCTGCGCTTAGAACCTACACAAGGTAAAAAGAGACAGCCAGCTTCAGAAAGTTGTCAGATCGCTGCACCTGAGCCTTGACACATGTGCCCCCACCCAGATAATAATAAATAAACCTATATTTAAAGGCCTATTTAAAATTTATAAAGTAAGACAGATTTTCATCCTCTCTTTGTCCATAAAACAATCTTATTTATCGTGTAAGGCCCCTTTATTCTGCAGGTGAGTTGTGATAATCTATATATAAGACCATTTTAGGGGCTGGGGAGATAGCTCAGCAGCTAAAAAAACTTGCTGCTCTTGCATTGTACTCATGCCCAGCAGCTCACAACCACCCATAAGTGGTGCCTGGTTACTTTCAGCAGTGCACTTTAATGATGGCATGTGGTGGAGAAGGAGTGGCGGGCTGCGTCCTGCCGCCCGGCTAACTTAACCCCCGAAATAATACAGAAACTGTATTCATTTAAACACTGCATATGTGATGCACATCTGGATTATTCACTGGTTTTACCCTACTGCCACCCTCTATTCACTCTGTTGATCTCCAGCCTTTTGATTTTGAGTATCTTTGGGTCAGGATATGGCTTCCAAAATTTTCAATATGCCGTGAGCACTCCAGATGTCATGAAGCATCTCTTCACCCCTTGGATTCATTTTTCTTCTGACTGACTGACAAAGTACTTTATATACTGAGGATATTTGAGCTGCTTTGTTTTATTTATTGCAAATTCTCTTTACTGGCTTTTAATTTTTCTCCAGTCTCGATTATGGTTATTTAGCTAAGCACACTTGATTCTGGAGGCACACATCCATTGTCCTTATTCTGTTTTTCTGGAGTTAGTATACCTTTCAAAATGTACTCAGCGCAGGGGCAATCCACCTTGAGTTTTATGTCCTTTTTAGGCCAAGCTGGGCAACACCAGCAGTACAGCTGTTAACAGCTGTCTAACTGGTTTGACCAACTCCAGAATGCAATAAAGACTGGAAATCCTTTTATTGCTGGGCCCCAAGTAAATGATCTATTTGCTTTCACTCTATTGCCCGATTTCTTTCCTGTAATAACCCCTGCTAAACACTGTTAGTGTCTTTCCCATCTTACAAATGGGGAAACTAGACCACAGGATGTTAAGGCATTTTATTCTGATTGCACGGGAGAAATTGGCAGTGTTGAACTTTGAACCCAATCTTTCTTTTTATCAGAGTCCTTACTCTTACCTCTTCACTTTGACTGCCTTTGAGTGAGTGTGGGCTCTCTTTGATGAACTTCCCAGTAGGTCGTCGGTGGTCTGCACACAGCTGCAATTCATCCCTTTTAGACATGGAAGCTGTTTATTTTATGGTCCACTTTCATGGACCTAATCTCTGATATTTTCTTACAGGGCATTGCTGCATTTTAAAGCTGCAGCGTCTGCCAGGCTCCTAGCTCATCACGGGCTCCTTGTCAACCTTCCTTCTTTCTTTGAACCACGGAAAATGGTCAGTTTTTTTTTTCTTTTAGCTTCCCACTGCAAGTATGATAAATGATGACTGTAGGTACAACATTCTGGTTTCATTCAATAAATATGTAGTTCCTCCTCAAACTCTGATTTTGGATTTTATTACATCGTTCTGTGAACTACAATTAACTAATAAGCAGGTATAAGTGTCATACACCCCATGGTATTCCGAGGCTGATAAACTGTGTGTACATATCCTGAAGATAAGTTTGTACAACATTTTAGTGACTGTTTTTTGACTGCAACCCTTGATATAACGTCCTATGTACAATTTTCCAGTAGTGGAAGTCACAAAGTCATCCAAAAAGATTTATATTTTGGGGCATTTGAGGAATACTGATTTTTAAGTTTAGCATCCTCAACTTGTAGGATAAGAGTGAATTATTCGTGTTTAAACCCCACACAATGAGTATTTAATACTGCTGTTGTTTTAATTTTCTATAGTCATGTGGGAGGATAAGCTGCTAAGATAGAATCATTGTTTGATGGGCAAATATCTTCCATTGTGACAAAGTAGATTCTTTGGGACTCTGGTTTTGTGTAGCTGAGCATGGCCTATATTTCTGATTCCCTTGCCATGATGTGGTGGCATTACAGATATGCACCACCAAGTCTACTTTCCATAGTGCTTAGGCCTTATGCGTGCTAAGTCAGCCCTCTACCAACAGTGATGGCCTCACTCCCACAACACATTATATATATATATATGTATATATATATATACATATATATATATATATATAAATTGGATTGCAAATACTTCTTAATATTGGATAACTTAAAGGTTGCAATGATGTGTGTGCGTTTGTGTTTTACATGTGTCCATAAAATTATGTTTTATTCTAGTCCATGTTTGTACTAAATAATTTGCCTATCTGTTCCTCCTCACTTTATCTTTTTGATGGCTCTCATTACTTTTGGGAGAAAGAAGCATTTTTGAGAGAATCGGGTGATTTGGAATTAAGATTTATTTACAGAAGCCATTGTGTGTTCCTAAGAAATGTTTCTAAACGCGATTGCTGATCATTCCCAGAGACAAAAAGACTTCTCACTTTGCTTCAGCGATGGCTTGCTCTGAATACACCACCTGGGGAAGATCATCAGGGGTGGGCTTGCATTCTGGTGCCTTTTTAAGCTGCCTTTAATTGCTTTTGCATTGAGCTATATTCATGAGCGTGCATTCATCAAGAACCGAAGAGCAATGTGACATTTTCAAGTTTTACTAAGTCAACCAGCTTCCGTTGCCATAGTACTAAGAAATCAGGAAACCGGGAAAATGCAGAGTGGTTTTTCATTATGTGTTGAAGGATGTCAGCAGGATTAAAGTGTCAGAGCGCAAAAGAGAACAAAAATGAAGAGAAAGAGGGGACAAGGAAAAGGAGGCAAATTACCTACCAGGTGGCTGCTAACAAATACCAAATGAAATGTGGCCAACATTTGAGGGACAATATAAGAAAAATGACTAACTAAGGGAAAGGGTGATTTTTAAAAGTTGTTTTTAAAAAAAAACATTAAAAATTCCTGAGTCTGCCCTTTCTGTAAATGATCTCCCTAAATCTAGTATCTCCTTGGTAGGGATGACTTTCCCCTTCCTAGATTAATAAGCGGTTTTATATCTCGAACAGAAACAAAAAAAAGATTTCTGAGAATAGTTTGTACCCTTCAAATATCATTTGAGTAAAATTAATATTCAAGCAAGTGCTTACTTGGTAATTAGAGTTAAAACTTTGTAAATATGTATAACATTTATAAATTAGCCTCATACCTTATTTAAATATGTGACTTCATTACCTGGTATTAATGTCTTGATTTTCACAGTGTCTATGAATTTTGATAATAATACAGTCTGGCATAAACAAGGCATTTTGGTTGTCATCTTATTCTTTTTTTTGTCTTTCAAGATCATGATATTTCCTTGATCTCTGATTTCTACTTCCTAACTAGAGTTAGTTCATTTTCTCATGAGCTAGATTTTAAACTCAGTGTCTCAGTAGGCCAGGAAACTGGCTTCCTTCCATACTTCTGGACTCCAGAATCTCTGGGGTCTTCATTTCCTGTCATCACTTCACGCTGAGTTTCTCCACTCTTTTCCTGGTGTTCTGAACATCCTGGGAAAAGGATATTCAAAAGGAGCTTGATGAGATATCCTACAAACCCTAACTGCTGAATCCCATTTAACTCTAATTCCTAAATAAACAGGGTTTTTTGTCTTCTTATTGAGATTCAATCTGTTTTGGAAATTTGCATTGTCAGTAATTTTTCTTTTAAAATATTTTCAAGTTTCCTTACATTTGACCTACGGTTCATTCACATTTTCACATTATTTTATCAACTTACTCAAGGTGGACCTACTAATGCTAAATGGAACATGGGCCCTCAGTTTCCCTGCTTTCCCATATGTCATTTGTCCCATGTCTATGAAGGAATAAATCTTCCACCTTCACCCCTAATCTTGTTTTACAAATTAGAAGCAGGAAAACTGGGGTAGGGAGGGAGTGCTGAATAGTTAGGACCCTAACCCAGGATTAACGTAGACTGAAGAAATATCCTTATAGTTAATATGGAAGAAAAATTCACCAAGATTATTATTATTGTAGGACTATCTTTAGGAAATATCATACGTGTAAATTCCAGCCATTGTTGTATGGTTCTGATTGCAACTGAAGATTAATTTCCTCCCAAGTCTGGAATATTCAGAGGAAGATAAACAGTCAAACAAACAAATATCCCCGCTCAGCTCAGAAGTTACTTTGACTGATATTTCTGCCTCCTATCTCTTACATCTAATAAGATTTTACAAATAGTAACTCATAGGAGTTGCTTATATTTTGTACTCAAATAAAATACCATTTAGGACACCACTTGACAAAATAATCTTAAGGTGAAAATGTGCTATAATCTCTTTCTTTAGTTGAGAGATTCCCTAAATCCTGCAATGGGGAAAGTGTCCACTCATGTCTTCAAGACAATGAGTTTGTCATCTTATAACTTAATATTAATCTGTATAAAAGTTACTATATCTAAATTCTCAAGTAAAATACATTAGTCATAGAACACTGTCACATCCCCCCTTTGCCATGTCAACTTTAAAATAGGTGAATTTTGAGAGTTAAATGCCACACATAATAATGACTTAGAAGGCAGAAATGAAATAGATAGATAGATAGATAGATAGATAGATAGATAGAAAGATAGATAGATAGATGATAGATAGATAGATAGGATAGATAGATAGATAGATAGATAGATAGATAGATAGATAGATAGATAGAAAGATAGATAGATAGATGATAGATAGATAGATAGATAGATAGATAGATAGGATAGATAGATAGATGATAGATAGATAGATAGATAGATAGATAGATAGATAGATAGATAGATAGATAGGATAGATGGATAGATAGATAGACAAATGATAGATAGATAGATAGATGATAGATAGATAGATAGATAGATAGATAGATAGATAGATGATAGATAGATAGATAGATAGATAGATAGATAGATAGATAGATAGATAAAAGGACTTCTAATAAATTGGGTTAAATCGTCAGGACACTTCCCCATCTGTATTTGGAACACTTATTCAGCCACTGTAAAATTTCTCTACCCATCTTGGGAAACACTGTGACAGTAACAAGGAAGATTGATGACAGATTCCATGCCTCTTTGTTAATCACATTAAGGCCTGTGCTTTGTGTACTCATGGTATGCCTGAAAATAAATGTTCCCCAGTACACCATATTGGAAACTTTCATCCCATTACCCATCTGGTGTCAGTAAGTAATCAGTTAAAATGCAAAATTGGGGCTATCTGAGAATGAAACTCCGATATTTACAAACCAGTTTTCTATCCCCCATTCTTCTTGTCCTCTTCTGGAAAGTAAAGGAAGCAGAACTACACCACATCTTGAAATACTTCCGAAGGGAATCTGAATCATGTTTTGTGGTGCTAGAGTCTATGTGACAATGACAAACCCACATTCACACATTAGGATTGCTAATTCTAAACAAATTAAGTGGCACAGTTTTGTTATTTGTTTTTCATTATAAGTTTGTGATAAAATTAGACTGGGGAAGGTTCTTCATGAGATGTTACTTTCCCTTTAGCTGGAGGAGTCTCTCATTAAGCTGTTCAGTTCCCAACTTTCAAAGTTGGAAACATAAAATGCCCTAAAGGCTTGTACTAGGAAACCAACTACTAGTGAGTTCATTTTTCCAGTTGGAGAGATGCAAATTATTTCTTCAATTACATTGTGCACATCTGCATGACACAAGAGGCGATGTGCATTAACATGATTAACCAGTCCCTTTGTCTTTAAATTGTGCTCATGGCTTCAATTGCAAGGTTTCTAATCACTTTCTCTCTTGTGTCATTAGTGAAAGGGAGAATCAATACAACCCTTGTATTCTTGAATAAGGAGATTGTTCGAATAATAGATTTTTTTCAGTACTTTTTGAAATTAGCGAGTCTAATGAAACAATTCCCGAACAGACACAACTATTCATGTCTGTAAATTGTCCACAAGAAATAGTTCATAGCTCTAGCAGTTTAGATCAGTCAGTACAATGTTTGCCTAGAATACACAAGGTCCTAGATCAGTCATCGGGGCTGTATATAACAGATATTGCAACACATGCCTGTAATTGTAATATAGGGCATTAGAGGTAGGGAAATCATAAGTTCAAGGTCATTCTTTTCTGCATAGTGAGTTTGAGGCCAGCTTGAGATACATGAGATTCCATTTCAAAACAAAGAAAAAGAAATATTTCACAAAACTAAACTAAATCAGAATTGAAACAATTCACTAAAGTTAATCCCACACAGAATGAGAAGTGCTTTTTGTTTGTTTGTTGTTTTCTCTTTGTTTGTTTGCTTTATTTTTGGTTTGGTTTTGATTTTCCAGGAATCCTCAGAATGAGATTGTGTCTCCTCCCATTCTATAATCCTCTCTATTTCTGGGATAAAGAGTATGCACCACTACTGCCTGGTTTCTACGGTAAACTACTATGGCTACTGGAACTAAAAATGTGTGTCATTCATTGTTCCTAGTTTGTAAGGCTGGCCAGTGGAGTTGTTTTACTTTTCTGAATTTTAGGTAAACTTTATTAAGTTACAAACAAAATGTCACTACAGGAAGGGAATAGTAAAGAAAGGAAAGATAAGGAAAGAGAAGGGAGAGGAAGAGGAGAGAAGGGAAAGGAAAGGAAAGGAAAGGAAAGGAAAGAAAAGGAAAGGAAAGGAAAGGAAAGGAAAAGAAAGGAAAGGAAAAAGCGGAGACGTTAGTTCTAGAGAGAGCAATAATCTGCAACAACCACAAAGCTTCAACTCTCCTGAGGAATGTAAACTTCAAAATCCAAAATAGTAGAGAAAGCATGGACATACAAAAGCAAGTACGTGGAAGAGGTACAAGAAAAAAGCATTCACCAATGAATAATAAATAACATACTAGGTTATCTGTTGCTACTCATGGCTCTGTGAAGAAAAGAGTTTACAAAGACTTAAAGCCAAATATTTGGAGTCAACAGGTTTAAACATACTATTATGATATTAAACTCAAAATCAAGAAGGGACCATATAGTCTTGCATGGGTACAGTTATTCTGAGCTGTTGTGTAGACAACAAAAAGTCAATGACGCTGCAGGGACACATTCACAAGAAAGGACAGTAGGAATTTTCATGAGAACAGGGAAATTCTTTGGACTCACAGGAGAAGCAGTGTTCATTAAGGAAGGTCAACAGTCCCAAGAAAAGATAAACTTCCCACAGTTTAAGATACCAGAATGATATAAAAGTTGTTTTAAGAATGTGTAATTGATAAATTGCTACATGAAGGAAGCTACTAAATGCAAAACTTTGAATAAAAACAAAAAGACTAATTTTAGAAAGATACAAAAGGGGTCAAATCAATATTTTTAAAGTTAAAGCATAAAATGGAAAATAGTCTGGGCTGATACTGGATTTAGGAATATTCAAGAAGGACCCGGACAGTTATTTGCCTCAGCAATTAAGAGCATGTATTTTTCCCCAGAGCACCAGTGTTTAGTTCCCAGCACCCACAAAAGATGGCTAACAGCAGCTTATAATTCCTGCTCCTGGAGATCTGACATCCTCTTCTCATTTTTTTTTGTAAATAACATTCACTAGGATTCAGTGGTTCACACATTTAATCTCATTACTTGGGAGGCAAAAGCAGCTGGATCTCTAAGTTCAAGGCCCAGACCTCCAGTGCTCCACAGAGAAATGTTACCTAGAAAAATCAGAAAATCAAAAAATAGCAGCCATGACAGAGAAAATAAAGATGAAAGGAAACTCTTGAGAACCTGCAAATATGAAAACAATGAGAAGAAAGGTAGTATGTAAGGGATTTTGAAGAGAGATTACATTCAAAAATATTTCTAATAGGAGTCTGAAAACAGAAAATCAAGAAAATAACAATAAACACATGAAAAAGTAGTAATAGAAATATATTTACAAACAGTATGAAAACTAACTCCCAAAAGTATAATTCACTGATGAAGAAAAGCAATTGTTTTAATGAGTTCAAGATGACTTTAAGAATATATTTTCCTAGAAGAATATGTTATAGATCTACATATGCAAATATTCTTAAGTGATAATAGTTTAACTTCAGAGTTGTATACTTTATGATGGTGTCAAAACAGCACACATACAGAAGAAAGCATATCTCATGTTTGCATTTTAACCTGCTCCTGGGCTCGTGCGTCATGTCCCAATAGCCTCTCCGATGACCCTCAGTAGCAGCTGTGAGTGACAGTTCAGTCAGCCTCACTCTATGATAGCATCAATGTGAATCTGTACTGTTGACAAATTAGGCGTGATAGATGCATTCTTGATTCATGAGGGTGTTTGGATATGATGTGACTGAAAGTCAAAAAGTGTCTTGGCCTCCATACAGTTGATCGCTACCTACAGCGAATCTCTGTAACAATGGTGAAAAGTGTAAGGAATCCAGTGGACCCTGTACAAATACAGTGTGATCATCTGCATGTGATATTCTGTGTCTGTAGCATGGTAAAGCTCCCAGCCAGCCACATGGGCTGGTGGCTAAACGATTGTCATTCTGCAATGCACTGCTATCAAACTGTGCTATTCGGTAGGCTTGTGTATTAAATAATTTTGAATGTATAGTAGTTCCAGTTTACTCTGTTTTATTAGGACATAGACCTATTATAATTGGAGACACATTTACCTGTCTGTCTGCCTGCCTACCTATAAATACTTTTTGCTATCAAATAGTATGCTACTTTCCTTCACTCTGTGGAATGCCTTACCCAGCTGAAGGCAGGAAGAAGGCACATGGACTCCTGGTGTCAGAGACTTCAGTGCATGGAGCCCTGTCTAGTTCTGTCATTTCTGGGCTGGGATGAAGTGGTAGGGCTATACAGGAACAAAGCTGTTGGAGGCCTGGATGCAGAAATACAACAAAAGGAAGGGTCTGAGGACTGTAGACACTCTTCCCCATCCTACCTCCATGAACTGTTTGCTCTAAATCAGCCAAACCTGCTAAGAGTCCAATCAATTCTGAACTCATCAATGGATTTGTTCTTTGATTAAGTTAGTACCTGGTTTATAGAATTACCTCTCAACAGCACCATCCAGGTCTCAACACATTTGTGGAGATACTTCATTTCCAATTTGCAACAGCTAAAGAAAGACAAAAACATACAAAATAATTTAGGCTAACAGTATTATAGTCATGTGTTTGATTATATATTATGATTATTACAATCATGTGTATTATTATATGGTATGAACATATTTGCATTAAAACTTCATTCTGACTAATGACACTATAAACAGAACAAGTCCACAGTTAAAGGGGGTGTATTATATATAATACAACCAGGTAGGGAGGAATTTTCTAATTAAACAGAAAAGGATCAATAGTCTAATAGAAGATCTATAAAGAACATGATTAGATTATTCACAGAAAATAAAAACAAGAAGGGGTTTTCATTTTAAAAAAAGAGTTTCTATCCTTCAGAGAAAAGGAAATAAATTCCTAAAAGATGGAAAGGATTTGAAAAATCAGACTCTTTGCTCTTCTATAGTATTTTTACCTATAAATCAAACATATAGAATGATCTGGAAATTCCACTTTAGTTGTATTGTCTGAAAAATTATACCAGGGAGCAAATAAGTGAAGCATTGCTATTACAAGTGAATTATTCTACAATATTAAAATGTACAGTGAACGGAGCCTTATCTATAATAAGGTTATAAAGTTTAATGGGTAGAAAATATTATTAAATTTAAAGACAACATTTTAAGTTATTTCCAGCAAGTAAATTTCCAGCATTGGGGGTGTAGAAGAAACCAGAGGCCTCGAACCAGACCAAGGACTCTCTGCAGTGAACTCTTGCAAGTAAAGCTATATGGACAAAAGGGCTTACTGCATGACTCACTGTGGCACGCTACAGCTCCCATGATGAGATTTTTTTCTCTTCTTTTTTCTCTTAAATTTTGTTGGGGAGAGGGGCTGCAGTGGCGGAGGGCCAATACACAGGAACAGAAAATGAAGGGGATCAAGACGCAGGGTATGAAAGACATAAAGAATACATAAAAAGAAAGCTAAAAATTTTTTTTAGATGACTTTGATGTGACTCAGTCAGACAGAGAGGAGTCGTTTAAGTCATGCTTAAGTTCTAACCTATAGTGCATAGAAGGTTATGATGTCTGTTTAATTCTATATAGAACTAGAAAAATAAGGACGCAAACAAGAAATGAAGGTATAATGTGAAATTAAAGTGTTATCAGACATAATTGATCCAGGTCACTTTAGAAAAGAATAAAATAAAGAAAAAACACTTTACCAAAGAATTTTTAGAAAAGAATGAATATGTGAATGAATGAAATGCAAGAATAAAAATCAATAGATGACAACCTTAAATATCTTAAATCATACATAGACATCAAACATAAAATCAGAATTGCCCATTTCATTTAGGCATAAAAAATAACTTGATATAGTTCTCCATTCAGTGGTAAGAGCTTGTAGAATCAGACAAAATTAGGAAATAGGAAGATGGTCAGGGCTTTGTCTTTGCTCTGACATATTCTCAATTGCCATAAGAAATTCAGCAAACATACTTAGTATGTATCAATATGTTTTCAAAATGCAAACTCAGAGTAATGAGATCAGCTTTCGTTTAATGTCTTTGAGGAACTCAGGATCATATGTTGTTGCCAATGAGAACTTCAGGAGGCTTCTCTCATCTTCGTTCCTACCATTTTTCTTATAAACCATACAATTTGCTTAGTTCAAAAACCTGGTTTTTGCTGGTTATGAAAATGACCCAGTTAGGAAAGTACTTGATGAGTGAGGAGACTAAGTTCTAACCACCAATAGTCACAAAGAATCTAAGCGTGACTGATTCTAATCCCATCATTAGGAAGACAGAGACAGGAGGATTCCAGGAGTTGCCTGGCCCAGCTTTCTAGCCCACTGGTAATATGCCAAGTTGTTCATCGAGGAATGAGGAATGTAGAGTTCTGTTTTCAGAAATATGAGGGAGAAATGGGAAGGCAGCTGACTATGAAAGGGAAAGACAGCACAGAACTTCCTCCACCTTGTATTTTTATTGAAGTTATTTTAGGTTTGACTAGAATTTGATCTCCTTGAGGAGAAGCCCAAAAGAAAATTACCCACCTCTATTCTAGGAACTTGAGTTCAAGATACCCCAGCTAACTTATCTTATCGTCTGTTAAACTACTTACTTGTGTAAAATCTTCCCCTGCAGAGACCGATCAAGACTCCAGTATGTGGCTTTTGCCTTTAAAAATTCCTTATTCTAAGCGCTTGACGCTACACTTGGGTCACAAACACCTGAGGGTAGCCCCAACTGGCTGGAGTCAAGATTTTCAGTTGGCTATGAATTGCATCTGAAAGGCCATCTCTGGTGGGCATCCTGTAACACTAACCACATGGCATCAGAAAAAGAAACAAGGACACATAATGGGAATCAGAGGACAAGTGAAAATGATCACAATGAAAACCTCGAAAAGGGAAAGAGTCATATCTTCTCTTGCCATTAAAACAATTGGGCACTCATTCTTATTTCCTGAGTCTTGTGAGTCAATGCCTTTTGTCATCTATTTGAGGTAGATGATATAAAATAACATGATTTCAGGAACAATTTATGGCAACTATTTTCCTTTAGTTTTTATTTTTCTAGAAGAAGTGTGTAGTTGTATTTTTATTTTTAGTTTTTCAAGGTACTTAGAAATTCTATTTAGTTAAAAAGAAAAGAGCCTTCTGAAATATTTTTCCTATATTTGATAAAGTCATTCTCTTGTGTGTTCCTAAAGTTTCAAGGATGCAGAAAACTTACAAATTAACATCAATGTGTACTAATCTATTTTTCTTTGATTTTTTATATTAAAATATGTTTCTCCATTTCCTGACAAGAAAAATAATTGAAAATGCTTCTTCATGCATTTGATTCCTCCGTGAGATAATTCCTGTTCTGTGATGATTAAAATAATGGAGTACAAGAAACATGAACGAATGTGAGAAACAATGGGAAAACTAATCCCTTAATTAGATACAGAAACATTTTTATGCCACAAAAGAAAATTAGACCTCAATGCAAATGTTTATCTTTGGGAAAAACACTTCAAAAAGCAAGGAGCACCAAAGGCCTTATTTAGAGATCATCTCTGCCAATATTTTTAAGATGCATTTTTTTACTTCTTAATTAGTTAATTGTGATAACTCTGAGTCACAGGTGAGTGATATGAACATCTGTGGTAGATGGATACGAGGGTGAACATGGTCCTAATATCAGTTCCTTACAGATTCCATTGGCAAGGATATGAAAATAGAGAGAGGAAACAGGAAGTTGCAGTGAATTCAATAGTTAAAATGCAGCTTGCTCAAAAAGGGAGGGGGAGGAGGGAAGAGGAAAAGCAAGGGAAGACAGGTCATGTAAACCATGAGCCAGGAAGCAAATTCTCTAAAAGGATTCTTGCCAGAAGCTAAATTCTTGTAAATGTGGGTCTTATTCCCCTCCTCCAAGTTATAACAGTTGGAATGAGGAACACTTGGGACCGGATGTAGACAGGGTCAGAAGTCACTGAACTGTAGTTTGTGAAGACTGTAATTGTACCATTTAAGTTTTCACATTAAGAACCGTAACCTACTTCCAACATTCTCTTTTTTTGTCATTTCTTTAAGATTTACAGTGTATAAAAATTGAATCTCATTCTTAACATAAAGTTTACGCATTTTAAATCTGTTTCAAGTTTAATACTCCCATAGGAGGAAGGAGGGGCTGTGGCATGTTGATGAAGAACGGTCACTGCTTGGCTTCAAGTAGAATTGATTCAAATGACTTCAATTCTTTGAAGAAGTTGGTCTGTTTCTTATCTCACTATATAAGAAAAATAAATAAATTTTGGCTAGTAGGCATAAAATTATTGCAACTATTGAGACATCAGACTCATGCTGACACAGAGTTGATGTTAGCTCCAATGCATTGACAAAGAGATTGCAAAGTATGTTTTGTCAGAGGACACACAGATTGCAATATGGATTTCACTTGCAGAAATAAAAGTCCTGTTTAATGTATATAGTTATTGTGAGCTCAGTATTGAGGAGAGACTGATGAAATTAAAGCTTCACAACCACCACCAGCTCTGTCATTATTCTCCAGTTGTCTCATACCAACACACTGTAAGCATTCTATCAGGCAGCTACAACCATCAGCCTAGACTGTTGAGTAAACTATTACCAGAAGTATTCAGAACCAGGAAGAATTCAAAAGATGTATCCTTTTGATGTCCTTGGTTACATAAGAACTTTAGTTAGGAAAAAAATGTGTGTTTGCAAAAGCTGTTTAGGTTTCTTAATGTCAGCTTTCATTGTGAAAAGCAGCCTTGAGTTTTGAATTCTTTGGTGTTTTGTTGAATATTGAGTGTCTCCCATTGGCTTGGGTGTCTTAGCATTTGATCCCCAGATAGCGATTCAAGTATGGAGGTTGTGACACCCTCAGGAGAACTAACTCACTAGGGAATGACCTTGGGGACTATATTCAGTTCCTACTTCCTGTGTGCCACCTCTATTCCTGTCACCATGTCTTCCCCACCATGATTGCTCTGTCACCCCAAACTGGCCCATGCAAATGCACCAGTCTCAACCGGTGTGTTCAGGAGCAAAGAAGAACCTGAAGAAGCCAGTAACTCGGTTTTAAAAGACAAGAATTGCTTTTTATTTTAGACTTATAACCTTTTAAGCCTTCTATAGAAATATGTAATTAGAGAATAGCATTCTAGAAGAACACAGTACTTGAATGGCCAGGGAACATTTGCCTAGTGGCATAGCAAGCAATATGGTCTACACTTCCTTATTCCACAATAATACCTCCAATTGAGATCTTATTCCTGAACCTGAACTGATCAGCAAGTACAGAACAATTTTAGAATGCCAAGGCTGAAAGGGCTACTGTGGTTAGGAAACTCATCCCAGCCTGGGTTGTACCCATATATCTGTAAATCTCCTAGAATCAAAGGAAGCTGTGAGGGGTAGAGGCAACACCTGCACCCAACATGTGACCCCCAGAACTACACCATCACCATCAACAGCGTCAACAACCACATATAAAGAAAAAGAACAAATACAAATGCTGTGAAAAAGGTTTTTTAAACACAAAATTTCACGTTGTTTACTTAAAACAGCAAACATTTCATTTTGTTTGTTATATATAATACATATATATATTATTTATATAATGAAATTCATAGAAAGGACTAGAAATTGCTCTCAATACCCTCAGTTGTAGACGTATACAGATACAATTTTCACTGCATATTCAGCATCACTTCTTTCGGTGAGACAGGCCTGTGCAAACATCTAGTTTGCAAAATCAAGAAGATAAAAGTCACTTAGACAAGTAGCACCATTGACCTCATTAAGACACTCGGCTATTTATCAGGAGGTGCTACCTGAGTGAGTTTATCAGCATCTAGGACAGATGGTATCTCCTTAATTGGACTCAAGTAACAGTGAAGGGCAAGTTTCCCCAAAGTGTACTTGGTGAGAGATGCAGATAACGGAACTGTCCTCAGACTCAGACACTAGATCGAATGTTCTAAAAGCTGTTTAAATTCAGCCCAGGAATTCCATTATTAAAGAATGTGAGCAAGTATAACACAATACTCATGGAGTGTTTCCTTTGTATTCCCTGGGGTGTCTACCTCACCTGAGTATCTCTATGGTGGGTGTATAAATAGTCTGTCAATGGTTAAAGCAGCCTGGGAAAGAGCAATCCTGGCTCCTCTGGCTGCTTTTCCAAATTACCTCTGTGCACCAGGGAATACAGCTTGCTTTTAGCTCGGGGTCTGTGCAGCAAACATATTCCTCATGGAAAACACGTGTGGGAGGTCATGTTTCCTCATCTCAGCATGTGTCAGGACTCATGGAAAAACACAAGAAAATGAAAGCAATTACTCCACCTTGGCTAATTTGTGAGTCTCTCCCAATATAGCTTGAGTTTCAAATTAGATTTTTTGTGAAAGAATTAGTTCATGAAAGAATGACTGTGTGTGTGAGTGTGTGTGTGTAACTGAAACAGTGATAAAAGTTTTTTCTCACATGTACAAGCGTTCTCAAATCTTGTGAATAAATTAAAGAAGAAAACACACTCTTTGAATAACAAAAGGAATTTTTCTTTGGAGGTAGACCAGTACTGAGCAGCTTAGGAAAGAAACTAATACTGGTGTTCTAATTTTTCTATGCGTCGCCTAAGCCTTGCTTGGAAGGAGGGCCATTTCTCCAGCGTTGTCTAAGGCCAGCTTCCTTCATCTGCAGCCCTCTCTTTCTTCAGTGTTGCTTTATTTTTGAGTGATTATTGAGTGAGAAACTCTACAACATATCTTGTCAAAGTGTACATATGGAGACATTGCTTGATTGGATTGACTTAGATTTTGAACCTAAGCACACTTCTGTAAGATTGAAGGTCCTAGAGTGCCTATTAGACTTCTCTAACATTTTTATATAAACTATATTAACTAAGATTAACCAATTATTGGAGATTTTCCAGAAATAATAATAAACCCATCACTGACATTCCAAGAGGGCTCAAGGTTAGAATGTCAATAAATGTGGGATCTTGACCTTAGCCACAAGGTTCTCTCTAAAATACAGTTCTGAATTACATAAAATGTCCCTCTTCAATCCTACCACTGTCTCACCTAACATTTTGCTTACATTTTTACGTGTTTCCATTAATTCTTTAATGAAGTAAATATTCAAGAACTCCAGAACTTCTGTTCACTCTGCCCCAGTTTCATCTGGGAAATGAGAGAGGATGGTTTTTTAGTCCTGCACAGAGTCTCTGGAGGTCAAGATGAAGTTGAGAGAGCACTCAAATAAATATATACCAACATTTGTCTGTACTACAAAATCCCAGCTTTTATCTTTTATAAGTGACCTCCTGACTACTTCTCTTTTGAAAAGTTTTGTTAAAATAATGGTGGTGGTGTATGCCTTTAATACGGGCACTCAGGAAACAGAGGCAGGTGGATCTCTGTGAGTTCGAGGCTAGCCTGGTCTAAAAGAGCAAGTTTCAGGACAGGCTCCCAAGCTAAAGAGAAACTCTACCTCAAAAAGAAAACCAAAAAAAAATTAGTTAAAATAATGAAGAGTGAGTTATATAAATAAATGGAGATATCACTTCTGTTTTAAAAAAGGGAAACTCACCTAAAATGACTTCTATATCTCTAATCCTCAGGTCAGTCAATATTTTATGAGATTAGCTAAACCACAGAGTGTTTTTGCAAGCACTTATAAGTGCCAGAATGTGTCTTAGAGACATTCATTATTATAATTGCCATGATGATTTTGAGCAGAAGTGGCCCTTCCCATAGATCAGAAGCTCAGACCATTTGGCATTTGAGACGGGACACTAGAACCTCCAGAACTTGAGCTCTCCAGTTTGCAAACATCACCGATGTTGATATTATTTGGTTTTGTTGATTTAAGGTGATCTTTTGTGGATGTTTGCAGTAATATCTCACTGGTGATGATGATAACAGCAAGGTCCTTTAATGTGCGTTGATCGGAAAGGAAAAGGTGTGAGGGCAGGAAGCTAGCTCGCTTAGAATCTTTGTCTACCTTAATGCTAAAAAAATGGTATCATTTGTGAGTGTGTACATGGGTATGTAATTTTCCAAGCGGAGGTCATAGAACAGTTTGCTGTAGTCAATCTTCTCCTTCAATATTTCCATGGATTCTGGGAATCAGGTCAGATCTTCAGACCTGTGTGACAAGTGCCTTTTTGCCCACCGGGACCCATTTAGTCTACTAAACAGGAGAAACTGTTGTCTCAGCCCTTGGGGTGGCCATGCAGGTCCTATCATAAATCCTCCAGTGACAGCAGTCACATCTGCATTAATTTCAAATTTTCCACTTCAGTTTCTTATCCTGAGAAGCAGTAGACAAAATGTCTGCTTGCTTGCTGCATACTTTAACTCTTTAATTACTTTTCTCTTTAAAATACTTGAATTTTGGTATCTTAGCATGTTTCCTTTTATTTTAGGGCCAGTTCTATTTGGATAATCTTCTGTGGAATGCTTTCAGTAGTGGGTAAAAGGAAAGAAGGAACATATAATATATTTATGAGACAAGTCATATCATTTAAGCAGAAGGAAAATCAAACCACTTCTTTCTCCCTAGATGTCTGTTCTGATAATAACAGAGTTGGTAACTACCATCTGCTCTTGACAGAGACAACACCTACATGCTCAAGGATTCTCGTGTCCATGCAGTTATTCTGACAGAAAGAGCTTCTTTTCTAAAACTAAGCGTTAGGAAGAGCTAAATGCTGTGGAAAATATACCAATAGTTTCTGATCTTGAAGGAGGGTTGGAACTTTATTGTTTTAAAAGACTATTGTTTATGGGAAGGGGTTTGCTAAGGTGCATGTGGAGGCCTGAGGGTGGTTTGTGGAAGTCAGTTCCTTTCGTCTACTTGTGTGTCTTGGGAAATTATCTCAAGTCATCAGACCTGCCATTGGGTGCCTTTTCCTTGCGGCTATCTTGTTCCTTAAATAGTAAGTCATAATAGACCTCGCCAAGAAAATGGCACTCCAGAAATAACCTAGAAGAGGGGTGTAAATCTAGATAAACAGTATTCTAACCCTGACATAGTAGCTGGAACACAGGTCCAGAGGCAACAGTACTGTTATTTCATATAAAGACAAAGAAGGAAGCCCACACGGCTAAGAGAAGAGGAAGATGGTATTGGCCAACAAGTTGTTCATGGATCTCATACACAAAAGAAGGAAAAACAAACAAACATGAAACTATTGCAAGAGTGCTCACTTTATTAAATATGGTATAGGGGTAGCAATCAGCCTACAGATGCAAATATGAATATGTGGATTAAGCAGGGCTTTGATTCTGATGGTCAAATCAATAGCAGCTGTTGATATCATTGACATTTGGTGTGTGAGAACGACATGTGACTCATATCCAGAATGTTGCAAAGGAAACAAACAGGGTAGAGCTGTTATTGACTGACCTGTAGAAAATGAATGGGGAGAGGCAGGATTAGCAAGATCAAGAAACCTGGTTGTAGGGACTAGAGAGATGGTACACCAGATAAGTTCACTGGGTACTTGTATAGAGGAAACAGAGTTTGATTCCCTGTACCTTCATGGCAACTCACAACTCTCCGCAACTACAAGTCTAAGGAATGAGATACCTCTACAGGCATCACACACACACACGTGTGGTATACAGGCATACATGAAGGCAAAAGATCAATACACATACAAAAATAAATAAGAATTTTTAAAATGAATCTGGTTTCCCATGTATAAGTTTAAGATGCCTATCACACAGCAAGACTGGAAGGAATGATAGCTAGAAACACAGAGATAAGAAAGACATATGAGAGTGGAGGGTTGTTGTCAGCGTGTGGATGGTATTTAAATCCAGGAGATTAGATAAGACTCTCAGAGGACCAAGACGAGCAAGAGATGAAAAGAGGCTGAGAGTGTGATCTCTGCAATACTCTAACTTTAAGACAGTTTAAGGAAAATCAGCAAACTAAAGTGTCAAGTAACAGAGAAGGAGCAGGAGAAAAAACAGGTAAATCGTGGTCTTTGGGATGCCAAGCAGAGTGTGAAGTTCCATGCAGGCAAAGCTGGGTATGGCATATTAACTGTGAGCAATTACTTGTATCTGAAACACAGAATTCATCATACCCTGGTACAAGAGGACTTTTAGCTATGCCTTGTAAGCAGCATATAGGTTTTTTCACACAGATTAACTAGTATCAGAATAGGTCAGCCTTAGATATGAATTCCGGGCAGTTATACCACCTGATGTTCCATGGAAGAAATGACTAAACGTCTCAGGTCACCTCTGGTAAGTGATTTCTTCTGCCTCTTTCATCTGAGGGTGCATGAGCAATACAGTAGGATACTGTAGCAAATAGAAAATAGATGGAAAATAGTCAGTTTTTACCATAATTCATGCAGTTTGTGAGGGTGACAAAATGCTTTTATTATAGATTTGTGCCATTTTAGTTAAATATATACATATAAATATATATGTTCACACACACACACATATTCCTAACATACACAAAGCCAGAAGGTCAGTTCCAAGCTTTACAAACAAGAAAAGCAACCAAAAAACCTCCCCCAACTCTCCTATACATGAAAAGTGTTCAGGTAACTTTCCCTTCCCCGCAAAAGTACATATAATGCCAACACAGGACTTGCCAGATACTTGCAAAATATAGGTCACCGAGTGTCCTCAGAGCAGAAGAAAGTGTGAACAGATCAGCTTGGAGGGAGAGTAAATGCACACGTACAATTACTCAGCATTACATGGTAAGGGGTGTGAAAGTGTAGGGAGGAGTGTACAAATATTTGTGATCTCTCACTACTTCGAAACTGCAAGGGAGCAAAAGTGCAGACACGAGGAGTTTGGGAAAATTACCAACAGATATGCCTCCCACCCCCACCCCTGAGAGTGTCCTGTTTTAAGCGCCATATTAGGAAAATAAGCCGAGTCTGTTTCTCATAGGATGCAGCGGGCTTGCTTGTCTCTGAAGTTTCAGATTCCAGGAACATCCGCTTTCCATGAATCCCTCCCTGCCCCTTTCCCTCTCAGCCCCCCTGCTGCCCCCACAGTCACAGGGAGCACAAATCACTCTCATCTGGCGTCTCTTGATCTTCGTCCCCTTCCTGTGTCGGTCCTGTGCCCCTTCTGACTGTCTTTGTAAGTGGGTTTCCACTGCACCATATGGCAGCTGAGAGGACTGCAGAGCAATTATCTGGCCCCACACAAAAGAGGCTGTGGTGTCACAGTGGCCCATGAATGCATGAGACACGGTCATGGATAGATGGGCCTCCTGGCCTGTCACAGGACACTAAAGGGAAGGCTGAAGGAGCTGCCTCCACGCAAGCAGAGAAGATGGAGTGCCCACAAAAATTCCAGGGTGGCCATGCCTCCTTTATTTCCCTCCATTCTCAGTTTTATCAATTTAATTAAAATGTTTCTACACCCCAATCCTATCACATTATTAGTAAACGGTGTGCACAGCATAACAGGAGTTTAAACGTGCGACTTCATTCACCCCCTTCTGAGTGTCTCCAAATGGTACCTCAAGTGTTAAGCAAGTATTTAAACACAGATGGGAAGGGCAGCTTCATTATGAGAGGCATGGAGGCTATTTTTTCCTCCCTCTCCCTGAAGAATCCTCTGTGCGCTTACCATGGGCTAAGGGCCTCACTATGCAGATGAGAGGAAACGGTGCTGGTGATCCCGAAGGGATTCTATGTGTTTATAAAAAAGTAGCTTTCTAAAATGCTGAAGCTACTACTTATAACAATAGAAGACATTGTCACAGCACTCAGAGAGCTTCTTTGCTCTTTCTCTTTAGGGTCCTTCCCCATCTTTTGTCCCTGGATGTGGGCAATTTCAGCAAAACAGGCCCACATTTGTTATTAGTGAAGTTAACACCATCCTGGAAGAATCATAAATCTAAGCTGTAAATCCACTGGTTTTCAGAGGACTGGTTTATTTTGTTCCATAGGAAATAAAATTCAACTGCAGGGGAAGAACTGAATATGACTGCATACATTTATGAGGACCATTTTATGCTCTGTTGCTGTAGGCTACTGCGGATCTTAGGGGCGGCTGTTGATTTTATGTGATGCAGAATAAGTATACAATGAAGCACAGAGCAGGCACCACCCACCTCTTCACTACCTACCCACCTATCCTCCCACCCAAGGAGGACTGTTGGATCACAAAATGGCAGGCCCTGGAGTTGTTTAAAAGAACCTGGGCAGATTTCCAAAATCTGGCATCTGGGACCTTTTGTACATAGGTTACAATAACGTTTCTTCATGAAATAAATCCATAGATAACAGCAGATCACGTGCACAGTACCTTTCTTTCTTAATCTTTGGGAAGTGATGGGAGGTTATGTAGCTGAGCTCAGCGCATTGCCTACCAGCATCCTTTTAGACGCATTTGTCAAGAATAACTCCTCCCGCCTCTTTTACCTAGAGTGTCATTTAATGCCTATCAATGAGGAACACTTTTTAAAATTCGTACACAGTATTTTTCTTTGTACAAGGAAGAAGCCTCAAGACTGATAGTTATCTGTCAGTAGATGAAAAATCAAAATTACCTTGGCTTTTCAGTTACGTTCTTCATAAATTCCCTTTTAGAATTATCATAAATGTTTGTTCTTACACGAAGCATTCACTAAAACAAACATTCATTAGGATAAACAGACCCAAGGGCGCAGAGTGACTGTGTTTAGCAAATTCCAGGCGCTCTCTGTTTCTCCGGCCTTGAGTTATGTGGCCCGTCATCTGCCAGAGGACTGCGAGGAACCAACAGAAAGAAGAAACAAAGCCACTATTCAGCCTTTTCTGTCCGCTGCTCCCACATCTGTTTACATGGCCTCTACTCCACCGGAAAGGTTTTTGTCCTCCCGCCTTCACTTTATGTGGCATGAGTCTGAGCGGCTGGCCCCGCGGAAGGTTTTCTTTTTTCCCTTTTCCCTCTAAGACCGTAGGACCTGAAATCAGTCTTGTGAAGCAGATATTGGAAGAGTAGGCACAGAGGCGGCAGTTGGTCCTTTCTCTGTTCTGTCCAGTTGGAGTTCTAATGAGGGTTAACTGTGAACTCCAGAACCGTCGTTAATCTCTAAAGTAATTTGATGGACAACCTAAGAGGCCTTTAGGGGGTCAGCCGATTCTACAGTGTTCCAGCTTCTACCCATTACCGGGTGCTGCTTTGCCTCGTTTTAGTTTTGAAAAACAGGCAAATGCCTGGCAACAAAATACCAAATCTAAGTCTAAGAATCTGCACCTGGACAAGAGACAAATTTACCAAAGAGATTCTGAAAGGCTTTTATTCTGAAAAAACACTAAATACTACCCGTTCCCTTATGCAAGGAGAAAGAATGGTAAAAGGTAAATAAAGGCAGGCTGCCCACTGGTTAGGAGAAGACAGCCCCAAAGCCTACCTGCAGATGCCTCACCATAGAGGTAGCTTCTCATTGCAGAGTTTAGAAAAAGAGAGAAAGAAAGAAAGGGGCAGGGAGGAAGGAAGATCTGAAGGAAAAAACAACTATAGTTCAGAGAGAAAAAAAATTAAAAACAGAGCAATATCAGAACTGAGATATATGAAACAAGAAATTTTAGTTTAAATGGAGTGTTAAATATCCACCCAATATGAGAAACGATCATCTTTTAATTTGAAATGTTACTTTTGAAAGTAAAAAAGTACTACACACAGAAATTAACTAGCATCAAAGACTGTACAACTCAGTGGCTTCTAAACAATTACAGCCATTCAGAATGGAAACCATGGATCTTTGCATTGGAGAAGCAATTTTGTGGAGTGTTTTTATTTCTAATAGTCTACATCTTTATTAGAGTCTCCATGTAATACAGATCCCCATATAACTTGTGGGATATTGATATTTAAGAAATATTGCATTCTAGTCCATAAAATACTGATAGAAGAGAAGATAAAGCTAGGGAGACATTACAGTCAGTAAAGTCACATAAGGGTGATTCCAGAACCCAAGTAAACAACATTGGGCACAACAGCACCCAATAATCCCAAAGCTGGGAAGCAGCAGATTGCTGGGGTTCACTGGCCAGCCTGCTTAACCATCAAGTCCCAGGTTCTGAGAGATACTGTTCTCAAAAACAACATCAATAATTCTTGAAGAATCACAGTTGAGGTTTATCTCTGAGTTGTACGTGCACATGTTTGTGCACCTACACATGTACATGTACCCCTTAAACCAACACACAAAACTTCAGCTAGATGGTCACCCTTGCACATCCGTAAAACTCAGTGCACACAGAGAACAGAAAAAAGCTCTAAACCTACTCACAGTCAGTTCAAGTATATGGTAGGGGCAGGGAGGGCATACAAAACCAAACTGTGAATTAAAATCACATTTTTCTTTCATTCAGAAAAAAATACAATTCTTTGAGGAAACATCAAACATAACTTAAAAAAAAAAGATTAAAGGCACATGAGAAAGTGACACTGGCAAGGGACCGCATGAACTCGCCAAAGTAGAATGTAAAACTATGTTTAAATTTTTGGAGTTAAAAGCAAAAAACAACAACAGGGATAATTGGTATTTCCGGCGCTTGAGGACTTACTTCAGTGTAGCATATGGTTTCATTTTGAGTTCTCTAACTTCTAATGAAAATGTTTCTATTTCTGTAGAGAGCTTCATTCCTGGAGAAAAGAGCTAATTAAACTAGGGTTAGGTCAACTGATTTTGATTTTTATCTTATCTTTCGGTCTTTATGTTTTTACATAGGACATTATGAGAGCCTTTGGAAAAAATGGCAGAGAAAAGCAAAACCCTTCGGGTCTGCTTTGTGTGACATGCATTTCAAATATTGTGTTCAGAAATTTGGAATCCCTTTGATTGTGTTTCTTTACTATTAAATGAAGAAGTTAGAGTGGCTTGCCATTTAAATCAGTATTTCTTTTCTCAAAAACCCCACCATTTAAGCAAAGTAAGATTTCAAAATTCCTTGCTAGAAATGGGTTAGTTGGGGGCTGGGGAGATGGTATAAAAAGTGCTTGACTTACAAGTCAGGGGAGCACCTGAGATCCATTCCCAAAACCCTTGTCAAAGAAGCGTAATCTGGGTGTGATAGCAGACTCTTGTAAAACTAGGGCTAGAGACCTGAGACAGGAGGCTCACCAAGTATCCCTAACCAGCCAGAGTAATGCATGTGGCAGCCTCTGAGACATAAAGAGAGATCCTGCCCCAAAACACGAAGGTGGAGAGTTGCTGAGGTATGACAGTTCAAGTTGTCCTACGGCAAACATATTACTATGAATACCTGAACACACTGTACACTAAAACACACAAACATGATCATGCACACTTGTGTGCTAGTAACACACAGACACACTAATATGCACATAGGTGTACTAGCACACATATGCACTGGCATGCACACGAGTGTGATAACATACATATGTGTTCATGAAGTGCCTTACTTTTAGTTTTATGGTTTTGTTTTTTTTAAATTAAAATTTTATACTCAAACATAACATTAAAGTCCCGAGTGATCTCATCTCACTTGTTAATACCCAAAACATAAGTGTTTGCTTGCCATTATATAGTTTTAGTACAATGATTGCTTTAAAGCTGCATAAAATTTATAGCAGTAACAAAATATACAGAAAAATTATTAGTGTTATGCCACAGAAATGCACACAAAAAATGTTAAAAGCAGCTCAGAAGCATGATTTAACTCCAAAGAAGAACTAGATTAATTATTTTAGTTATACCTAGTCTTATTGATTCCTTTTTTAAAAAAAATTGAGTGTGCGTGTGCACACGTGTGCACATGTGTGTGGGTACACGTGCACAAGTGTGTATTAAATAAACAGGTGATGGTGACAGCGTCATGTCACATTTTCCCCTTTTCCTTCCAAATATCAGTGACTAGTAATTGCCCTTCAAAATAAGAAGAGTCATTGCTATCCTGTACTCTTAGATTAAATCAATGTAACATTTAGGAATTTGCCATTTTTTAAAAAAAAAATACTTTCCTTATAAATTTATTTCAGTTGGACCTTGAGGCATAAAATACTTTCCCAATTGTACGATAATATTCACAGAGAAAGAAAAGGACAAAGATAACATGATAAAAGAAAAAAAGTCTATTGAAAAATTCTCAAAAATGAGAGAGCAAAAGAAAGGGAAGGACACAACTATTTACAGTAGTTCCCATTTACCTAGATTCTTCCTTTCATTTTCTTCCTAAGGCTTGATAAAGTTCAAATCCTTTCAGTAGGCTGTTTGTCTAAACGACACAACCCTAGAAGAAGCCTTTGTGCACAGAAACCGAGATAAGAGTGTTTATTTAATTTGCCTCTTGAAGTGCATGCTTATCTTTCATTAAATGAAATTCGTTTTGAATCTTTTCCTTTATTAAAGAGTAAAGGTCAAAAATCTCTCCAAATCCATGCAGTGAATTAAATTCTGACACATCTTTGACAAAACTGATTCTAGAATTCCTCCAACAAAGCTACACACTTCATTGTGTATGGTACAAGACAATAACAAGAAGATAGAACCTTTGAAAACAGGGAGATTATGGTTCATTTCCATACATAAACGATTTGTTTGAGTTTTTTGATGAAATTTTCACAAAGCAGTTCTGCCTTTTGGCAGTTTCGGAATTTATTTTTTGATTTACTGTTTGCAAATTAGTTATTCATTGTCTGCTAGTGGCAGAAAATTAGTCCCCTTCTAGGAAAATAATGACCTACAGTTGACTCTAGAACAAGTTGACTGTCAATGGCCTCCCCTGTTGTGAGTCTGTCACATGACAGAATCCTTAGTTGGGAACAACTGTTGTCTGATTTAAAAACTTAATTCTGATGGCCTTGAGCAGGTTTGGTTGTTCTCATTTGTATTTTCTGTGGCCAAATGGGTTTCTGTTCACACTTGGAATATGTTTCTGTTCGCACCTGTTCATCTTGAGCTCCTAGGGGAAAGAAAGGAAGAAAGGAAGGAATGGTCTTGGACTTTACAGAAGAATTACTTTGGCTTTATAGTTTGACATGGTAGCCACCAACAAGTGTAGCTTTCTTTGGTCATTTCTTACTAGTTAGTTTGTCTTTGTGTGAATTGTTTCCTACATGTAGCGTTTGGGGCTCTTTGAAAGAGAGGTACAATCACATGCCAGTGGTTGTGAATCAAACATTCGTTCAATCCATCTGTCTGGAGAAGGGAAGTTTGAAAGATTATCAGTGTGGGTGAATCCCTGAAAGAATACTACTGTGAGAAACACTGCATGTATAAAGAAGAATCCTCTCCTGCCCAGGTTTACAGTACATGGAGCAATGGGGTAATAAAAAGTCATCATAAAATTTAAGAACTGTCTTAGAATGCTTACTTAGTGATAAACTGTCAGGGGCCTTAGGCTGCTGTGGTGGGGGTGTGGGCTGGGAGGTCGGATTAAAGGAAAACTGACTACAGACAGGAGCTAGGAGGGTGGTGGCCTGTGTGTTTCTTAAAGTGACACAAGTGTCACCAGGGCATGACAATTTCATTCAGATTACCAGGAGTGCTTTTAGTCATGAAAAGCCCCAAGGTGGGGGAAAAGCATCGGCTGCCTTCTTATAATGAACTGTGAAGCTATGTAAGGAGATTTGAATGAAATGAGAGTGACATTCTAAGGCACAAGAGATTATGCTTTTTTTTGAGAATTTATAACTTATTTATATTTGTGAGTGATGTGTGTGTGTGTGTGCACACATGCACGCATGCCCTAGCTCACAGGTCTGAAGTTGAGAGCACAACTATCAGGAGTTGACCTCAGGTCATCAGGAGCTGCTTCTCCTGACCAACCCCCTTTACTCATCTTGCCAGTTCAGTAGATAGTTGTTAAAGAAAGAAACTCTGACCTGAAACTAAAAGGAAATTCCAGATGCCTAGCAGGAGAGGCCCCCTGGGCCCTATTACTGGGTACAAGAACACACCTGCTAGTTTGGCAGTCACATGATCTGAACCATTTTGTCTTAACAAGTCATCCACCCCAGTTCCTTCCAGAACTCCTTGGAAGCTTGGTGCTTTCTCTTAGAGTGCTAAGCTTAGTGATATTACAATGTATACCTATATCGTTTCACTATCAAGCATTACTGGTTTTTATCTTTTTTGGAAAAATAGCAGACAGCCTAACACAACCGAGAGATCCTCTACTATATTTCTTGAATTTGCAAAACTCAGTTTATCTGTATTACTTACAATGTTTTTAGGGCTTTACTTTATGAAAAAAAATCTACAGGAAACAGTATACTACAATGTAATTATGATTTGAATTAACATGATCTGAATATGTAGTGCTAGCCGCAGACTCATATTTTGAATGCATATTTCTCAGTTGTGGCACAGCTTTAAGAGAATCTGAAGTTCAGGAGGGGCTTCCCAGCATGAAAAAGTAGGTGTCAAGAGGTAGGTTTTTCAGAGGTTATGCCTAACTCCCACTTCCTAACGTTCAGGTCTACCGTGATATGAACAGACTCTACTGTGTACCCCAGCAGGTATGACTTCCCTGCCAGAGAAACATTTATGTAGGAGCACATTCTGCTCCTTCAGCTAATAGCCTTTAAGATACCAGCCCACTTGGGCATAGTCTCTTTTACTATAAAAAAAATCAGCGGTAACCATGTACCTGCTCTCTTGCTACTGGCTCCAGCTTCTGGCTGCTACACTCTATTCCTGTTCGCTCAAAGGACTGCTGTCTAGGACAGTGATCTGTAAGATTTCCCCTTAAATAAATAACTCTTTTATTATCTATAATTCTGAACTGGTATGGGATTGTTTTGTGATTTATGCCTTTAGGACATAATGCCTCCCAAACCAAGACCAAACAAATCTTTTCATTCTTTCTGTAGTTATTTTTGGTTACATATTTTATGTGCAGTGACACACAGTAATGCAAAATCTTAGTAAAAGCAATAGGACACTTACAGCTACCCTGACCATGTTCTTAAGGTTGTTGGAATAGGTTTGGCTGGGAAAGGTTGAAAAAGCTTGCAAACTAGAGAAGCCCTCGTTGTCTACAGAGCTTAATGTGTTAATCTGCTCTGAGTTCAGAGCACTAGGCTGGTGATAAAAATGCTGACATTGTAGTGCAGGCACTTGTGTATCAGACAGAGGAGGACTCTGTAAGGAATGGGACTAGAGGTCACTAATGTTATATTCTTGCAGAGAATCTGGCTAGTTTTTCCGTCTACCCTGATTGTTTGAGTAAGCCTGGTTGGAGGCAAATGGAATGGAATAGATTTCTACTTGTCAATATGATGGTTTTTTTTAAGTCAAAATTCTAATGTTTTAAATTAAAATATTGTTACATCATTTCATCTCTCCCTTTATTCCCTTTAATCCAGTCATATGCTCCCTCTCAAAATCATGGCCTCCTTTCTCTGTTATTGTTACACACACACACACACAATCTTCTTAGACGAATGGTGTTACTTGTATGTATGTAATCATGTGATTTTTTGATTGATCATTTGTTTTGGAGAACAAATTAGGGGCTCATTCCTGGGGAAGATTACTTTCCCTGTTCTCAGCATCCCTTAGTTCCAATAGTTCTCTGTTTATTGGTAGGACTCAGAGGGACTTCCTCCTTCCATTTCTTGTCTGCTGGTGTTATATTTCATCAGGTCGTCTTTTGATAGCAATGTTGATGAGCAATCACCGTGAAGCTTCCCTAACACATCGAGAAGATGCCATCTCACAGAAGATTTCCTGGTCCCCTGACTCATACACTCCTTGTGCTTTATTTTTTAGTGCATTTAATTGTTTTGGTTTTGTTTTCAAGAGCTCCAGTGGAAGCTACTCTTATGCATATAATCAAAAACAACAATAAAATTGCAGCTGTCTTGTTAAAAAGATGAATGAGCTAAGTGTCAATCACTACTATTGTATAAATAAGAAAAAATGAGCATCATATTGCAATTGATATAGCTACTTTGATAACTGGCTGTCTTGAGATATGATTGCAATTTTGGCTTTATACACACTTATTAAACAGCAACAGATGACCATGGTTTGGGTTATTGCTTCTGATAGGACTTTTTTGTATGAGCTAGTGAGTAGGGTACAAAAAGTATTGGTACAAAATTCTTAAAGCAAACTTTTTGGTCGCTTGCTTAGTAGAATTTGTCTTCCTAATGCTAAATGCAACAATAATGTATTCTGTATAAAGTATGTTAAGCACGAATACATCTAGAGGAATTTAGGTCAGTCCAGGGCCTTTGTCCTCTCCTTTTGGCTCCTGGCCCTAACTGTTTTGATATCCTGCTGATCTGAGGGTAACAGCTCTCATCCTGTAAGCCCTTTCTTCCCTTAGCCAGCATTAATTGGCAAGATTAGGAAGTGCACTTTCAATGAAGTTTTCCAGGAAGTTTTAATTTGAACCACATGAACTCATTTGAAAGATACGCGGCTTAACCCTTGGTTTGTGAAACATACTAGTTATAGTCATTTGCCACTGAAGAGCGCTGAATCTTTTCTAGTTCATTTTAAATGTTTATTACTTTGCATTTAGCACTTCTAAATTATTTAGTTAAAATGTAAATTTAAATGTTAGAGCGAATTCCATTTAGCAAACATGCATATGTCAAAGAAACATCATAAAATGTACACTAATATGGTCATGCATTTTTCTACTAAAATGAGATGCTCTAGATTTTTGTCAAAAATTTATATCATACAACCCATCATGCTGATATCAAATATTTTTGCACAGTTGAAATCATTAGTGAGTTGTGTGGACTGAAGCTAAAATAACAATGTTTCCAAATGGCAAAAAAGTTTATAGATCATTAAGAAAACACAGTAGAATTTCATTTTAAATGAAAGTGTCCTTGATCAATGTAGCAATTATAAGTCTGTATAAGAATTATTGTCTATTAAATGCCTTTTTGAACTATGAGAAAATTTAAGGAAATAATCAGATGATAAAATATCAATTCTTCCATCAGCACAAAACTGTTGAAAATTATAACTGAGTCTGATGATCTTTATTCAGAGTGAAGAAAAGGAGTCAATAAGTCATGGAACAGTTCTGTTTATCAACAGAAACAAGCCAAGGTTTTCTCTTACATATATCTGTTAAGAAATGTTGAAATGAAGCCCATTTCTATGTGAAACTAATAACAGAAGAATGCAGTAAGAAATTGTATGTATACCAACTAATTGCACTCCTGACAGATTTGTATTCTAGTTACTGAATGTCAACACCTTAATATTTAGGTGTGAAGTAAAGGGCTGCAAGAAATCTTATTTTATGAGAACTCATTATGTAGGCTCTGGATAGATCTGATTTTAATGACTGCAGTCTTCGCACACCTTGGATTCCTTTGGAAGGTTAGCCCTCAACAAGACAAATGAAGTAAGAGACCTCAGTGGTCTGAGAGACCAGAGTGAGTCATGCTAATCTGAGTGATGGCAGGAATTCCTCATCCAAACTTTTTCTTGTCCTGTATTTTTGTTAATATTAGCCTATATTTCATTATTATAAAGTATTCTCATGTTTCATCTATAAAAACATTCAAATATCAGAGACTCGGGTAGGAGATAATTTAATTGTGCATTGCTTTGATTAAATCTTATTTATTCAAAGTGGCATATCCCTCAGAAGACTGTGGGATTTATACTGGAGAAAATAAATATTTTCTTTGGCTGTCTGGCAGAAACACATCATTGATAATTAAAAGATTTCTCAATGCAGCATGATTTTGTTTTCAGTTAGAGGACAATGGCCAGGGCTCAGGCCCCAGAAGAAAGAGTTGTTTAAAAACATAATATTGTATAAGGGTGGATAAAAGGCTGTCAACACACTTTGTTACATTTTTGGTAAATGTGAGTTGTTTTTAAATGATTTAGTGGCTTATTTATTTGTATAAAACAATGGCATTACTTTACAAATCAAAAAATTCTGCAAAAGTTTTATGTGTTTGTCACAGAAAAAGAACTTTGAAACTATGGTAGTTATGGGTTGAACAAAAAGTCTTAGTATTGACAGTTGAGTTCAAAAAAAAAAAAGAGCTCTCATGCTTCCTGATTTTCCCCCACATCCAAGAATTAGAAGAAGGAAAAGGATTAAGGAAGGGAAAAAAATGAAGATGAGGAAAGAACAAGGAGAGAGAGAGAAAGATAGAGGAAGAGGATAGCAAGGAGAAAGAAGAGTGAAGGAAGAAAATATTCAAGAATTTTTGAAACAAATTTCAGAGAAAATATAGATGTCATTTTTTGCTATCAGTCACACATACATGCTGATGTGTCTGCCAGCATCCTGCGGAAATCATAGGGGGAGTACTTGACAAATCAGGAATAAAGCCAGCACTGGGACTGTGGGCTCAGGTTCACTTCACATGATATAGTCATCGAAACATCAGGGGGTAAATTTGGTAAATAGGTCACTGGGGAGTTGCACAAATCCCATTAGTTGGTAATAGGATTTTGTGCATAAATTTTCTTGCCTTGAAAATTTAGATTTTTGATGTTTAATTTTCCATATGACCTGCATACTTATTAGTGCAAATTCGAAGGGGCTTCTCTGGGACATTTTATCCATAGTTTTCCCTGCTTTTTGTTTGTTCTTTTCTAAGAAGACATTTTCAAAGGTTAATCCTTAAAAAATTCTTTAGTATCTGAAAACATCTGAATGGGGATTTTACTGAAGAGAAATTCTTGAAATACAGCTATTCAGTCATGGTTTTGGACTTTTTAAACTGCTTCTTGGAACAAACTAAGAGAAAAAATATTTTTGAGCATTTACTACACTCTGAATAGTATGAGAATGAGCAATATGTATAATTTATACACAACATTCATTTGTTTTCACAATCATGCTAACATAAATTTTGTTTATACTTAGTGAGTAGTACCCAAGATACAAATTTACCATATGGATTTTCATTGAAAAACTAAGTTTGCTTTTGGGTGTAAGGACCAGATGAAAGTTATGAACATTTCAAGATATGATGGTCAAGTATTATAGCATCAGCTTCCTGCCCAGTCCTCTGTAATTACGGTACAAATTCATGATATTGAATCACAATCAAGAGAAGTGCAGTTGACAAGCTTCTGTGAGTGCTGTGGCTGACAATTTTAGTAAATGTTTGGTAGTTACCCTGCAAGTTACAGCACAGATTAAACACCTTTAACCCAGCATTAATTATATAAAGTCAAGAGGAGATTGGCTATTCAAGTGTTGAGTCTCTGTTTTCCTGAGCTGTGGTGATTATATATTTAATAACCTTAACTCAAATATTTTTGTCTTGATCTCATGCACTCAACACATGTCTTATTAGTTTGAGTATTTCCATTCTTTATGACCAAAAAGAATATGCCTTTTTTTTTTTCAGTACACATGTCCAACTCCAAAATCACAAAGCAGGCATACCAGAACAAGAACAGCATTTGGGGTCATGAATGCGTAATGTGACAGCCAGCTGGATCTCCCATTGGAGAAGAATGACTCTGATTCAAGGGCAGGAAGTGAAATAAGTTATCAGCTGTGAGAATATTGGGTGTTAGAGCCTTTGGGCCAATCTTCAATTGTCAGTGGTGTAAAAAAATCTTAAGTCAACTGAAATAATATACAGGATTATGATGGGGAATCTTTACTCTCCACCTGACAATATTTAGAATGACCATGGAAACATACCTCTTGCTGTGCCTATGTGGGTATTTCCATAAATATTTCACCCAGGAAGGAAGATCTACCTGGAATCGGGATGGTGCCACCCCACAGGTTGGGATGCAGACCTAAATTTAAAAAAAAAGAAAAAGAGCTGAATACCAGTATTTATCTTGCCCTGCTTCCTGAGTCTGTATATTGTGTGACCAAACACCTCCAAGCTGCTGCCAGCTGGATTCTTTTGTGCCTAAGAAAAGCTTTTCCTCTCTAAATTGCTTTTCAGGGATTAGGTCATAAAACTGAGAAGAATAATAAGGGATTAAACTCATAAAAGCTGAAGAGGACATGGACCTTCCTTTTGTGTTACTCTCCTTAAAAAGTAAAATCAGGGTGTCTGAGACCCAGGAGAGAGAGTCCTGCTCAATAAGCCCTAGCCGTCCCCCCCACAGCACTCCCAACAACTGGGCAGTAGCACCCTCTCCCTCCAACCACCCCTTGCTTCCACATAAGGGACCACAAACCCCACTGGCTCCACCAGCCCCAAATGCACCTGGAAGGACAACATCAGTGACCACTGGAGCCACAGGCCCCAACTGCACCTGGAGAAAGAATAACTATCTGAACTACCCCCGCCCCCCGGGTACCGATGGGAAGAAGAGGGATCCCCAGAGGCTCAGTCTTCACCTGTACCAATAGAGGAAGAAATTGGAAGGCAGTAGTGTAAAAATACATTCAACAACACAAAGAGCGATATGGCAGCATCAGAAATTAGTGACCCTACATCAGCAAGACCTGAACAGTTCAGCACAGGGGAGGCAGAAGGAAATGAACTTAAAATCAACTTTATGAAGGTGATAGAGGCCCTTAAAGAAGAAATGAAAAATCGCCTTAAAGAAATGGAAGAAAAGACAAAGAATTAGAAGAAATCAATAAATTCCTTAATGAAAGTTAAGAAAACCAAGAAAACACCAATCAAACAAGTGAAGCAAACAGTTCAAGACTTGAAAATTAAAATAGATGCAACAAAGAAAACACAAGCAGAGGAAATTCTGGAAATGGAAAATATGAGTAAACAAACAGGAACTACAGATGCAAGCATAACCAACAGAATATGGGAGATGGATGAGAGAATCTCAGAAGTTGAAGTTACAGCAATGGAAATAAATTCATCAGTCAAAGAAAATGTGAAAGCCAACAAATTCTTAAACCCAAAACACAACATACCCATATTTATGGAACACAATGTAAGCAGTGCTTAGAGGAAAGTTCATAGCACTAAGTGCCTACATTTTACAAAGTAAAGAAATCTCACAGTAGTGACTTAACAGCACACGTGAAAGCTCTAGAACAAAAAGAAGCAGACTCACCCAGGAAGAACACACAACTGGAAATAATCAAATTGAGAGCTGAAATCAGTAAAGTAGAAACAAAGAAAACAATACAATGAATCAATAAAACAAAGAACAGGTACTTCAAGAAAATCAACAAGATAGACAAACCCTTACCCAAACTAACCAAAAGACAGAAAGAGAATATCCAGAATAACAAAATCAGAAATGAAACGGGAGACACAACAACAGACACTGAGGAAATCCAGAGAATCATTAGTTCATACTAAAACCTGTACTACACAAAACTGGAAAATCTAAAAAAAAAGGACAGTTTGCTGGATAGGTGCCACATACCAAAATTAAATGAAGAACAGATAAACAACTTAAATAGAACCATAATCATAAAGGATATAGAGGCAATCATCAAAAGTCTTCCAAAAAATAAAAATAAAAACCCAGGACCAGATTATTTCAGTGCTGAATTCTACCAGAACTTCAAAAAAATGCTAATGCCTATACTCCTCAAATTGTTCCACACAATAGAAACAGAAGGAACATTGCCAAACTCTTTTTATGAGGCTGCAGTTACCCTTATATCTAAAGCACATAAATTTAAATAAAAAGGAGAATTACAGAACAATCTTCTCTCATGAACTTTGATGCAAAAATACTCAACAAAATACTGGCAAACCAAGTCCAAGAGCACTGACACAGACTCTGAACATGCTTAGGACCAAACTAGGTCCTCTGAATGTGTGTGACAGTTGTGTGGCTTGGGCAGTCTGTGGGACCACTGGCAGTGAGACCAGGATTTAAACTCAGTGTATGAAATGGCTTTTTAGAGCCCATTCTTTATGAAGGGATGACTTGCTCAGTCTAGATAGAGTGGGGAGAATCTTGATCCTGCCTCAAAGTGATGTGCCAGGCTTTGTGGACTCCCCCATGGGAAAGGGAAACCTTACCCTCTCTAACGAGTGGATGGGGGATAGGGTGGGGGAAAGATGGACAGAGTGAGAGGAGGGGAGGGAGAGGGAACTGAATTGGTATGTAAAATGAGAAAAGATTGTTTTAAAAAAGAGAGAAAAAGAGAAAAAATCAGAAAACAATTTTAAATGAACTAAATAAAAATGATTAGTATACATTTAAACAATTTCATTTCTTGTTTTTTGACTTAGTATAATAACAAAACTAAAACTTCATATTAATAATGTCCTTGAAATTTTATGAAGTGGGTCTTACATTTATTGTCTTTATGCACTATGAAAATTTATTCCAAATAATTCCATTACATGATAAAGCCTGAGGTTAAGCATACAAATTTTAATTGAACTCACTTACTTAGGGTCTCTTTACTCATTCTAAATGTTTCTCCTTCTTTGATGTTTCCAGCTCACCTTCCCATTTTCCTCTTCGATGTGATATTCAGCATCAGTTATTTTTCTCACCGCTGTGGCCCAAAGTCAAAGGTTCAGTCCATGGTTGAACGTCCCCATCTGGGTGGGAAAAACAGCAGTGTTGAGTGTGAGGGAAAACAGAGAAAGGGAGAGCTGCGGACCAACTCTGAACACCACAGGTACTCCCCTTAATGACCCATTTTCTCTAGCTGCACCCATTTCCCAGAGGTCTTATCTACTCCCACAGAAAAGCCAGTATCTGGGAATCAAGGAGTTCAAACCTGAGCATGGGTGTTAATTCTACAGAGTAAACATAACTACACCAGACCCCTCTACAGGTCTGCTCAGAGCTCTGTAACTTAACACCTG
Source organism: Chionomys nivalis (assembly GCF_950005125.1). Classification (NCBI taxonomy): domain Eukaryota; kingdom Metazoa; phylum Chordata; class Mammalia; order Rodentia; family Cricetidae; genus Chionomys; species Chionomys nivalis. Next base: position 26,282,071 of record NC_080109.1, on the reverse strand, counting down.
CCCTATGTAATTGGACATACAGTGTTATTACCTTGCATGTGATCTGGGAAACCATTTTCCCTCTTGCTCTTCCCTCCACTTGGGACCGCAGTATCTCAGATAATGAGTTTACACTGGCCCTATTTTCAGAAAGGTGAGGTTTATGCTATGAGGTACTTCTTGGATGAGGAAAAAGAAAAAACAAAATAGAGTTAAAAAGAATGTGTTTTGGGGATAGAATGCTGATTATTCAATCCAAACAACAAATTGCAAATCAAAGTGAGTGTTCTTATACATTCTGTGGCAAGCCTGTGTATCTAGTACATAGACACACTGATATCGTGATCAGAGATAGATAATGTCTGCCTCTCAAAACGGGCTGGAAAGAGACTGTTAGACAATATTCCTAATCTATTTTTAAGCAACTGTGAACCTCGTTTTACGTAGCTTCAGAGAGTAGGGACACAATATATTTGAAAACATTGCAGCTCTTGCTAGAGTTGGTCTTGTTTCTATGATACCTACATAATCTTATGACTGAGCCATCACAGGCTAGCATCAATGACTTTCATATGTGGGAATTGTGTTAAAATTAAAAGTTGTTTGCTAATCTGGAACTGTACAATTTCTACTGCACACATTTTTTTCATTGCATTCAGCAGCCTGGTAGGAGGTAAATAGGATTGAAATGTATGGAATGTTTATAAAATTCTCATAGAATAATTTTAAAGTCTTGTATTGAAACTAAAAGTAAAGAAAAATCTCTGAACAATAAAAATATAAACAAGTTTAAAATATATAAAAGCTTGGCATCAAATATACCTATTAATGGTTTAAATTGCAATGTCAGTTTTTCTAGTGAAAAGAAATTCAATTGCTTGTTTCATATATTCTAAAATTTAACTAAACTATAAAGCTGGTTTGATATTGTGCACACATCAGGTTATTTATTAATGTGTTACATTTTATTTATACCCCATACTGGACACCAAACTTTAAATGCAGATTTTTACCCTTTGAAAATGCTTTCTCATTGTAGCATAAGAAGGAAAGGTGGGTAGGTCCTCAGAGAGTTGCATTCACAAAGCATATGAACAATGACAACATCATGATGAAAATGAACAATGACTTCTTTTTCCCACCACTTAAGCCTCTGTGTATTCCAGACTTCAGAATTTTTTTTAAAGACAGGTATCAGCTGCTTTGCAGAAAAAAAAAAGTATGTTGCAAGAACAATGCCATCTTATTCATATCTCAGAAGGCTGTAATTCATGAGATATGAAGGCTCGGGATGAATGGTCACAGCAAGATCAAGCTGTCTGACTGGTCAAGCCATTATAATTCGCTCTAATGTGATTAAGGACTCAGCTATACAAAGCAAAGCAAAACAAAACCCCAGAGCCAGAGCCAGGCTGCCTGCTTGTGGAGACAGCCCAACAGTGGGGCTATTCACACGACAGTGGGCATGTCATGCTACAGTTTAGACCACAGTGGCACGTTTTTCCAAGGAGGCTTCATAGATTCTTTAATGGGATTTGTGGGCATTGCCTCTCGTGCATGAAGAATTTACATTCTGGTGACTGATTTTCTGTGTGACAGCAACTTATTGGGACCAAAACAACAGAATGGTGCAAACGTTCTTGCTACTTTCTCTCCTCTTTCTTTCCTTATCCCTTTCAATGGAGCATGAACTTAGTTGAATGGCAAACCCATCTTGCAGAATTTAAAATAATGATATGACACAAAGTGAAATTAAACCATTATAAGACTTTGATATTTAGTAGAAATAAGAAAATAAGTGTAAAAAGCCAACCCTGTCTCTTGAACATAAGATGAAGTCTGTAAGAGCTTTCTTGAATCTGGTGGAAGTAGCTCCTTTAAAAGAGCCTCTGTTTTAATAATTGAACTGCGGCTTAGGCTCTCTGGGTAGAATTGTACAATTTTGCTTTTCCGAGAGATGCTGGAAGCAGGTTATAAAATATGCATGCTTTACTTATTTGTCTCCAAATTAGTGGCTAAAGACTTCTTCGTTTTATAACTAAAGGCTTCTTCATTTCTGTTCCTCTCTCTCTCTGACTGTGGAGGAAGTTTTATACAGAGGCACGAATTCTGTCCTACCGTTTTGCTCACATTAAGTTGAATTTTCACCAAGTATTATGTTAGATGGGATCACTGTTGGGGATTCCGTGGGTGTTACTGGAAATTACTTGGACAGAAAAACAATATGTTGGCTCAGTGCAAGCTGAGAAAGTGGTGTTGCAGAGGCACGAGGGAGTGCTTTGCAATATGTGGCAGTGGCTGGAATTCTTTCTGCAACATTTCCAACCAAAATATCACCACTCAGGGCTTTGTTCCTTCCCATTGATGACACTTAGGTTTCCAACTTCTAACTGGATATCTTAGTTGAGGTTTTCGGTTTTGTTTTTTGTTTTTTTTTAATTCAGCACCTGTTTAATCCATTCATTTTAAGCACTTTAAAACTTCATAGTTTCAGCATAAAAATGAGAAAAGTGTTAATGAAAAAAAGATTTAAAATCACAGAAAGAAAAATAATAAAGAGATTTGATTAATAATAAAATGGAGCATCTTCTTTCTATGCCCTTTACCAGTTCCAATTTTTACCTCTTCCAGTGTCCAAGGTACTTACTATAAAAGAATATCAGTCTGTGTGTCAGCTCATCCATCCATGCCAATGACTGTCAACTCCGTTCCTCTATCATCTTCTTTACTGTCTGTGCTAACTGCTCAGTCCCTAATTAACTGAAGAATCTTATTTGGAGTTTGTGACTGAATCTCTATTTTTCTTTTATAAAGTTTCAAAGACACGTATATTTTCCTTTTAGAAGCAAAACACAAATGACCAAACTTCCCTGGTAATAGACTCTCAATGCCTGATCCTAAGAAACCCAAGAGCGTCAGGCAACCTAGGCAGTTGGTTACCTGCTGCAGATAATGGGAAAACGAACCATTCTGCAGCTAATGCAAATATGAAAAGTTGCTCTTCACCCTGTCATTATTGCAAAGAATGAAACAGATCAGTTCTCCCATGCAACTTGATGTATACTTATCCCAACATCTAAATTCAAGTAAGAGTGAGATAGTATAGCATCATCCAGATACACGGCAGTCTCACCCAGTTTTGAACAAATAGAGTTGAATGTACAAGGCATGTTTTTATACTCATTGTTGAAAAATAAATATCAAAACCTAAGCAGGTAAAGGTTATTTGAGGGGAAATCTAATGGGAAGTGATTTCCGCTCACTTGAAAGAGTGATGGCATCACACATCTCTTTAAGAAATCTTTAACGAGGTTGCCTTATTTTTAGGTATTTGATTGACTTTGTTTTAGCAGGCACAGGGGAAGCCCCATTTCGTAAAGGACTATTTTTCATGATTATCTTAATTTCTCAAACACAAAGCAGATAGACAAGACTGGGTAATGGGAAGTAGAGTGTCTAAATGTCTTGGCCCACCCAAATTTTGTTATTTCCAAAGCATTCTCAGTTTTTTAAAATAAACAAAAGCCAAGTAAGCACCTGTGTTTTCTATGCCATTTTTCCAGTCTTGTAATTCCCCAGAATGAGCCTGATCTCTTTAGTTAAATACTTATGTATATTGATATGTTCCTTCATCTTCTTTCAGCAGGGGTTCTCACTGACTTTGCATCAATTACTGTTCCAGGTAGGATAAGTAAACATAGAAGAAATCTCTGATGTCTGATAGTTTGCCCTACTGGGGAGATGTAGACACTAAACTAACAAATTTATATGCTAAATAATGACAGGCTCAGTTGGGGAATGTGATGGTTGATTTCAGTTGTCCACTTGGTGAGGTCTAGAGATGGGCTTCTGGACGTGCCTGTGACGGATTACTTTGATTAGGTTAATTGAGGTTGAAAACCCCCTTCCCTATGAGTGGCTATAGTCTTGGATAACACAAAAATGAAAAATTAAGCTGCAAGCCAGTATTCATCACTCTGTTCCCTGTTTGTTGACTGTGGCTGCAATGTGACCAGCTGTTATGATTGTTCCTGCTGTTATGATTTCCCTGCTGTGATGCAATGCACCCCGTAACTGTCAATCACAATAAAGTCTTTCCCCTTAAGTTGCTTTTGTCTGTGTATTTTTTATCACATTAACAGGAAAAGGAACCAAGACAGAATATTTTTAGTAAATGATAACATGACCATTGGTTTGGGTAAAGGGCTAAGGAAGGCAGATCTGCCCACTCTGGAGAAATAAGGGGAAGATGTTAGAACTTGCTTACCTCTTCTGAAACAACTTTGCTTTGAAGCTCTATTCCTTCTTACATCATTGTTTTGATCGAATAAACAGAGGTGTACAAGGCCTCATCTGGGAATACAAAATGGTATAATAAGTCAAGTATAAGATTATAGGTTTATACCTTACTCACATTAAAATTGAAATGTTATAATTATATGAAATAAGTTTTCCACAAAAATCTTAATCCAATGCAGAATAGTAACATCTCCACTTCTACCAACTAAGGAAGCAAACTAGACTATACCTGTGGATATATTTCTATTAAGTTACCAAAGGTACAATGCATATAAGGTGGACAATGTCTTTTTCTTTTCCACATATTTTTATTTCCTTTTTTAGTCATATAAAATGTGAGGTGTGTTCAGCAATAATGTATAGTTTAGAAAGAACCAATAAAATATTTTGGAATTAAATTTTATCCATGGAAATCAAATACCAACCTATGATAGGGGAATATCTATCTATCTATCTATCTATCTATCTATCTATCTATCTATCTATGACCTTGAAAAAACTCAATTGTACTATTTTAATACTTTTATAAATCTCATGGTAGAATCTTTTAGAAATGTATGTCCTCTGCAATAAGGCAATAAACTCCCAGGAAAATCTGTCTTTCTGACAACCAGCATGGCTGCCACAGTTCTAACATGGTCCACAATAACGGATGCCCATCTGGGGCTTCTGTCCTCCAAGATCAGCAGGGCCTGTGAATATGACACGGATATTATCCCCCCGGTTATGTTGCTTTATATAGCAATGATTAATGGGTGTAATTAAGAACTCTACCTGTTAACCTGAATAGAAACACACATTATCCAGGTGGGACCAAACTTTATCACATAAGCCATTTAAAAGCAGGTGTAGGCTTTGCTGAAATCCAGAGAAACCTTGAAGAAGGAAGACCTTATGAGCTCTGTATGTATAAGAAAACTGATTCGGCCAGCCTGGAGTGGCAGCCTGCAGATAAGCTCCCTATCCTGGGTTTACCTCATCACAGTCTTTGAGATCCCGAGTAGAGATTCCATTAACTATTCTCAGACTCCAGATTTTCAGAAACTATGATATAATAAGTTAGATGTTCAAAGTCATTACATTTGTGGCCATTTGTTTGATAGTTTCAGGAATATTAATACATGAATAGAAATAGAATTGTTATTGATAACTCAAACAGATTGAAAAAAAAATGCCATGCATTAGGGACCAAAATCTAATTTACTCTCAGAATACAGTGAACTATTAATAAAATTTTAGTGAATTTTATTCTAGGATATTTGTAAGCCTAATTGCATTTCCTCGGACAAAGCATAGGCAAGCCAAACATGCTGTCCAATCACAACATTTTCTTACCTACAGAGCGTTACAGAGAACAGAGCATGAACTTTGGCAGATGTGGAGCTGTGTCTTAAACACTGGACTCCATGGCCCACTGTGACACTGATAGGCTTTCGGTGAATGTCATAATTTTGCCACTATAACCTGCTTCCGATAATATTTCACTTTAGGTTGGAAGCAAACTTAGTTCTAACCCTTCAGCTGACACTGAAGCCTGTAGCTTTGCTTTTCTCTTGGAAATCTCTCAGTTATTCCTAATTTTCCAAATTTATGAATTAAATTTCTTTTTATCTGAATTAGTATGTCTTTTGTAACCCAAAGTGATTTTCACTGATATATAACAAGAAACATAACAATTCCTTCATTAGCATTATTTTAAACCACTAATTGTATAATTAATTATAGATGACATCATTGTTACAACACTTGCCCTAACTGAAAGTCTACAGTTCACAGATTTTAACATAGGAAGATTTAACTCAGGTCGATAGTCAGCTTGATTTCACTTTAGACCATTTGGATTTCATACTTGGTTATCTTATTTATACTTTACAAATCTGAGAAGTGATTCCAAAAGGAAATGGCAGTTTACTACAGTCTAGTGAAACATAGGGTCAAAATAATAAATAATAAAACCTCAAGGTCAGAAATTGGGGTTCAACCTGAAGATCCAAAAAGTAAAACAGACAGTCACTGACTATTACCTCGACCTCAGTCTGAAATGGCGATCCTGCCTCCCAGAATCTCAGAAGGAGACAGTGTCTGAGAGCTGCCTTCCAAACCCCCATCTTAAATTCCTCTCTAGGACTGGAATTAAAGACATGCATCGCTGGGATTAAAGGTATGCACTACCCGATATCTGTGACAATGAGGGTGGCTTCTGGGTTTAAAGGTGCATGTCATTGTGGCTAAAAGATGTATGTTGCCATAATCTGGCCTGTAAAGCTAACGAGTGGGACTGTTTTACTATCAGATCTTCAGGTACTCTTTATTTATTGAAATACAAATGAAATGCCACTACAGTCGAGAATAGGTTAAAATCAAGTTAAGAGTTACTTAGCCTGGATTATATCCTTACAGTTTTTCACTTCCCACCTCACCTTCCTTTGGTCAGAGTTTCCATTCAAAGTAATTTACACATAACTGAAGCATAGTGTTGGTCTTATTCCCTCAGCCACTGAACATGTGCTGAAAAGACATAAACTCTGTGCACTTTTTGGTGCTTCTTAATCCTATGTGTTAACCCAATGCCACTAAATATATAGAACACACTTAGAAGTGAATATACTTACTCTTTGATAGATAGAGAAGCATATGTCTTCTGAGATCTATTACACCACAACCACTGGGTACCCAAGTTATTACCTACTCTTTCTTATATTTAAAATCGTCATGTGGATTTTATCTATCAAAGAATTGTAATAGTTTACCATAGAATAAAATGTGTACACGAATATGATATTCAATACATATCAGCAAACATGCCTTAGTTAATTAATATTATTCTCATAGGCTATATATAAGATGCCAATATGTGTTAATAATCTTACCACCCCATTGTACTTTTATAGCTTATGTTGAGGTTATATGGCTCACTCCAAAAGAAACACAAAATAAAGACTGGAGAGAAAGACCAAATCATGCTCTGGTATGAAACTGACCAACACGCGGAGCTGAGCATTAAAACACTATTTCTTTTAAGCTCTCTTTCACTCCACAAAAAAGGCTATTCTGCAACCCTGTAGTTCATTTCACATTAGTATAAAAAGAATCTTTGATGTCTAAAGCAGGATTGAAAAGAGCAAATCAACATGAAGACTAAGTATCTGTGTGTGCAATATTGTATCATGCCGAACAATAAATTATATGTCTTGAATGGGAATCAATAAACTTAACATAGACAGTCTATCTTTCAAGTCTGAAGTATTGCTTATAAGAGAGTACTAAAGCTTTAAAATTTTTTCAAGGGAAAATGTTAACTGAAGAATTTGCAGTGGTAAATGAAATTTTATGCTTAGGTAATTTAGTTAAAATACAGTTAAATAGCACTATTTTCAAAAAAGATGCTTAAAATATTATAAACAATGTTTTCATAAAAATCTGAATTATTATTAAGGATTAACCACATTTTATTATTTCTTAAATCTTGAAAACAGATGCAGTATACTTTCTGTCCCCACAAAAAGCAGTCCTAAGATAATATGGCCACTAACATGCTTTAAAAATATGAAAAGGGAACTAAATTACCAATTGGAAAACATCAACTTTGTTTTTAAAAAATGGAGCAAAACTCACAAAAGGAGGTATGTAGATAAGAAGTAGATATTTAAAGCGATGTTGTCCATTGTGTCATGAGGAAAAGGCAGATTAAAAGGAGAAGAAATCCTTGAACATATGTGAGAAGGGTTGCAGTATAAACTACTGCCTACACCAAGCGCAGACAAAAAAGTGAGACTGTGGGAACTCAGATTTCTTACTACTGGAAGTTCCTAAAGGTCAGGGCACAGGACTGTTTGTTGGTGCCTCAGAATTTCATAAACAAATTCCAGTATAGGCTCCAGCAGCCATGTATAGAGGTTGTTTATCCAAAGGAGTTGGAAATACACCCACATCCAAATTATCAGGTAGATGTTTATCGGCACTTTCCTTATCATTTCAAAACTATGTAAGCAAACATGATGATGTCTCTTAGTGGGTGAAAGGACATATAAAGTCTGGCTACCCAGAAACACAGTGGGAAACTACCCAGCAGAAAAAGAAGAAATTAAGCCTTAAGCCCCAAGCAGATGCGGAGGAGATACAAACACTCATTACTAAGTGAAAGAAGCCAACCCAAAAAACCATACTGTCTTATTATGATGACATGACATTCTTTAACTTCCAGAATGAATGAGAAAACCAAGGAGGGTGAATGAACACAGCTGGGAGGACAATGGAAATACTCTGTATAGGACCATAATGCCTCACACATTGACCATGGAACATTCCTTACTAATGCAAACTACAAACTTTTGGGTGCCTGTGATAGGTGACTGTAGTTTCACCAATGTGTGATGACTTTGGGGTCAAATTGATACTAACAAAAACTGTGTGTGAGAAAGCAGGTAGGATATGGAAGATCTTTGTACCTTCATCTTAAACCATCTCTGGTTTCTCTGGGAGAAAGCTGTTACAGAAAGATGTGAAAAATACTATTTTATAAAATAACTGCCAAACACGAAAGCATTATGTATCATAATTCACACCTCTTTGTTTCACATAAAAAGACTCTAACCTCAGTTAAGAATTTTGTCCATGTGGGCTGAGACAGTTGGTTCAGTGGCTAAGAGCACCAGATGCTATTTCAGGGGGTTGAGGTTCAGTTCCCAGCAGTCCCATGGTGGCTTACAACGTTGAACAAGTAGACTGGTTCCACAGGATCCATTGTCTTCTTCTATCCCTTGAAGATACATACCTGCAGGCAAAACATCCATACACATAATATTAAATGATGCTTTAAAAGAGCATTGGTTTGTTTTCTTCACAAAAACAACTGATTTGAGACTCCCCTCTGTATGGGAGTCTGTGGATTCCTTCCAGTCTAATGTAGTTTGATTGATGAAGAACCCCTGAAAGGTCTCCATGAACCCTAAAAATACTTTGCCAAACAAACAGCAGAAAGTAGTTTGAAGAAAACTATGCCCAAATTTCCAAAATGATTTTTAATATATGTTTGTTGTCATTTAAAGTGGGTTAATTATAAACGGTTAAATGATCACAGTCAATCTCTTTCTTTAAAAGGGAGGAGGATATAATATAAAGATGAATACTTTGCATTGGTATGGATCTTGGTTTATTGATACAAATTTAAGATTGATTTGTTATACTGTATATATATATATTTCTGCTCTTAAAGTATTGTGTTTGTAAAGCTCATTTAAAAATGCAATACATAATTAAAAATACAGATTAATAGAGATATAATATAGAAAAGTAGATAATCAGAAAGAAATTAGTGTTAGGATTAGTGGCTACTGGTTAGAGGGTAAACTGAGTTTGTTGAATTCTAGTCAGGTGTGTATTTTTCATGACTGTGGTGCAAAGTAGTTCTCATTGGCTAGCATTGGACAAAAAGCATATTCTAAGTGCCAATCATGAAGATGCATGAGGAGGAGTGATGCAGGGCATGAGCCCAAAGAGGTAGCCTCTTGTGTGGAGGTGGTGAGAAGGCACAGAATCAAAGGCAAAGACTTCAGGAGCCAGATAAAAGCAAAAGCTGACTCCTTTATTGGCAGTTTGGGTGGTGGTGGTGTCACTCTGAAATCCTATGTTGTCTCTCTCTCTCATTGGCCCAGGACATCATGATGTCAGCAGTCTCCAGGTCTCATTGCAGAATTCTTGTTGGCTCATAGGGAAGCTACTAATGCTCATGCTCAACTGGCCCCCAAGACGGCTGTTAGCTTCCTCCTCCAGAGGGGTTACTTTCCTTCTGTTTTGTGGTGTTGGGGAGTGAACTCAGAGCTACACACATGCCAAATAACAGCTTTACAATGGAGCCACATCCTCACCAAAAATGTATGTTTGACTTTTGGTTTCTATGTATGTTTTTAGTGTTTGCAGTGGAGCTAAGACATTCAAGGTTTTTGCTATGGAAGCAACTGCATGTTTAACTGCATGATTTTAATTGATTGGAGAGCTATTCTGATTGTACTCCTAAACTGCGCTGAAATTTAGAAGTAATTGAGTCAAAGCTACTCCTTTTAAAAATCACTTTATAAAATAAGTGAGCGCAGATGTAAAATGTCAGAGAATTCAAACATATAATACATATTTTTGTTTACATGTGTGTTGAAATACACTTATATGCAACCATTAATGTTTCTCTTCCTGTCTCTTCTCTCTCTAAGAGAGAATACTAAAGGTGCTGTTTAAGTGCAATGTGTGCCTAGGAATGCATCCATAACTCATAAGGTGGTAAAACCTAGAGGCTTACCTCACCTTTTTACTTAAAACAAGAACTTAGATGCAAAAGATATTTTCAATGTGGTAATAATTGCTCACAATTGATAATTTTACTTAATATACTATGTATGTGTGTGGGTGTTCAGTGTGATTTTTATATCCACCTCTAATATAATATATATTTTATTATAATCTTGATAAGAAAAATATTGTAAAACCAATAGTCCTAGAATTCCCTAAGGCATTTACTTATCCTTTTGAGGCAGAAAGAAGACAAGAAACAAATTACAAAGATTAGTTGTGAAATGTATTCCACAGTCAGAGTATCCTTTGGCAATGTAATTTTATTGTTGAAATACATCATACACACTGGATTACCTGAACACACTTTATTTGGGTTCTTTGTACTTTGTGTTATGGAGTCCAACATTTTGCCTCCTCATGTTTTGCCCCTTTCTCACCTTTTGGAAATTCATTATTTGTTCACAATTGACATCTACCCTTCACAAGCTGGGGTAAAATGAAATTTAAAAGGAATGAAGGTGATGGGAGAAGCACCATCACTATCATGCTTTTACTTGTCTCCAGGTACAGTCAACCAAGACAGGAAAGATCCTCATGTTTTAAGCTGATGCCAACTGGAGGGAAGAAGTTAATTTTGTTTCTTATTGTTCTTAGTTCCAAGTGCTAGATTACAAATTCCTTCAGAGTACTTCTTGAAACGGGACATGGAGCATTCTAGAAATATAGAAATGAAGTCTACCTCCATCTTTGGTCTAAATCCAGTCCCTGAGTCTACCAAGGATGAAAAGAGGATACAAACACATTGCTGCAGGTTCTCTCATAATTGGTGTTCTAGAGGGTGAGCTGGCTTAAGTACAAGATGAGCACAGAAAAGCTTAAAAGCCTAACAACTAAAAAACTAAGACATTTGCTAATCAATAACATGGCAACAAAAGTCCTAAAACATTAAATCATGACTAGGGGCTCATGTAACACATATTGACCGAATGATTCATAGGAAAGGCTTTGGCCCTAACATAATTTCTAAAAATATTATTTTCAGATAGGAAGTATTGTAGTTAAGTTGCCAGACTTGGGGGTGGGGGGCAGGGTTGCAAGGCATCTACTACACTAAGTAGCGAATTGCAGACTCATCAGAAAGCCCAAGCAGCAAACTGTAAATTCTCATCTTTAGTACTCAGAAGCAAACTCACAATCCAAATTTCCACCTCTGAGTTAGTCGGTGTTTTCTTTTTGAATCAGATGAAAAAAAAAAAAAAAAAAAAAAAAAAAAAAAAAAAAAAAAAAAAGACAGACCAATGTCCCTCTCAACTGTAGTCTCTCTATTTAGGACACAGAAGAGGCTATCATTTGAAGACTGGTCCAGAAATCATAACATGAGTACCACATTGTATTTGGGTCACCTGTAAAATCTGAATTAACTTCAGAGACATATTCCTAGTGAATAAGACACAGGAAATGAAACTTCCTTCTGAAAATAGCTTTTAAATTTATCTGTGGTCACTTTTCTGAATTCCATTTCTAACCCTGAAATTAGAGTTCCTAATTTTCTTCCTTGTGAGAGGGAGAAAATCATGTGTCAGGTTTTATGATGCCATTAACAGACCCTTTGAGTGCTGACAAACAGACCCTTTGAGTGCTGACAGAGCAGCAACATAAATTGTCGTGTCTGTGCCGATGAAAACTGACCCGTAGACATTACATATTCCTGCGTATGATGTTATCTGCACATACAGAAAGTGAAAGTAGAATAGAGAAAAATAAGATACTTGATAAATCAGCCCATAGAACACATCTGCTAATTGAATCAAAGAAAGCCTCAAATTTTCTGGACAATATAGAAATGTTCTAATTTCTTGCTTCATTTATAAGAGGAATCTCTGTGAAGGAACCGGAAACATTAGCTTTTAATATCACAGCACTTCTTAAAACCCAATGGAAAATAATGCCAAGGGTCTGAGAACTCCTCGTAATTTTCAAGTTGATATTGACTCATTCAATACCAATCAGGTCCTAAGAGTCAGCAGTCTTTACTTAAACTTTCTTGATTATGAAACCATATATCACTATCTATGTGATAGAATAATCCTCGGGGGCAAAAAAAAAAAAAGTTAGCAGTAAACTCCTTCTACTAAGCAAAGGAAGCCACATATAAAGCAAACCTTAGAGACAACAGTCAGTGTTCAGAAGGAGTTACATATCAGAGAATGACTGGCTAAAATAATTGGATATTTCTGGGCAACGCAAATATTCATACCACATCTGTGTTGGAATTTGTATGACTATATTTGTCAAAGATCAGTGCAAGAAATATGAACTTATTGTATCAAAATTATATTTTTGCTGGGCCCAGAAGCACAAATTTATAATACACATTTCATTGGTGGCTGGAGCAAGAGGATCTTGAATGTAAGGCATACATGTGTGGCTTAGGTTCTGAATGAAAATCCAAAAGGTCTGAGAATGAATACTAGTGTTAGGTTCTTTTTCATAGTACACACAAGTCCTTGGTGTCACTGCCACGTGTCTATAAAAGAAGCCAAAATCCAACTGATTGGTTTTTTAAGATTAAAAAAAAAGATTGTCTAAGATCTATATTACCTATCTATGTTTTCTTTGTAGAAGAGTCAAATTTGAAGTTTAGAAAATGGCACAAGATCACACAGTTAATAAATTATGTACAGGCTTCATTGTCCCCCTGACTATAAGTTCATGCATGAGCTCTACAGACAAACAGGCTTCTTTAGTTTTTCCTATATATCCCAGCTGTTGTGACTGAGTCTCCTATAGATCAGATGCTCAACACATATTGAAACTCTTGTGAAAACAGGAACATCGAAGCCCAAGTTTTGCTAACTCCACTGCAAAATATTGCCTCATCTATAGAACTGATTCTTTTTTTCTGATATTGCTTTTCATAGGATATCTGAAGAACCAAAAGTTTATCAAATAGCAGATTGTGTTGAGATAAGTTCTATGTTGCTTAGCAAAATAACTTGGAACCTGGAGTGGTTTAAAATGATTTTTCAGACTATGGAATAGTTACCCATATAGTCAAATACAATGAGGAAGGATCCAAATGTAAACATGAAATTCACATGTTTCATGTACTCATTATACAGATACCAAAAGCTAGTTCATATTTTGCATTACTATTATTAATAATAATTATTTTATTATTTTGAGACATGGTTTCTCTATGTACTCCAGGCTGTCCTGAAGCTCACTTTGTTGACCATGCTGGCTATGAACTCACAACGATCCATCTGTCTCTTCCTCTTGAGTGCTGGGACTAAGGTTGTGTGCCACCACATACACTGGCTCCCAATGCTGAGTTTTATCACCTTTGAAATATTTTGTTATTAAAATGAAGTGTTAGGGTATGGGGTTTTCTTCTCTCTTTAAAATTCTTTCATCAGAAAATTTTACATTCATGTATTTATTTTTGTATATGGAGGCAGCTTGGTTATTGTTGTATTGCTGTGAAGCAGCATCATGACCAAAGGCAACTTATAAATAGACAGTTTAATTGGACAGTTTAATTGGACCAAAAGCAACTTATAAATAGACAGTTTACTTATAGTTTCAGAGGTTTAGTCCCTAATCATCATGGCCCAGTGCATAGAAGCAGGTAGACAGTCATGGTGCTAGAGTAGCAGCTGAAAGTTTACATCTCAGTCCATGGGCAGGAGGCAGAGAGTGACACTGGGCTTGGCTTGAGCCTTTCAAACCTCAAAGCCCACCCTCAGTTACATACCTCCTCCAAAATAAGCCACTCCTCCAAATCCTTCCCTAACAGTTCTACTAATAGGGGACCAACCATGTAAATGTATGAGCCTATGAAGGCCACTGTCAATCTAACCACCTTGGAGTGAGATAGGTGTGCATGCCATTGTGTGCATGTGGAGGCAGAGGGCAGTTTTCAGGAGTTGGCTCTGTTTCTGTCACGTGGATTCTATGAGCCAAACTCAAATCATCAAACTCAAGTCATTTGGCAGCAAACAACTTTACCCTCTGGCTCCTTGACAGGATCGAGTGTGACATTTTCTACCTGTGGACTCCTGTGAGATCCAGAATGTTTCAGATTTCAGAGAATTTTGAGGTTTTTTTTTTATCTTAAGAATAACTATCCAAGTTTTATATTATATTTCCCACATACTGTACAGCTATATATTATTATACTTACCTTTCAAAACAGAATAAACTCATCCTGGATAATTGGGAGAATAAACCTTCTTTGTTGATGGCTAAATTCGAAGCATGTCCACAAAATACCCTTTCTTTTTGCATGCATAGCTACATAAAATATTGGAAACATATCAATGTTTTCTTTCAATGATGTTATATTTGAACGTTTTTCCACAAGAGATCTTCTTAATGAGTTTCATCTACCATTTCTGCACTTGAAAAACCATGTGAATATTCAGTGCTTATTCAAGAGGCCTCACTGTGACCTGTCTGGCTTACAATCTGTTTATAAACGACCTACTGAATTCTCTTGGTGCATGTCTGGATTTCTTTTTAAAACTCTTTTCTACTTTCACATGCCACAATCTATCCTTGCATTCCAAACCACCAGTTTACTCGAGAAACTTTCTTATAAACAATTTAAATATGGTTGTCCCAAATCTATGCCAGCTGCTTCAGCTTCCTCCCTCATATTCTGGTAATTAACATCTGCAGAAGGAAAGGAAAAAGGGCAGCCTCGCTCTGGGTTCCCTGCTCTCTTCTTAAAGGCTGCCAGACCTCCTGCCTGGCTTCAGTTCAGCTAATGAAAACTACCATTTAAGGAACAATCTTCCGTCTTCTGCTTCAGGGAGGTTAAAGATGGACTTTAAAAAAATTATTCTTCTCAAATACAAAATAGACTAGAAATAAAAGTGCAGAAGTGAGCGTAGATTAGGTTTTCTGAATGGGAGTCCTAAGGCTTGGGTGGTCTGCTTTCTATGCAAGAAAGAAAACTAAGCAGACGTTGCAGCACCAAAGGCAGTAGCAGGGATACTCCTGTGCTTAGGGAGAGAAAAAAAATTACTTTGTTCCCATTTTTAAAAATATGCAGCTTTTCACTACATGCCTGTCAGGAGATGTATGATTCATTCATGGAACACAGAAAAGGGGAAATGCTTCTCCAAGCACTGGCTTTGTCTAACTGTTGGTGATATCAGTTTCTGTAAATGAGTTGGGTTTGTTTGTTTGTTTGTTTGTTTGTGTGTGTGTGTGTGTGTTTTTAAGAATTAAACCTGAAGACTGGAGAGATGGTTCATTGAGTAAAAGCATTTGCCAGACACGCCTGAGGGCCTGAGTTTGAACCTCATAACTCATTTAACTCCCATAAGAAGATGGATGTGGTGACACACGTGTGTAATCACAACACTCTCTTCATGAGACAGGAAGTGCGGATGGGGAGAAAAAGAAAAGAGTTCAGGGAAGAAACAAGAGAGGCCCTCACTCAGCAAAGAGGAAGTGGAGGAGAATTTGCACCCAAAGCTGTACTCTGACCTTCACTCATGACTGGTGACAGGCATGTTCCAACACACATATCCATACTGTCTATAAAAATTAAAATTAAGCATGATTTGTTTTTTACACTCGGATTTATAGTCTTCTGATCCATCAACCAATGGGTACCAATGTCACAGTATTGCAGCTGTTACTTATAGGGGTTGGAAGTTAAGATGCCTATATTTCGGTATAAATCGCATTATCCAGTTTTGGTATTATGCTTCTTTGATTTTGTTTTTAGTAATTAGTTAGAAATTGTGATAACGAAACTGAACTTACTGGAGGGACCAGAAATGGGAAGAACATTAGTGTCAGGGGTCTGGAACTTGAAATGCAGACAGACATTCTTGGTGTCATATGTAGATGCATTTTTTGACTGTAAAAAATCAAAATAAACTCAGACGAAAATTCATTCAAGACTCTCCTGAGAGAAATTGGACAGGATTTCCATGTTTGGCAAATAAAATATAGGAAACTCTTTTTTAGCATAAAAATGCCCTATAAAATATTTAGAACACACTTATCTTAACACTATTTGCTGTATGCTTAAAATTCATATCTTACTGACTGTCTCTGAAAACCATGATATTGATATTAAAAAAATAGATCCATGAGTGAATGAAATTACTAACATTATTATAAGATGAGCAAACTTGAAGTTTGTTCTAAGTTTGCAAAGGATGTATTAGTTGGCTCTAAGTACTTGCGGTTATTAATTTAAAAATGGAAACTATTATGTAGCTACAGAGTGTTGGTTGTTTGGTCGCTGTTCAGTTGATTTTCTGCCTTGAGCCTGTGGGCTGGGAGAACATCACGAGGGGAGAGCATAGCAGTGCAGTTGTTCACCTCCTGAGGTAGGAGAGAATAGGTACAAAACCGGAATGGGTGTCCCCTTCAAAGGCATGCTCCCAGACACCTATCTTCCTCCCTACAGCCCCATCACTTGTTGCCTACTAGAGGCAACGTAGGCTCGCTGATGACAAAACTTTCAACAGATGGCGGTTGTGGGACACTGATCCAAATCATAGCAGTTGGGAAGTGCTTGAGGATAAGGATAGTGAAGACTTCATTTGCTCAATGAACAGCCAAGGAAATAAGATTATAAACTGAAAACTTCTAATAAAAATAGAAAGACTCAATTTTATAAACAGAATTCAGGTCATAGGGTATTTTTTCTGTTGTTTTAAAATAACCTTAGCTGATGAAAAACAGGAAATCCATATATGGTTCTTCTCTGCTGGTGCTATGTGTGGTGTGTGTGCAGATGTGTGTATTGGTCCATGTATAGAGGACACAGGATGCAAGTGCCCTCTGCTCTGTCATCCTCTACCGTATTCCATTATGACAGCACCGCTCACTGAATCTGGAGCTATGCTGATGGCAGACAAGTTCCAGTGATGTCCCTGTCTGTACCTCCTATGATTCTGGGGAAGCAGACATGAGAACAGCCATGCCTGGTGTTTTACCTGGGAACTTGGATCTGGATTTAGGCCCTCAAGTTTAAGCAGCAAGTACTCTTACCTAATGAACTATCTGTCTAGCCCTACTCCTTTCTGCAAAACACAAAAATTTAGAAACCGCTAGAATTGACTACTGACTTTTAATTATCTGAACTGTCATTTCTGGGGGGAGAATCTGGTTAATTAAACTAAACCTTTGATCTTTCTCCTCTTCAGCATATTCTTTGCATTTAAGAATGGTTTAATGATAATAATAACAACAACAACAACAAAATAACCTCCAGAGGAACCTCCAGTTTGTCTTACACTACCAACCCATGATACCTGTTTAGCCACCTCCATTAATAACATCTCCTACCAATATTTTACTTTTTGTAATTGACTATTGCTAATAAGATTGCACTTTCTCTTCTGCTTTAATTGAAATTCTGCCACCCTGAAGTTAAGAAAATCATTCTATTACACCTGTAATAACATGCCTCACACACAACAAAAGAAAGAGAGAGAGAGAAGAAAAAGGAACGGTGTGTCTTTTATAAATTAATTTTTATTGAGCTCTACATTTTTCTCTGCTCCCCACCCTGTCTCTTGCCTCCTTTCAACCCTCACCCAAGGTTCACATGCTCCCAGTTTACTCAGGAGATCTTGCCTTTTTCTACTTTCCATGTAGATTAGATCTATGTATGTGTCTCTTAGGGTTTTCATTGTTGTCTAGGTTCTCTGGGATTGTGACTTGTGAGCTGGTTTTCTTTATGTGTAAAAACCACTTATGAGTGAGTACATGTGATAATTGTCTTTCTGTGTCTGGGTTACCTCACTCAGAATAATGTTTTCTAGCACCATCCATTTTCCTGCAAAATTCAAGATTTCGTTATTTTTTTCTGCTGTGTAGTAGTCCATTGTGTAAATGTACCACATTTTCTTTTTCTGTTCTTCAGGAGAGAGCATTTAGGTTGTTTCCAGGTTCTGGCTATGACAAAAATGCTGCTATGAACATAGCTGAGCACATGTCCTTGTGGCACAATTGAGCATCCTTTGGAGATATACCCAAAAGTGGTATTGCTGGGTCTTGAGGAAGGTTGTTTCCTGATTTTCTGAGAAATCGCCACACTGACAAAGGATCCTGATTTTTAAGCATGTAGTTAAAGTAGAGTCCCAAAGACAGAAATTTAAGGTCATTCCATCTAAGAGTTTCCTGTGCTGAGTCATAAAGAGACACAGTGGTTTCATCAGGTAACTTGCCAGAAACCTGTTAGACATAAAAACATGCTAGAAACCCAGGAGAAAGCAATTTTGTTTCATCAAAAGATTGGTTACAAATGATAGGGAAAAAATGTCAAAGGAATATGTCTAATAGATAGTTTCCCCCTACATATTTTTAGAGGAATAGAAAAAAAAAGTGAGAAATAACTTAGCTCATTTTTCTGCTTTGAAATGATCTCAGAATAAATTTACTAGAGAATTTGGAAGCTCATGTGTTTTTTTTTTCTTACAAGTCAGAATCTTTTTTATTTTATTCTATTTTTTTTTTTATTTTCTTTGAGTGGTAGCAGTTGTGAGTGTGTGCATGCGCATGGAGGTGTGCAAGTGTGTGCACCTATGCACATGTCAAGGCCAGAGGCTGATGTGGGTGTGTGTGTCTGTGCACACCTGGAGACCAGAGGCTGATGTGGATTTTCTTCTTCAATCCTATATTACTTTTTGAGAAACTATGTCTCATTGAACGTAGAATTCATTGATTTAGCTAGACTGACAAATGAGTCCAGGTAACCTGTTGGCCTCAAACTCCCTCCAGTATCATAGTGCTGGGGTTCCTGAGGCAAGAGGCCTCTCCTGGCTTCTTCGGGAGATCTAGCAATCTAAACTCAAGTCCTCATGTTTGTTCTGTAGGCACTCCATCAACCAACCGACCCATCTCCCAATGCAGAGGGTCTATCTTTGGATTTTCATTCTCCACCATTTCTCCCTAATTCTAATGGATGTCTCTTTCCATTAGACTCTCCGTTCACTTCTCTGACACTGTACACAAATGACCTTCACCTGTGTTTCCTCCTGCTCCTTCGTTTTTAATTTCTACTCTTTCTTCTCCTAGCCCTTACATATAAATTTCTTCTTGGCTTGGTTTTTACCCATTGCCCTGTAAGTCTTCAAGGAAACTCATAAATATTCATGGATTTAAATATTCTCTCTATGCTGATGACCCAAATAACATCCCCAGTTCTGAAGGCTCAGTGAAGTTCAGTTCCTAGATGCATATTGATCACTGCCAAAGCTAATGCTGAACAGCTTGAAGCATCAGCAGTGATCCCACAACCCCACCTTACCCATGCCCAGGGAAGGGTATTTTTAATGTAAAACAGGATTCCCCGACTGCTTTTCTGTTATAACTCTGACTGAAGCCACTGTGACTTATCATTATTTTCAGCCCATCCTCCTGTGGTGTCTGAAACGACCACAAAGCCACTATTTCCTCTGAAAGCCCTTACCTCATGCGATCCCTAGATCAGTTGCACTCTGGAGATGAATTGGTCATTCTACAAAGGGAAAACCAAACCAGAGACCTGACATCAGAGGGGAGCTGCTTTTCTGTGTAAGTAGTGGCACTGGCAAGTGACTTCTCCCAGTCTTTGTTTCAATAGTACAAGACTTGAGAGTCCACTCTGAGGCCCTATTGACTTCCATTTTCTTTTCTTCTGCATACAGATGTTAGATACAAATACAAAATTGGCTCTTTTGCCTTAATCTCAGCATTGCTTTTATTTACTATTTTCCAAGCTTAGCAGTCCTACATTTCTAAATAGATTTTGTTTGTAGGATTTCAACATTCAAAATAAAAGTAGACATTGCAGAGCTGGTTAGGTTTTTGTAAACTTGACATCACTAAGAGTCATCTTGGAGAGGGAACTTCAATTGAGAAAATGCCTCCACCATATTCGATTGTGGGCAAGACTATCGAAGAATGTCTTAATTAATGATTGATGTGGGAGGGCCCAGCTCACCGTGGGCAACATTGTTCCTTAGCAGATGGGCATGGGAGGTTACAAGAATAGTAGGTGAACGGAAGCATAGAGAACAAGATATCCAGAAGTACTCTTCCCTGGTTTCTGCTTTAGTTCCTGTCTCCAGGTTCTTGACTGGTCCCCTAGGACATGAAATAAAATCTTGTCTCAAGTGGTCTTTGGTCATAATGCTAATCACAGAAATAGAAAGGAAATAAGACAAATAGTATGAGAATTTTTATTGATGAGAATCCATAATAAACTAAATTAAGAAAAGAAAGAAAGAAAAAGAAGATAGTTGATAGACAGACAGACAGACAGAAGATAAACAGACATACAGGAAATTGCCAGGGAGAGAAAAGTTTGGCTCTAGTGAAGTTATATACGTCCTATCCATCATGTTGCAAAAGTGTCACACTTTGTAGTTAAATCCACAAAAATTTAAAGTATTTAGAATTGAATTTTCGATTATTTTTTCTATTCAAGAAAATACTTAAAATCAACAAAAGGACAATTTGTTCAGTTATTTTTCTATTTTTCTTTACATTTAAACCAAAACATACATAAATCTACAATCTGCTGTCTTGTGTCCTTAGGGACTACTTTGAGTACCCCAGATACCTGGCAGTCTCCTCACCCGCTGGCTCTGTCCTCTAACTTTACACACAAGTGTTCAATCCCAAATGCTCTGACTGTTTGAAAAACTCCTTAAGTGAACACAGTGATATGACTTTTTATACCTTATCTTTGAATTCCCTAATTGCTCCTATGTTGAATGATTGACCATGAGTGAAACATAACCCCAAATGGGGGCATTGAGATGCAATTAGAACTTGGGGTCAGTGGCAGACTTTATAGCCATATGTGTCTTGCAGAGATGGGGGAGGTAGGTCACTGTGGATGTGACTTACAATTTTGCTGTGGTTCCTCTCCACCATGAACTAAAAATTCAGTTCCTCCATGCCTTCCATACTAAGATGTTCTGTCTGACATAAACCCATGTCACCAGGGTCAGTATAACATACACTGCATCCTTTGAAACCCTGAGGGAAACAGGTTTCTCTTCTGAATTATGTACTCAGCTATTTTGTTAGAATGACGGATGCCTAACACAGGCCTCCTCTCAATGAGGATACAATGTCTCCCAGGCTTACAATAATAATAGTGCCAAACTCTAGGCAAGACCACTGTTTGCTGTGGTGTATGTGTAGGATACCATATACTCAGGCCCCTCCCATTGTGGCAAAATTGACATTTCTCTGGGAGCTGAAATTAAGACATTGTATCTATGTGTAAGATCCACAAAGAAGGGGCATCCATGTGTATTCACAGAAATAAGGAAGTCATAGAGAAGCATTTCATGAGGGTGCAATAGGAGGACATGGAGGGCAGCAAACAAAATTGCCTTAGTAATTTTAGATTTGTTAACAGCAAGAAATACACTATATTCATTTTTCCCAAAACAATTCAGTGAATATGCAAACATAGAAATACATTGTTTACTTGAGAATAAAAATCCACAATGCCATAACAAATGAGGTAAAACACATGAGATCTCAGTCCTATCCAATAGGTAGCTGAGGAAAGCTGGAAGGAGAAAGGTCACCATTTCCAGGAAAGAGCACTCCAATTGGTTGCCCATTATCAAACAGTCAGACCTGAAAACATACACAGAGGTAATGTTATATGTTATTCTTAAGACATATGTGTGTATGTATTTATATATGTACATATATACACAAATACATATATGCATACAATGGCAATTAACAAAAAAAGAGGCCATTAATTTGAAGTGCAGTTGAAGAGGTATATGGGGGGTTGGAGTATAAAAAGGAAAGAAAGAAATGTTGAATTAAAACCTCAAAAATAAACAGTCAATAGTGACAATAAAAAACAGTGCTCAATGTCAAGAAATATGAAATTAGATTTCATAATAATTTAGTCATGTAAGACACTCCAAAATTGAGCTGATATGAGTTCACTGATCAATTTCAGTAAGCTGAATTATAAACATGAAACTTGTTTTTAGGAATTGTCTATAGTTAGGTCATATTGGAGCTCAACTCTGGGTAAATAAAAGTAATATTGGTTTAAAAATGTTAGGTAAACTGGGCATGATGGTACACACTTTTAATCCCAGCACTGAGAAGGCAAGATGATCTATCTAGTTCCATGACAGCCAGGGCTATGGAGCATAATCCCACTGTGTTTCCTTCACTGTCAGCTGTCTGTTCTCCACCGAGTTTACCAGACTCATCTTGTTGAATTTGTACCTTTACTTAACAGCCTAATAATCTTGACTATTTGATGTTGGAGTCCTCTTGTATGCTATGAACATGTTTTATTACCATTGGTTAATAAAGAAGCTGTTTTGTCTTATGGCAGGGCAGAATAGAGCTAAGTGGTCCCCCACATTTTATTTTGCTGTTCTATTAGCAGAAGACATGCCAATAAGCAGAATTTGAGGAATACAACAGAAACCTTGCCTTTTTGAAAACCTCCTTTCCCCCTCCCCCACACAGATTTAGGTGAAACAAGAAAACCCAGTTTCCAGGAGGACTGGGGTCTTTGTATTACACAGCCTTGAAAGAATCTAGGACATTTTTGCTTTCACCCATAAAGGCTGAGGTTCTGAAACTAACAAAAATGTCTTTGTAATTTTTTTTTTATCTATCATAACCTATAAAGTTCCCATGACTTTCTGTAAGACAATTTGTAGCCCTTGGCATCTTAGCATTTTTAGAGCAGAGAAAGGCAGAGCTCTGCATGGCTGGCAGGACAATAGGTTCTGAGGCTCAGCAGGCAGGCTGTTGTATAATAATGTCAAAGGACCAAACAGCCTTAGCTTCTAACCCTTTGTGTTTACATTGATGATTTCAGGCAGTTGTAGAACCCAAGTTTTCAGTCTCTCTTTTAAAAGTTCACTCTTGAAGTTTGATTCCCGAGGGGACAAATACATTTTGTACATCGCATAGCAGGATAGCGTTACATTTCTTACTTCCTTCTCCTTGTTTGGTTTAGCTGATCCACACTCCAAACTGCCTGAGAATGCCTTGGGAGTTTTAGGGAGGTTAACTATTGGGTTTCATCTCTGCTTCACAGAAAACATCTGAAAATAATCAAGATTTAGAGAGAAGCTCAGAGTGGGGGCGGGAAGCCTTCAGGATTTGATTTAGAGGAACTTTGCTATGAGCCACATTTCTTTGTTTACATACATTCCTGCTCTGAAGGCCAACTTCCTGTCATAAAGCTGCATACAGAATTCGAGTGTTCAGAAAACAGCATAGTTCAATCCATCAGAACTCTGGAAAGAGACTTCAAATAATGAATAACTATTACTCTTAAAGGGCATGTTAGAAAACCCAGGACCTCACCCTTAATTCTTTCCATTCAGGTCTCTGATCACACACGAGTCTCTGTAATGTCCACAAAGGTGAAAATCTGGGCTGCTAGATCTCATAGAAAATAGCTAGTATAGACTTCGCTTACGGACAACACAAAGAGATATAGCAGACACGCTGAAAAGAAAGAGGAGCTTCCTTAAAGTGACAAACATCAAGAGAAGACACAATGTGTGACCCAAGATCAGTCCCTGTAGTGCACTACCGTTCTGGCCCTTATCTTCTATGGACCTGCTATTCCACATGGCTCACTTTTGAAAGGCTTTCCTGTCTTACCCCATCTTCACATTTCCTCCACAAACATCTTCCTAAGTGATAGATATTTTCATCACAGGCTCTAAAGATTCTGTTGTGCCATCCTTTTCTAGCCCTCTGATCCCCACAGAGTACATCTCAGTATTCAGTCCCAAGTCTACAAGTCTACCTGATTAAGCTTAATTAAATAAAGACTCAACTGCAGTTCAGATGTCCCTATTTGCAAGGTCACCAGCTTCCTGGTTGTCAAGTCAAAAGTAGCAGACAGTTTTCAGCATCCTCTTATTTTCTTTCTGTTTCAGTGGGCCCTTCGTACCACCTTTCTGAAAAGTCCTATTTCCAATGGGCGTAACTGAGTCTCTGTAGTTGCCTTCAGGGTCACCTACCTCTTTCTCTGTGTAACACTACACCATAGTGCTTTGGGTGTTTCATTATCAATGCAAATCATTCTGCATCTTTGTTTGCTATAGTCTTAGCTGTGTAATAAATATTGGTGAGTCACAAATCTATATAACTGTGTTTCTCCCTCAGTTTTAGGATTCTTTTAGGACCAAGTTCTACCAATCCTATCTATAATTCACTGAATCCACTTGTCTTATGATTTATTACTGTTCCTGCTCTTAGAAATAATATGCTAAGATTCCCTAATGCAAATCCTGACTCTGCCTTCTCTTGTCTGCACAACCATGGGAGAATTAGTTATAAACCCCTCTTTGCTTCACCTTCCACATCAGCAAAGTGAAGATGAAAAGAGTAATTTAGATGAAATAGAGAGGCCACTGATTTCACTACCAGAGTTCGATCTGACTTTTATTGAGTGTAATCACTGCCTCATGTTTCGACCCCCATCTTTGTCTTACTTATAATTTACCTGGAAAGTAGTCAAATCATTCATTTAATCAAATCTGGCCATCATATCTTTTTGGTGCATAGAATTCTGGGATGGCTCCCTTAATTTGTACAATTAACTGAAGGCTCAAAGCTCAACAGTTCTTGCCAACTCTTCAACTCAGTCTGTTGAAACAGAAGTGCCTGTGAGGCACGAAGCCTCCCTCAGTCTTCAACCATCAGTTACGATATCAGGTGTTCACAAGTATTTTCCGTGAGGCAAACATATTCGACCACCTGAATCTGAAGCTGCATTTGAAACACACAGTTGAGTTTAAAACAGGATTTAATCATTTTCATGAGGGGCAGTCAAATTGTGTATTAAGCACAAAACCTAAAACACAAACATCATCACACAGCATCTGTATAGCTAGTTCTCATTTGTATTCTTTATTTGTCTGACCTCCTTACATGGCATTCCTGATGTTTCATTTCACTCTGTCATGCTTCAGTGTGCTATGAGCAATAACCATGGAGTGAAGTAAATTGATTGTGTTCGG